>NC_041047.1:22408248-22725748 GCF_900634775.1 Gouania willdenowi | reverse complement strand
GCTCGTGTTTCAGGAGTCAGGACTCAAAATGTGCATCACAGACCAGTATTCAGTAGGCCACTCACAGGCACCATCTGGATTTTTAGAACAAGATAGTGTTGATTTTTGATATTTTTAGGAGATTTATTAATGCTGAAGCCTGTTGTCTGATTACAAATTTGGCAATAGGTGAAAATAATTTGGCACATAATAATGTCAAACTTTTAAGTGTAGCAAGTGAGCACATTACACAGATGACATGCACATTTGTGAAGTTTCAATCATTGCTGAACTAAATGGCATTTGCTCCTTTAGGGATTTTTTGTTGTTGTTTTTCTAGAAACATTTAGAAAGCTTATTTCAATAGCATAGACTCCTAAAGGTATAGTCCATAGCTTTCAGATCCCTCCCTCCCCCTCCTTCTCTGCTGCTCTCTTGCCCTGCCTCCAAAGCTTTCCAAAGTCCCTCCCTCAGAGGAGCTAACAAGCTAATGTTAGCCCGATAGCAACGTCACAGTAATATAACATGCTCTGTTAAAAGCATATTACTGCAGCGCTTCTCTCTCTCTCAATGTGCACACACCAGTCTATCAGCAGAAGCAGCACAGTGTCACTCACAGCAGCCCACATGGAGGCTGCAGTGAGAGCAGCGCGCACACAAACAAACAACACATGCATGACAGAGTTCTAGTGTACAAATCAAACATTATATAAATCAAGCAGCAGTAATTATCTTTTAAGCAGAAAAGTCTCCAATTCCATCTTCTAATCCTCCAGACATACACTGTAAAAAAGATGGCGCTCTAGGCACTATCTTGCTCTGAGCAATGCTGTGTTTTGGCACCAGCAGAAAGTGATGGGGGCTGTGAGCAACAGCTGTCAGACAGCCCATCAAACACAATCCTTGCTCTGATTGTTTTTTTTTTTGCTCGGTCGCGGTGCATTCTGCAATCTGCCAAAGGCTGCGGGAGCAGCAGGTGGGACTCAATGAGCCTGTTTTTTTCATGTAAGGCTGTCCTACACAGTGACAGCTTTAGCAAATATGACAAAAAGTCACTTTTATAAGTTACGGACTGCACCTTTAAGTAAAAGTGCTTGGGTTTGCAGATGAGTGGTGTAACATTGTGAATATTGTAAAAAAAAAATAATAATAAAATAAAATAAAAAAATATAAGTCCAACAATGTTTGGACGTATTCATGCAAAGACACAGGTTACGTGCCCTAAAATAGGTGGCAATAATGTGTTGTGTACTTATGTAACATTTTCGAAACAGGATATTAGTCCATCCTAATCTCCCTCCCTGTGTCCCAACGTCAACCTCTTGCAGGTCCATTAAAGCATTAAAGCCTCCTTATCTGGGTCATCGCGCTATCTTCACAAAACTGTCCTTTCCAGTCCTTACACCAACCCCCCACCCTAACCAACACAACAATTCAAGCACACGTGCACGCTCACACACGTACCAATACACGCGAATAGAACACTAACCTCTTTCTGTCACATTAACTCAATCAACAGTAGAGGAAAACAGTGACTGGTACCAAGATCTAATGGCAGCACTAAAAATGTTTGCATCTCCAAATTCACACACACACGTATACACATTCTGCTCCATAGACACACAAGTAGATTAATACTTGGTTTTCTGTGCAATGTTATTGAAATCCTTCAATAAAGAAACAAAAAGGCTTGTTTTTTGCATTTATCTTCATAATTCCGCTCTGATCCAGGCTTTTTTTCCAAATATAAAGAACAATCTGAATGAGTTCCAAGAGCTCTCAGCTCCACATGACCTTCATTGGAGGGTGACCTTGGTAATGGAGAAGAGCATCATCGAAGGGCGGATTCCTAATTCATTGGCCAGTTTTGAGCTGACTGGAAGGATCTTTGATAGATGTGTTCATCAACCTTTGGACTAAATAGGTTGCAGCTTGTGAAGGCAAATGCTGCCAAATAACAATCTAGATTTTTCATGAATACTGGGACTGGATGTTCACTTTTGACATCAAAAGCATTTGTTGCCTAGGAGTAGTTAAATAAGGACAGGGAAGCTAGTCACTGGATTGGTATCTTTATGCTTTCCTATTGCAGACTAGAGGAGACACGTTTTATTATCTTACAAGCTGTGTGCAACGTGTCATTATTAAGAACCAATAAAAATGATTTAAGTTTTTGTTATTGTTAGATTTCTATTCTGGTAAATTATTGGACATTAAGGTATTCATAAATCTCTTACAAACACGTTTTTAATGTCATTGTGTGTTATTGTGTAATCATTTTAACCATTATCTAAATTACTTTTTTTGGTTATCTTTTAGTTTAATAGTTGTTGTTTTTTTGTTTGTTTTTATTTTATTGTGTAGGTTGTGCATGTGTGAAACCACAGGGGGCCCATTGTGAGGTGTGTGTAAGTGTTAACTTCCTTGTTAAAGAGACCTTGTTGGTCGCACATGTATTTTCTAGGCAAGGACAAGGCTGGCCTAGAGCAATGAGTGCTGTGTAATATGTGTAAGCCATGGAGTTTTTATTGAATTTTCATGCCAATTACAATTACAAAGTCAATTATCTATACTCAATTACAATTCAATTACAGTTACAACAGTGACACAATTTTAAGTACAATTCCAATTATAATTATGCCATAATTGTAATTAATTATCGATTACAATTATAATAGACCCCAACCCTGGTTATTGCTATTTTTTTGTAATTAAAGATTTTTATTGAACATTTTCTTGGTACATTAAAAAATCATAATCCACACTCAATAAGGCGGCTGTACTGTATATATGCATAGATGCATTAATGGATGAGGACTATTGTACAAGGTAAAAATAATAAAATAATAATAATCAATCACGATACTAATGGATGGAATTAAGCAGTGTTGGAATCACGTCTCATCCTGACTGGTGTTTTTAGTAATGTAGGACCAAAATGTGTCCCAAGCTGATGTGCTGTCCTTATTTTTTAATCTGTTGAGCATGCATTCATATGGGGCTGTTTTTGTTATCATATTTGCCCATTCCTTAATATGTGGGGCGATTGGAGTTTTCCAACGTTTAAGGATAACCCTGGCTGTCACTGATACCCAACCATAATAACTGAAAATTTCCCTATTGATATATTAGTTATTCTTCCTTTATCGCCCAATAAACACAGTCCAGGACAACGTGGTACTTTCCCAACCATTCACTAAGGACTTGGATGACCCAAAAGCATTGAATAATTGGGCCTAACCACAAACAAAGCATAAGGTTACCAGTATCATTCTGACATTTTCAACACAATGCGTTGTTCATTAGACTATATATCTATCTATCTCTGTGATATTATGTTTTGTTTAGTTTTTTAGTTTTAATGTAATTAAATTTGGTAACACTTTAATTGAAGTTTTATACATAGGGCTGACATTACGCTGTCATTATCTGTCATTGGCTATAGAATAAGGTGCCATGAAGGCTGTCATTAACTCATTCAGTGCCAGCCATTCTCAGATTTTCTACCCCCCTCAGTGCCAGCCGTTTTTGAGCATTTTGACTGATTTTAAAGACCCACAGAATATTTTCTACTATGACTATCTGAAATCTCTGAAGAAATCTCTACTTTCATCAAAAAAAAAATTGTTTCTGGCTCGTTTCGTTCTTTTGTAATCAGCCGTTGAATAGAGCAAGTTTTACACAAATCTTCAGTTTCAGAGCAAAAAGCTGAGAAAAAAGCCTTTTTGTAAAAAAAACAAACCCTGTCAGTGACTTTAAAGCTATTTCTTTTTTTTTGCTTTAGTGACAACTCTAACATCTGAACATCGTTTCCTTATATAAAACTAAAAAAAAAAACACAGACCGGGCTTTTGATGGCAAAATTATTATTATTTATCTATCTGGGTCAGAGTTCAATGGATTTCTTACTGTATTTTGGCGTTCCTCCAACTTTCTCTCCCGTCAGTCTGCACACACGCAACTTCTTCCTCCACCCGGACATACAGAGTGTCACTGCTTACCCCTTTTTTTATGGTTTTATCTCACAATCGCCATATTATCCATGAATTACACACTTGCTCTGGTCGGAGTGTGCGCTGCTGGGAACGTCAGCTCTGCACGTAGAGCCATTTTCTGTCTCGTAAACTCCTCTCCTCTCTCCCTCTTAGCTCTGCTGAGCATGGATGATCTCTCATCCAAAGGTGCGCTGCTACCTCCTACATGTCACCTATTATTTTGCTATCTGGCTCACAGGCTGGGGGCATTTTTGGGGTTAGGTGGAGGGATCTAGTGGGGTTAGGTAAGGATAGGGCTTAGGGTAACAAAGGGTTAGGGTTTAGGTTAGGGTAACAAACGACACTTAATGACAGCCTGCATGACACCTTGTTCATGCTGACATGTCATAATAATGACAGCGTAATATAGACATTATGTATAAAACTTCCAGTAAAGTGTTACCTTAATTTCATATTGCTCTCCCAGCAGATTTACCAACATGATGCAAAAAGCTCACTTAGGTCGTATCTGGCGGTAGTACTGTAAATTGCTCAGTTGATTTAGGGAGCCAAATGTAATAGAATTAAAAAGTATAAATTGTAAATGAGCATATCAAAGTGAGTGGTAATGTCTGTTTACTCCAAAGCTTTGTAAGCTATGCCAAACTGCTTCCAATATAGTGAGCCCATGTATCATAGCATCAAAGCAAACAGATGACATTAGCGAGACACACAAACAGCCAGCTGCCTGGGATCAGAGCTGCGTCTCTGAGCTGAATAACAATATGGGTGGAATGCTAAGGACACAGACAATGACAGCAAAAAGAAGAACAGCTACAAACCCAAAGGCTTTTTTTTTTTCCAGATAGTCCATCTGTGGAATAGAAAACACAGCAGGACTCATTCCATCCATGCCTGTTGTTTTTCTTCTTGGCCTGAGAAGAATGACACAATTCTGGTTTATTCCTTCCGTAGTCCACTCACTGGTTGATGCTCGTTCAAATTTCCTGAAGAATACTGATCAACTTCGATCACATCAGTAACATCTGCCTACCATGACTTCAGAGAGCTGCCTTCTGACAAAGTTAGCACATTGCTTCTGCTTCTGGCAATAGGCAGTCCAGCTTTCCTCATCAAAACCATAGGCAATATGAAGTCAGTGCCTAAGAACAGGTGGTTTGCAACTGACATCACATATCCCATGATCCTCTCCGATTCGCTTTTATCCGCCATCTCTTATGTATAGAGCTGCATAAAAACACATCTTCAAAGACGGATTCATATAATTTTTCCCGAGTTTATCAAGGATTAAATATCCCAGATAAAGCTAGGCATCATGGTAAGATAGAGGAGTGCGGTGGGGTTGACCCCAACAGTAATTTGCTCAAATTTGAGGATGGTGTAGGCAATTTATTGTTTTGGTTTCCCCTGTTTTTTACACAGTGAGTTTGACAGTACATGCAGGAGTGTTTGAGCATACACTCACTGACAGACTAAGAGAGAGCTTGTGCACATGTCTTAAAGTTGGTGTGCTGGCAATACGTGAGTGCTGAAGTATTAAATATCTGCTGGCTAAAAATGCATGGCTATACCTTGTTTCTGCCATGGCTTTTCCTTTAAAGACTCTTTAGTACACTGGAGTGTTGGGAAAGGTTGTACTCCTGCTTCCAGATCAGGATTATGGGTGGTATCTAAGAAATGTGCAAATCATATAAATACATTTAATTATAAGTCAAGAAAATTAATAAAATAAAATAAAATAAAATGCAGCTGGCTTAATTAACAAAGATTATTGGGTTTTATACATAAGGCTGACATTACGCTGTCATTATCTGTCATTAGCATTAATAAGGTGTCATTAGGTGTCATTCACTAAATTATGACACCTTTGGCGCTATGTTGGCATTTTTCGGGTTAGGTGGAGGGATCTAGTGGGGTTAGGGATTAGGGTAACAAACGACACTTAAAGACAGCCTCCATGACACCTTATTCATGCCAATGACAGGTTTCATGTCATAATAATAACAGTGTAATAAAAACTTATAGTAAAGTATTTGTGATTTTTGTTGAGAAACCCCAGGGAAGATTCAGTCAACTAAAATAGCAAGTATGGCACTATTCTAGTAACTGGCAAACACAGTGAGAGGATAGAATTTAGAATTTAGCTTTTTTTGTCATTGTGCAACATATACAACACAATTAAGGTTAATGAATTAAATAAAGTTAATTAATTACATTTTGATTTGCTCATTATCATCCTGTCCTGCTGTGATACCAAAACTTGTGTGAATCGATCAGTCTGAGTTCAAGTCAATCAGAATTGGTTTCCATTAAAATGTAGTTTTCCTCTGGTAAAAAAAAACAACAATATGTCTTAATGCTATTATTTGTTGTTGCAATGACTGAATAAATGTAACACATTCCTTATCAGAAAAATGTCTCGTTTTCTTCAGAATTCTCAACATGCATAGGTGTTTGCCCAGTGCTGTAAAAATAAAATAATAACAGTAATGGACTCATTATCACTATTAGTTCCATCACATAATGTCTTCAAAATAAAACTAATGCAATACATAACCCTCTTATAAAATGGCACAAGTCTGAATGCAATGGTTTCTGTGTCTATCAAATATAAAAATAAAATAAAAAGCAAAGAAATGTATTTTGACAAAGACTGATTACAATTTATTTGGAGAACAGCTCCACAGCAGAAAAATCGATAAAATAATCACAGTTTTACACTTATACGCCTTTGGGAAAGTTTGTGAATCACACCCTTATGAAAAAAAGAAGCCTGTAGCCTGTTTAAAGTGTTCACGTTTACCTAACGTCAAGACAAAAAGCTATATTTAAAAAACACACAAAAAACGTTATATTTTAGTGAGATATATATGTGTTTTAGTTGAGAATACTTTTTACTCTTTCAGCACTTCATGGCTGCTCTTTTTCCATATTTCTTAGATTGTAATAAATTTAATTTAACCTAGCATTTAATGCAATGAGGAACAAACCCTTCCACATTTTTCACTTGACTGGCTGCTCATTGGGAACAAGAACACATTTAGGGGAACTTAGAGTTGATACTAAAATAATGACCCCCCCCCCCCATTATTATACAGGGGAAACTGCTGCACTCCTTAACACTCTATTAAAATTGGACGTTTGGATGTAAATTGAACTGTCAGTCGGCTCTTTAATTCTTAACCCAAGAACTGGTATTTGGTATTTATGGCCTGTCAAAAAGTTAATTTAACCTTTTCAAATGAACAGTTACACAAAAAACAGTAAATGATTTAATAACTGTCTCAGTATAGGTATTTGTAGGGTAGGACACATTTCTTTCTGACTGGATACACAGTCTCTGTTATGTTAACAAAAGTTTTGCGTTGTAGGTTCATTCCTAGTCCAATGTATCTTCTTCACAGTCTGAGCATGAATGTAAATGTAATGTGGGATGAAAGCAGTGACGTGCCGTGAGCACTAGGATAGGGTAGTGCGTTCCAAATCGAGACCACCAATGTCAACAACAATGACAATTTCATATGTTTCTGCTGGCAAGTGTTAAATCAATTCAATTCAACTTTATTTGTATAGCGCAATTTACAACATTCATCTCAATGCGCTTATCAAAATATAAAATTCATAATAAGAAAGAAAAAACCCAACAAGATCCACATGAACAAGCATTTAGCCATCTAACAAAATCAACATCATAAAAACACCATTAAAAAAACATAAACAATTATTTAATATAGCCTCCATACTCTCCCAACAAGATATATCTCATGACATGGCAGCGCATCCATTGTTTGTGTTGGAAACACAGAAACACGGAGAAAATGACAACAACAACAACTCGGAACAGCCTCAGTGAGGCGCATCCACAAAGTCAATCCTTCCTTTTTTACCATTCACTGTGAAAAGTTACCTTTGCTGAAGGTCTGGTAGCTCAGGTGTTGGTCTCCTATCTTTTAAAAGCTGTCGTTTTTCCTCAAAAAAAAGTTTCTTCATTGTCTCTAGCGCTGTCATCCTGACTGTAGTGTTATACCGCCCACTAGCTAGAGAACGTAGCAACAGCGGTCACGTGATATCAATTCACTAATGCACTGTGAACTTAGGTATAGCATTTAGCATAGCGCGGTTACGTCCAAAGGCAGCGTAGAGAGCTGCCTTTGGATGTAAATGATCGTCATCTTGGGGAACTGACTGCGCATGCGCTAACGCATGAGAAGGGGTGTGGCCTCCTCCTGCCTTATAGCGGTTAGGAAATAGCGATGTTTAGCGATTTGGGTTATGAAAAGCACAAAATGCTGACACTTTAAAACTTACATGTATTGTAGGCTATTGGAAATTGAAAAATAAATAATTTATAATTATATTATAATTAAAACAAATAATCAAAATATGAATTCACCCTTGGTTAGGCACTGCCTACCTTGCCTACCCTGACTGCACGTCACTGGATGAAAGAGTTATTCAGGAGCAAAAAGAAAAATAATATATAGTGAAATTGTGAATAAGTCCTTCAACTTGTCAGTGTTCTGGGTACCTCTGACTCGTTTTTAACAGAATATAGGACTTGTACTGGGATGGTGTTGGATTCAGGGCCTCTCTTCTCCTTGTCTGTTCTTCTCGTCAAATATAACTAAATATATCATGCAAAATTGTATCATTGTTAGTGCCTTAATATCATACCATATTATTTTGCTGCATATATATGGGTTTCCACTCCTACAAATTACCCACGATACCCTGTGCGCGCCGCCTTCTTGAGTCTCACTGTAACCTTTACAGGTAACCCAAGTCAACAATGCTAGCCAGCATCAACAGAAAAGGTTTCCAACCTGACCCAGAAAAGCGACACAATAAAGTCTTTAGCAATCATTTCATCACAGGCAAGTGTTCAGATGAATACACAACTCATATGTTTATGTTATCTTTCAGGCTGCACATCATTGGAAAGCTACAATTATTGGGATTGAAGCCATATAAACCATTGAACGATCTAACAACCACAGCCAAAGTTATCAATGCTTCTGTCATATCAATCAAAAAGTACAGGAATACATCATCTTACATTTGAAGCCTCATATTGACCAGGTGAAAAATAATGTTCCAGCAAAAACGATCCTTTTATTTTGTCAAAGGTCCACACACACCTGTCGCTATGAGTGGGGTCCAGGGGACCTGGCCCACCCCCCAAAATGCTTGAGCCCCCCAAATTTAGGCACAGATCTATTAAAAAAATAATAATTGAATCTATTTCTATTACAGTCAAAATGACCATATACCATGCTTTTTTGTATTTACAGGAAAGACGGAAGATCTTTAAGATGTTGCCAATCCAGACTAGGCTCCATCTCTCAAAATAGGCCCCGAACTGCCAAAAAGAAAAGATATCAGCGGGCAAAGGAAAGGAAACACAAAGTCAAGGCTGCAGAAGCTCTACTTGATCTTTAAAAAGCCTCAAGTCTATGATACAAATAATGATAAAGACAACATAGGAGATGAAGCGAGTGACAATGTTATCAGCGATGCACGTCTCGTCGAAAGAATGAGGACTGAGTTACAGAGACTCACAAGTCTTGTCGTTTCATAACTCACAAGTCATTTCTTACAGACCTTTTTCTTTTTGTTTTTTTGGTTTACATTCAGCACAGAACCATGTCCCTTTTGGAATGTTCTTAATATTAGCACATTTGAAATGAAGTCAAACAAATGGACAGTTTTTATTGTCACATCCAATGACATCATCAGATTCCTTGTAAATGTTATGACACACACATATTATCAGTTCTTCTTCATTTGCCAGCTGAGGATTATTGCTCATTGTTGATGACAATGGAACTGCTATTGAAGCCAGCGTCAATGTAGCACATGCTGGTAATGGTGAAGTAGATGCTGGCGTCAATGTAGCACACGCTGGCATCAGTGTAGCACATGCTGGTGTCTTCGGAGCGCTCAATAATTTTTCTCCAGAATGCAGCTTTGCCACCAACTCAGGTAAAATTACTGTGCGAAACACCAGTGAGTGACATCATCATCACAGACAGACAGATAATCCTGGCTTTTATAGGGAGATACATCTTGCATCCAACACTGCACTGTTAAAGTATTTCACACATTCATATTTTTATTTTAAACATACATGTTTATTTGGTTGTGTTATAAAACAATCTTGACAATAAAGTTGAATCTTCACAGATTGAAATATTCCTCTTAGCAGTCTGTTCACTTGGATGATGTGCTATACTTATGGAAGTTATTAAAAGTTTGTAGATTTAAGTAGATGCTAATTAGTTATCGCAGCATTCATTTGTATGCCAAAAAAATTAGTTATGTTTAACCCAACCGTCATTCATAGTCATAGCGCCACCTATTGGTAAAAGGAAATCATAGGCATTATATTTGCACAGAACATTGCAGGAAAGTGTGTGATGTAATCTTTGAAAATGATCAGCTACATCTCAACACTTTAAAATTTCTGCCACACTCCAACATGTGACACACTTCAACGTGCACCACTTCCCGACATGCGCGTGGTTTCGTGGGCCTGTTCGTCGCTGCTTGCAGTTTCAATTTATTATTATGTTTTTGGTTACGCTACAAACAAGATGAAACCAGTGGTTTACAGATGTTGAGTAAAAGCTACAAGTCGGCAAAAATGTTCTGATAGAAGGATGAAGTTAATTACTGTGGTGACAGTGAACCTAAGAAATATCCTTTTTACTACTTATTTACTTACTTACTACTTACTACTATTTGTTACCTGCATTTATTGTTTAAACACTCATTCTATGATTCATTTGCGGTAATACAACATACTTATATAATATAATGAATGAAATTTACCCTAGGAACAGGTTGAACCATATATATGGAGTGTATTTAAATAACCAATAATTATACAGCTGCAGTTAGCATTATTTCAGCCATTGTGACAGGCATATTCAATAAAAAGACACATTTCAGTTTTATTATGTTTTTGAATATTTAAAATTACAAAAATTGCTCATCTTCTTTTGCATCAATCCATGTTAAACTGCTGCACCCGTATGTGGACAGATAATACACACTTGTAAGAGAAAATCTACGTCCATGAAATCAATGACGACTGATTAAAAATGATTGAAAGCGATTCATTTATTAGTTGACATATTCTTTTTATTTTATTTTTTTCACTTTTTATTGAATTTCATTAAAATATATAAAGAAAAGAAAAAAGTCTTTACAGTCTTTTATAAAGGCTGAATTGATTGTGTATTGTTCTAATAGAAATAGTTTAAATGCTGTTTTTTGGAAGTAAATTTACATTTATGAATATGGAGTTTTGCTATGATGATCAACAGGTTGTTTATGTAATATTATTTATTTTTGGAATTGCAATTAAACATTGTAGAAACCTAACAAAATACATGAGAGATACACCATAAATACACCAGAGAGAAGCTATTCAGGATATGCGATTGTACAATTTTTTTTTTTTTTCCCTCAAAAACGTTCTATATGGCATTTATAAAACAAGTGAATGCTGTATTATTTTATTTAAAGTAGTTTACAAACCCTCCGAGTTGTTTCTTTCAATTGGTTTCTGGGATCAAATGGAAAATTACTTACAGCGCAGAATCAACAATATTCACTTTAATTGTTAATGTTATTATGTACTTTGAACATAAGAAACAATGAACTTGATTTAATTGTAAACCTGTTCATTTTATATGGGAAATTCTATACACAAGTGTAAATTCAATATATCTTCTCCCCCTTTTGTAAGCTTTCTGTGTGAATTTAAAGAATACTTTGTCCTATATTTATACAAATAAAGCAGCAAAACTCTGACAATATATACAATAATATTTGTTTAAGTGGAATAATTACTGATTTGCCCCTTTTATTTTATTTAAATTATTTATGTGTGACTCTTGCTTGCTTGTCCCCTTTCTGTATCTTTGTATAATGTACACTTTTGACTTATTGTAAAGTTGTATTTATCAATAATAATAATAATAATAATAATAATAATAATAATGATAATGATAATGATAATGATAATGATAATAATAATTAAAAAAAAAACCTCCGCGTCGCAGATTCCGACGCTGGGGGTTTCCATAGCAACTTGTCAAGGCTTGCGTGACGTCATTATTCTGCGACGCGCCACGGCCACGTCACCATTAAGAGACTGGTGTGTTTGTTATTACTGGAGCTGCTGGGTTTTACTCCAACCAGTGTCCTTCTGACTGCGTGTTTTTAAAGGAAATCATGCCGACTGATGATTTTACGCGCTTCCCGCTGCAGATGTGGCAGCGGGTGTTTTCCAGGGTGAAGAAAGCCGTGGTTTTCATGGATGACAGGTGTGCTGAGACTCTGCACTGGAATGGAGGCTTTGCTGCTTTACTGGAGGCTGGAGCGAGAAACTTGAAGCAGTTTTCAAGCTTCGAATCCTGCAGAGTAGACGAGCCCAAAGCCGTGTTTGTGGTGAGCACCTTGTTGAAGGGGAGGACGGTGGACATCATTAAAGACATCATATCTCTCAGCCACATCCAGTACTGTGTGGTGTTCACCACCGTGGCGCACTCCGTGCACCTGATGGCCAACAACGTGACGTCAGACATGGACGGGACTCCCGTGTTTGAGCAGTTTGAGGAAAAGCTCTGTGAGTGGATGGGGAACATGAACTACACAGCTGAGGTCATGCATGTTCCGGTGGTGTTTGCTCCTGTGTCTCAGCAGCTGATCATCACACCCATATATGAACACTTGTTCCCTCTGCTCACCCAGGACCTGCAGGCTATTAATGCTAACCGACCCGAGAAGAAGAGATTTGGGAATCTGGTTGATGTAGATTTACACTCTCTCCCTGCTAAGCTTCAGGTTGAAGTTAAATCTCTGGCTTCGGCGTTGAATTCTGTGTTTGAGGCCACATGTACAAAAGAGGAGAGTTTTGCTGTGGGGCCAATGAGCAGGCTGATAGCAGGAGAGCTAGCCAATCATCCTCAAGCAAAGAACAGGAGGAAAACAGCCCCCAACAAAGCCTCCATCATCTTTGTGGACAGAACGTTGGACCTTACAGGTGATATGATCACAGACACTTTTCATCATCCATCCCCACCATACCTCCATCCAACCATCAGTCAATTTATCTGTCCATCTATACACGTTCAGAACCACTCATCATTGAGAACAAATTTAATATAAATTTAGTATATATAATAGTTTTGTACTAGAAATTGTTAATTTTGAGTACAGGGTGAGTTAGCGTTACTGGATGGACTTACAGTAACGTGAGCTATCAGAATTCATCTCCGTTAAGTGTTTTTGAATTTAGTGTATGAAAAAGGCTAAATATTAAAGCTGCTGGATTTTATTATTATTATTATTATTATTATTATTATTATTATTATTTTTCAGATGATGTGTGTATGCCTCAGGTCAATAAGTGACCTTGATTTCCACTAACCACTCAGTAACACTTAACTTGAAGTTTTATATATAGGGATGACATTATACTGTCATTAGCATGAATAAAGTGTCATTAAGTGTTGTTTGCTATATTATGACATCTTTGGAGATATGTTGGCATGTTTTGGGTTAGGTGGAAGGATCTAGTCGGGTTTAGTAGGGTTCGGGTACGGAAGGATTAGGGGTTAGGGTAATAAACAACACTTGATGACTGCCTTCATGGCACCTTATTCATGTTAATATGGAATGTTGGAATGTGGAGTCCCGTTGACGGATGAATAGAAGCGTTTTTCCTTTGTTTTTTTTTTTTTTGTGTGATTTCTTGTTTGCCCCCAAGAATTCTACCAACATGACTTCCCAACACATTTCTGGTGTTTTCAAAGAATGAAAGTTGTGACAAAGCAATGGCGGATGTTTATGTTTAGGCTTACACAGAAAAATTCAAATATTACGGATATTTACAACAAACTAGAACAAAAATGGTTTCAAACAAGTCACTTTCCTCCTGGTCTGGTGAAGAAAAGCAAGAAATCAAATAATAATGAAGTAAAAACATGTGCATCCGTCAACAGAACTCCACATCCCACAATGCAATGCAAGAAACTTTTCTGACTATATCGATGAGCGAGTGTTTACAGTGGAAATTAATACAAACTTTCGATTGGCAATTTGTACATTTTTTTTTTTTTTGAGCAATAAACTTTGATTTATAGATCTATTAGCCCTATACACTCTCTTTATCTGATTAAAATAGATTATAGTCTCTATCAGCTTTAAAAACAAAACAAAAATAGAAAATACCTTTTTTTTTTGTAAGCCAGTTTAGAATACATATCCACTAGGTTTGAGTATTGGCAAGGATATTGCAATACGATACGTATCACAATACTTGGGTCGCGATACGATATCGCGATATATCGCAATATTCTACCCAGTTAATATCAAAATTAAACATAGAGATGAAAAATCAAGTTGCTGTATATGTTTATCAGAAGATATTGATCACTCAGAGGAAATTGAGTCAAAACTGTGTTTCAAAACATCCTATTTATTATTTAATATTAGTGTATTTGCACATTTTCACTGAAAAAAAGAAAATATAGTGTTACACACTGGCATCATATAATCAAGTGCATCGAGTAACCATTGCAACACATTGAAAGCATTGTAACCACTGAAATATTGCACAAATACACAAAAATATTGATTTAAAAAAAGACATATATATATATATTATATATATATATATATATTATATATATATATAATTTCACACCCCTAATATCCACTGTGAAACTGAAACTCACCAACAAAGTAAAATGTTCTCGTTTCGTCAATTTACAGGAGCTGTTGGTCACCATGGCGATAACTTGGTGGAGAAGATTTTGACAGTTCTTAAACCCTTACCTGGTCACGTGACAGACGTGCAAGTGAACATGATGGAGCTCACGAGTTTGCAGCAAACCACACACTCTGAAAACACTCTGGCCCCTGGCTGCCTTGCACAGACCCAGTGAGTAGACTGAACCACCCTTCCCCAACCACACACACACACACACACACACGCGCACACACTCGCACACACTCCAGTGGAAGATAATTCTGAACCCACGGATGTTTACAGTTTTGGTTGTTTTTTTTTTTTATCACAATACCAAAATGTGTTAAAAAGTGTGGAGTTGTCCTGCGCTGTTCCCAAATAATCAACTTTTTATCCAAACCCAATATATCTGCCAACAGGATGGATGATTCAGCCTGTGGAGATGACCTTTTATTTACTTTTAGGTCTAGACTGCAAAAAGAGATAGCTGCAGCTCTTCATACTAACTCAGGCTATAGTGAAGCTTGTGTTTCCTACCTTATACTGAAGATGGAGGTATAATGATAACAATATAATAATAATAATACAAGTTATGATGATAATAATAATAATGATAATAGTAAATAATAATTATGTTAAATAATGTTATTCATATCAGGCTGCTCAAGTATGCAAACAAGTAAATTAGACCCTAAGCTTTTTGTTTACATTTTAATATTAATAATAACTAGTGCAGTGCCCATAGGAAGTATGTTGCTATAGAAAAGTGGGCAGGTAAGTAGCTTTATCATGGATGGCCAAATGAGGTTGTGTTTGAAGATGGGACATTATCACTATAGAGGTAGGACCAATGTTCCAATGTGCCAATGTTCCAATGTTTTACCTGATGACATCATCATTGTCCACAGCTTAAGCTTATATTTAGTTCCTAAAAATGTGTTTATGGCTAATTTAACTGCCTAAAATGCACTTATTAATTCAAATGTAGGCGGTGTTTTACTGATGACAGAAAATAAAAACAATAGTATAGCCTGTAAACTCTGCCTAAAAGCTTTTGTGTGGTGTGATTTGTGAAGTATCTAACATGTGTATATGTTTTTAGTAACACATCCATGAAACAAAATTGCTAGTTTACCTATTCAAGACAAGATAAGGTGATGCAGAAATGGTGATGAAAATAGTCATAAATGTCAATTCATGCACAAATTTGCTTCTCTCACAGTTTATATATGAGGCCGATTGTGAATTGGGTCACAATGATTTGTCATTTTTATTAAAAACGGGTCACCAGAAAAAAAAAAGTGTGGGAACCACTGCTCTAAAGCACCTGGCTAAAGATTTGAAGTTTTTCTTGAAAATGTGAAATGTGTGATGCCAGAAAGTAAAATCATTTATTCAGTGCAGCATGTTTTGGTATCGCTGATCTATAATGAACATTTTAGTCAAACAAGGCGGTTTATGAGCATACCACTTTGAATATGATGATGAATATTTGTGGCTCAGGCAGAGCGTCTCCCTGTAGATTTCATCAATAGGCTGAAACAAGTAGTGCATGCAGTAGAGCTTCTCCAGATCTCTGGGGATTGTCTCATTTGGAATCACTTTAGTTGAGGATGTTTAGATTATAGGTGCTGAAGCTAGTGTCAGGCCTCCAGGATGTGATGCTCACGTCTGGGCCTTGTCAAACACATTATGACCCCAAAAAAAATTTAAGACACTAGTTTTGTCACTATTTGTGACAAAATTCACATAAGCTGTTACTCTTTATTGATACAATGCAAGAAAATTATGCTTTTTCCAAAAAAAAAAAAATATGATGGACATTAACTCCTGTAAATAGTACAGGCAAAGCCTTGATACTCTCAGTCCGTGAAACATTTTGGGCGATCCTGATCTTCAACCATTGTGCCACTAGTTTTTCTTCAAATCTGATCAATCTCAACCTTAAGCCTTTCTCACAACATGTATTCTATACAGATGTTGTGATTGAGCTTTACTGTGGTTCTTTTCAGGAAGGGACAGCAGCTGAGTGTGTAACTGAGGTGAGTTTGTTATAGAGGCCAGTGGGATCAGCAGGACTGTTATTGCCTGTGCTGTCTCTGAGCAGATGGCTCAGCTGAGCCTTATCACAGATATTTAGGAGATTGAAGTGCTGCCGAGGCCAAGGATGGAAAGAAGTCGAGCGTTCCCGATGTCATCAGTTGACTTCAAACGCACAGCCCTTCACAAGCTGCTCTGCTGCTTTGCAAATGGATGTTTTTAGAGATGATGTGTTAATCTGTCCTGAGTCCATGAAAATGAACCACACCACACGTTTCTAAAGGGGATTGAGTCTTTCCATGGAGTTCCCTCTTACTGGATCTTTCTACACATCTGATATGTTGAACCATTTCAAGCTTCCCTACTTTTGGTTTTGCTTGGTTTTTGTTGTAAAGACGTTAAATATTAGGTGCAGACCAAATTTGGGCCATCATATAATATCCCCTTCAGTAATTCCAGGATTTTTTTTTTACAGATTAGTGCTTTTTAAAACATTCAGGGGTATATTCACGAAGATCCGAAAGGACAGAAATTGTCCTAATGATCTGCCATTGATCTGAGTTAATGCAGCAACAGAGTCTGTCAAGTCTGTCAGCACCATTTGAAGATGATCTATCGACTATCATCCAGCAGTTCTGAGCTCCTGAGTAGCACTGTGTCACCACACTGTCATATGTGAACATTTTGCTATCACTGCATAAATTACGCATCTGATCAGCTGTCACACACACTCACCAGACTCCACACGCACCACCGCAGGTGTGCAACTATTTATCTCCCTCACACACACTTTACTTTCTTATTCATTGGCTGTTAATATTGAATATTGTTTTATTTGAATTTTTTTCTTATACTAGAAAGGTTCACTGGAGCCTTTTTTTTTTTACATCTCCGCTGTGTTTTGTGTCATATTTTACTGCAGCCGATCTCTGCGTGTGTTTGCACCTGCTTGTCAGTCATACTATTTTCCGGTGCTAAAACTATCACCGCAAACAGTTCCAGATTTGTTGAATTGCATTGTGCCAATTGCATTCATTTTTTGCATGTCCCCCTCCCATTTTTTTGTGCCCCTTATGAGATCCACCTACTTTACATATTCGTCAGAGGGAAACGTGCTAAATGGATTGAGGTTGCATTCTGACACGTAGTCCTGATTCCCCTGGGGTTTGCACTCCTTATTAGCACATGGAGTGACGTTTGCACACTGTTTAATACCCCTAAACCTTTAGTGAATCCGCCCCTCAATGGGTGGCTTTTGAATCTAGTTCTCCAGACTAGACCCCACACTTACTTGTTGAACTTTCTTTCATAACCATGAAAGTTTCCCTTTTCCTACATCCTGACTTTCAGTGTGTGGTTAAATTGAGCATGCCCTAGAGAAAGATTAGTTTGGACAGTCATTTGTCATTAGGAGTTTTACTCTCTCTCTCTCTCTTGCTCACTCGCTCCCTCGCTCTGCCTTCTACCTCTACCTTGATTACATTTTATTTTGGCCAAACTTTTAAATTCTAAGCTGGGCCGAACTTTGTTCAAGACTTCAGCCAAAGTCAAGCCAACAAAAACTTGTTTGATTTAAAACAAGTCAATTTTATTCAATGCAATCAGAAAAATGTTTTAATCCATTTAAACAAATAGAAAGCAACATTTTTGGAATGAGAGAATATTCTTTGGTCTGACGTGTTTCAAAATACATTTGAATAAAATCAGTGCAAAAAAAAAGAAGGAAGAGAAAACGGTTATTATTTTTCTCCTCTGAGACGAGGTAAACAATTTTGCAAACATCTGGCATTGGCACATTAAAAGCTATCCGATGAATAAGCCCTTTAATGCTCAAAGTACTTTATCCTATTTGCAAAAATATTGAAGGATAATTTCAGGCAGTAGTAAGAAAATCCCATGTACACCACTTAGAAAATTCACACAGGACTTGCCCTTGTCATCTTGACATCTCAAAGCTGGCAAGGATGTGTTTACACATTGTGTGTGCACAGAGGTGACATAGGTTGTGGTTTGGTTCTCTTTATGAGGGGGTTGATTTTCATTTATTCATTTGTACATTGACCTTGAACAGGAGGTCAAGCTCTTGCAATGCTTGATAGTTTTTGGCTCTTTGATAGATATTGAGTAAAGATGACAGTGGAGCAGCAGTGTTATATGCGTGTGTATTTGTGGTGTGGTACCTTGTACCCAAGTCTGTGTAATTTGCTGTGCTTGGCTCCATAGCCGTCTGTTTGATCATCATGAACCCCATTGGCAAGAGCACCGACTTTTCCCTTTGGTCTTGGACAGAACCATGCAACCCCATCATTTGGCCACCTTGGACCTCGATGCTGTGGTGGGAGTGGCTACCATGTGGGCAGAGTGAGTATGGGTGGCCAAGATGCTCCATGTCTGCCTCTGAGGCTGCTGACATTGAGCATGGCAGCAGTTACCGACCGCACCCTGCCATGAGAAAACATTGCAGAGCTGCCATTCTTTCAAATTTGCCCTGCCGACCCTGCGAGTATTCTGCCAGGATGGAGGGAAAACACCTTTTCTGTCCCGGCTGGGAAATATGAGAATGAAAAGAGAGCCATAAGCATTGAATGGAAACAGTTTAAAACAGTAGTATAAATGCAGTGGAGTGTGGATTGGAGAAAGATGTGACGGACAGCTGAGGATAGCTAACCCTGTTTTTATTCCCTTAAAAAGAGGAAAGAAGGAAATGAAAAACTAGCCACATGCTTTTATGGCTTTTCTTCGTGGGAAACGGATCATTTTGCCTTCCTATGAATAGACAGTGAACAACAGCACAAAACAAGTGTGTTATTGGCTTAACAAATTTTCTTACAGTCTCTCAACAGTTGCCTTTCAGGGCTGCTCAAGAGTATGTCGTGGAAATTTGACAAGAGTGGTTGAGCAGTCAATATTGATTTCAGACTAGAAAGCTAACTCATGAAAGTAACCTTTATATGAAAGTCTCGCCTGTTATAGTGGATGGACCTGCCGCTGATGGTAGATCTTAGTCGGTGGAGGACTGTTTGTTTGTGCTTGTGAAGCAAAGGGCATCACTGCTGTTGAACGGCCTTTTCATTTGGGGGAAAAGTTGCATCTCTAACATGGAGATGGGTCTTGTTTCTGTGTATCACAGCATCATTGAGTACAATTACCACTGTAAGTGGTTCATCACGGGTGAAGCACTAACTCCTCTGGAGTCATATATAAGTTGTGAACTCAAAATAGAAATGTATTTTTCAATTTTGAGTTGTTTTAAAAGCGTGATTAATTCCAGGCTGTTCAACAATACAAGTAATAAAAACAAAATAATATTGAATTCATGGTCAAATTAGATTGTTTAATAGTTTTGGGCGATCTCTCTTTTTACTAATTAAAATTGAAAATCATGTATGAATGCAAATGTATTTGGGTATGTAGTAATGCTGTTGATCGATCCTGCTCCAACACTCAAAAGTTTAGTCAAAGTATTTCACCAGGCTATTACAAATGATTTTTGCTACTGGCTGAGAACAAGATCATGTGACATTTTGGGACCATATTGTGCAACAAATGAGCACTGTTAGCCCTGCCTCTTTTATACAAACTATAGCACCTGTGGACCCTACAATCTGTGGTGAGTAGGTTGGATTGAGAGAAGAGTGAATAGAGAGGTTTAATGAGTAGGGGTTAATTAGACTAGTCGATTAGTCGACTTTAGTGTTGTCTCACGACTCTGTCTACGTGACGTTGACTAGTCACAGTACCTGACTTTTGCCCAAGATGGTGGTGCAACACAGCAAACGAGGGTCCTAGTACCCCTGCACGGCAACACCTTAAACACATTTGAAATTCTTCTCCAGTCTGCATTAACTTCACAGCGTCATGTTTAAGGGGGAATAAATAGCTCCTTAATAGCTATAAACTGCGGTCACAGATTTTTTTCGGGTCACAGATTTTGGCACAGCACTGGCATTCCGCTGCCACTCGGCTCGGCTTCAGCTTTTGGTGACGTCATTGACTAGTCGACATCGACTCGACTAGTATGCACATAGAGTCATCCTTTAAAATGATGTAGTCGTTCAACCCCTAATATTGAGTAGCTAGTTAACATAGCATAGATTGTTCATTGGAGATTATATAGTATAGACTGGGCGTGTCTTAACTACTCCAGGAGCCCCGCCCGTAATCAAAGAATTTTTTTAAAATTCAGTCCTAGTGGCAGGTCGGCAGAAAGCAGGGGTTTAGTGTACCATCACAAACTCTGTATGGCTGAAGAGCACACTAGTCAACATGACCCTGACTGCACGTGGCTGTTGTAGGCTAATTTTGAAGTCTTCTCTTTTCCTTTTATATACTCTTAATCTGCAAGAGCAATGCATTCTGGTTACTTTTATCTTTTATCATGCTGCCTTTATCAGCCTCCCCCAAGGTCAATAAGAGCTGCATCTGTTTGCAAAACAAAATAGAGATGAGATGATTGCAGATGGGAGTGATTTAGCACTGGTGTGTCCTCTGCTCCTCTTTAGATGTTGTGTCTGCTTCTCTCACAGCTTATTTTCCTGTTTTTACTTCCAGCAGAGAAAGTAGCTCACACCAAACCTCTCACAGCACCAATCACATAGATTACTCTCACCTGAACAGATTGTGCTTTGTGTTCCCATCCTGTAAAAGCTAATGTAACCCTTTGTATGCTGTCTGCTGCCGCTTTGCACTGTAATGTCTCAAGTTGGACTCGCTCCATGCTTGAGAAGAAATAAGCACATTTATGCAGTATTTGATGAAAAGAGCCCCAAAGAAAGAACCTTGCACTCCTTCAAAGAGCCCCTGTCTGCTGGCTTCCATTTGAATTGGTCAACGAGCCAAGACACATGAGGAGTGCAGACTGCTTTCATTTTACACCTCCTAATTTTTTTTTTTATCTTTCATTCTGTACCTAAAACAACCAAAGTGCTGCATCATTGTTACTCTTACCCTCTTTAAAGTACCTGCCAATGCAGTACCCAACAAATCTCTTCAAGATCTCATTTTCAGCACATCCTGGTGTAATCAGCACCAAACATAAGCACATGTCCATATTCATTGTGTAAAGTATTTAGTCCAATATTTAAATATGTTTCTCATTATTAAGTATGTTTGGCAGTTTTCACAATCCATGGACATAATTTTGCAAACAACATGTAAAGTAGGTAAATTGAGATTTCTATTAAACATTTCATGTGCATCACTATGATGATAAAAAATAAATATTTTCCTAAGAAACGTGCTTTTTTGTGTAATTTATTCGTTCTTGCACATATTGTAAGAGTAAATTACAATCAACAGTTTTATTTATAAAATAATTCTATACACATAAATGAATCAAACATAATTTACTCAAAAAAGAAAGGAAAAGGTCAAAATTGCTGTTTGAAAGTTTGTTTTGAAAAAGTTGCGTGCAATGCATTGTTGAGTGCAAATCCAGTAAAAAGATGCATATAAGTGTTTTTACCTTATTCCTACCATGATTTTTGCCAAACAAGGAGGACAGTGATTTGCTTGACACTATTTTTGTTCTACCGTAGTTTGTTCCCAATATTCCCGTATTATCATCTCACTCCTCGAGATATTCAATTTTGGTCAGATTTAGATACTGTATTTCTGTGCAAACCCCAAAATATACAACTGCAATTCTTTTGCTGCAACTTTCAAGCGGTGAAAACACCAGAAATGTGTTGTTTAGTCACTTTGGCAGTGTTTTTCATGGCTAACACAAGAAATCACTGTAAGAATGGAGTAAAAACACTTCTATGCATCGGTCTAGGGGACTCTACATCCCATAATGCAATGCCTGAAACTTATGAAAATGTCAAAAAAAAAAAAAGATTATTTACAGTGGAGACCAAAACAAATTTTCAGGGTGCAATTTGAACCTTTTTTCCTTTCTTTTTGGGGTAAATGAAAGTAAAAGCATGCAAATCAAATTATAAAATGTTGGGAGTCAAACTTTTAAAGCAGGTGTTTTGAGTCAAGAGAAGTACAGTATAAAGGTATTACCATTTTATTATATATTTTTAGTTTAGAATAAATGACCCATTGGATATGTAACTATAACTACTGGCCCCTCTGTGCACCAGGTAAAAATCTTGTATGTCAAAGTCAGTGGGTTTAAGGTTTTGCTGTGCCTATTCCATCTTTCCCTGACTTCCTGCAGAGCTCCCCTTTTTTCCTTCTCCATAAATCCACTTGGTCATTTGTCCCTCTTGCCAGAACTCACAGACACTCAAGGCCAGGTCTGGTTTTAGTCTGATCTCCCCCTGTTCTCCCTCATGTTGGGTCTGGTGCTGTAAAGTGATGTTTACTTGAAACCAGCACCCCCATTAAACATGCTGCGTAAATGAACTGGCCACCAAACGCAGCTGACTTTGGACTTTTACATTGACGACAGTGTGCAATTGGTTAATATTAGAAATGATCACAATCATGATGCCAGCTACCGATAGATGATTTGGAGGTTTAGAGTCCTTCCAGAGTGCACCCTTGATGGGTCACCTTCACTCTACTGGCCTTTTTAAATGGCAATGAACCTGACACACATGCTTTCAGACTGTGTGTTGAGCAGAATCAAAACCACACAAGCTCAAAGAGAACATGGATACACTTCCAAAAACAGTGTAGTTTTTCTCAGTTTTTTCTCCCTCTCTCTTTTGTCTCAGAAAAATAAGAAACTGTCTTTCCTCCACAACACCATTTTTTTTTTTTTTTTTTACTTTTACACTTGCTAACACGAAAAAGCTGCAAAAGATCAACACAAAGTGCACACAGTACAAGTTAAACTATGACTTGGACAAAACGGAAGTGAATTGGAAAGACATGGACATGGACATGGACGTTAAAATAAATAAGCTGTGTGATGTATAAGTTGGAATATGTATTAAAAAACCTGATGCAGTAGGAAGAGAACTAGGCAACAACAAACATATTTTGCATTTTGCAATTTGTGTTTCTTGATTCTAATTATAATAACTTCAATTGGTTGCTGCAGTTTTGGGCATTACAAACATGGCCTTTCTACTGATTTCTATCTCAATAATTACCTGAATCCTCATCTCATGCTGATTTAAAGGTTAGATTTTCCAGGTGGTGAATAAGAAACGACTGTTTTTATGGGTCCGCTGATGCTGTGACACTCAACAATTTTAATTCATCTGTATAAGTTTTCAAGTTGACTCACTTTGGTGGGAGGAGTACATGTGAATTGTGTGTGTTGTGTGTTCTGGGGGGAAATTATTTCCGAAGGGTGAAGGGGCCACAGGATGAGAGGTGAATTTAGGAAATCCTGAGTCAGAATGATTCTTTTCTGCTTCATCATCCTCTTCCAGGAATATGACCCCCTCCTCAACCCATAGTCACTAATGACTTACATGGTAGTAAGTTTAAAAAAATAAGAAAAGATTCAAACTTGATGTATGTGTGTATTATTTGAATGTGTGCACTTTTGTATACTGATGTTTTGGATCCTTAAGTACCCTTTATTGGTCTGTTCTCACCACATTTCTTGTGGAATTTGTTTGGGGTCAAAAACACCCACTCTCCCCAAACACTCCCACTCTCTGTCCACAAACGACGCCACAAGTCAAGTGCAACAGCGCCCTCTTCAGTCTATTTCTCTGCAAAGAGCGCCATTAGAGGCTCCACAGCTCACATTAAAGCTAATAACCAAACTCCATGCGTCTTGTTCTCTGCCCTTCATGTCCACCCTGTTATATAGTAGAGTAGTTACTCAGAAAGGTGCCTGGCCAGCTGTGGGGCCTGTTTCTCACTCTGCCAAAATAAACCTCACCCCTCCACTCAGCTTGAAACCCCACCTTCGTCTGACCAAATGGCCTGGGGAAAGCATTGGGGGGAGGGTAGGGAATAGACCCATGGTTATGTGGTGGAATGGTTGGGGGATTTGGGGCGAGGGGTAAGGGGTGTGGTCTTAGAAAAAAAGACCCCAAATGAGAACCATATTTCATCAATGCACTGCCGAGACCTCCAGTCTCCAAGAACTTACGTGGTTGTGTGCAAACATACAAATGCACGTGAATACACTCTTAAGCATGAACACACTCACAGTTGCTCACATGTGGCCGGGTCCAGTCACAGTATTGGTATTTCAGCTATGACAAGTATGTTGAGTTTGAATCCACAATCAAGTAGATAATGATGTTTTGTGATGTCTGTTAGAAAAAGATGGAACCCCATTAGATATTAAACAAACACCTTTATCAAATGCAATGGACAATCATTCAAACTAAAACTTCACCAATCCAAGAGATCGTCTTTACGTAACATTTCAATCTGTCCGATTTTTGTCCACGTCTCACTTGTTCTTGGTCTTTGTGTCTAGCTCTAGTGTGAAAATGGCGGCCGTCACAGTGTGAGCCCCTCTCCACCCCATCCAGCCCCAGCACGGGGTCTGGAACAGATTACATCTGATATTAAACACATGGCAGCACTTAGAATGAAGAAAAGGCGAGAGGAAGAAAAAAAAAAGAGAAGAAAAGAAAAACAGAGTGGATTTGTCAGCGAAGTCCCTCCTACCTCTCTTTTCCCTGTCTTTTGCTCATTTTTTTTCTTTATGGTCCTTTTTCTAAGGTTCTGTTCATGTCCACTCATGACTTTCAATAACACGTGCAGACATGGACCGGTGCTTATTTTTCATGCTAATGAAATGTGTCTCTGCCCTGTAATAGGGAAAACATTTTCCTGACTGTTACCTTAATGAAGATAAAACTTTTTGATTCTTTTTCTGAACAAAGATTGAAAGCTCTTGTAGCTTTCAGCAGATGGTAATAGTTCGACACACATGCCTTGTTGCCACTCTCCCTTTAGAGATTTGGATCAGTGTCTTTCGTAATCTAGCAGATAACAAGATGAGGGACTGAGAGATGTGTCTGCCAATGGCATCATGAGGATTGTTGGTCTCCTGACTCTATTGAGATGAGCAGAACACTGGAATGTTGGCACTTGGATGTGAGAGGTGCACTGAGAACACTTCTAGTCCTAATGTTCTTTCTGCTAATTTCCCACAAGGGAGTTCCCTCTCCCCCACCAGGAGTCTCTCCATCACTGAGACGAGTGTTCAATTACGTTCATGTTGTTCTTTTGTGTTTACACACCAAGGCCTGTATACCTTTAACAAACAAGCTCAAACTGCACAAGTTGCTCAGCCTGTTTGAACAGAGCTTCAGCTTTTATGAATAAATGTACCTGTTTTATTGTTCTGCTTCTCAGGTCGCCTGCAGCAAAGTCCCTGTGGGAAACAATGTTGACCAGTAAACACAAAGAAGGGGTGCTGGAAGTCCGTCGGCATCTGGTAGAGGCGGCCAGTAAGGAGAAGCTGCCCATCAAAATGAGCATGGGTAAGATATGGGGTGAAATGTGCAATCAGGTTCTCTTTGATCACTTAAACAACATTGATCAGAGAAAAAAAAAGCAAAGATGTAAAAAGAGAAACAGAGTTGTGTCCTGCATTGTAACGCTTTTAAAGCAGGACCACAGCGCCTCCTACTGAGACGGGGCGCTTCTTGCCTTGCCGTGCATTTACTTCTCATGTGGCCCTAGAGGAAATATGAACCACGTTGCCCATATACACACACAAGCACACACACCTTTCGCAAACTTTTGTTGTTCGGTAATGGTGCAAACGGGCTCTAAGTGAGGGATAAAATACCGATTTACATGCAAAAATAATGTCAAGACACGCACAGGCTCACAGAAAGCCCTGTGCATGTTTACCTTTGTGCTAGCATTTGCTTCACGGAGGTAATGGTTGCACTACAATCCTATAAAGGTAGACATGCACACACAGTGTCTGGCAGAGGAGAGGGTTATGGAGGGGCAGCGCTGTCCTTTTCCTTGTGTTATGTGTGAGGTAAAGAGGGTCTTGTTCCTCACACATAACATAGCAATATGTTGAACATGCTAAGTTGCTGCTATAGCTTATGAGTTTGTTTAGATTAATACAGTAATGAGAAGAAAACGTACAGTAATAGAAAACAGATTTCAAAAAACATATAATATAGTCTGCTTTTGGACACTTTGTTGACTTTGGTTTTTTTTTTTTTTCGCTGAAAGAGAAAACAAAGAGAACAGGCCTTGCCTCTAAACCTGGAACACCCCCTGGCAGTGAACCAGGCTACTTGAAATCTTCACAAGCTCCCACTGTGCCCCCACAAAGTTCCCATCCTGCCTATCTCACCACCAGCAGAGTCATGAAATCTATCTTGCTTCTCTCTTATGAAAGCAAATAACTAAAAATGTTTAGCATTAATTCAATTGGCTTTCACTGCAGCCCTCATTCTCCAGGGGGCTAAAAATCAGTTCATTATCAATATATTTTGGCTCTAATAATGTGGTCTATTATTATTACTAGTGGAGTGCAATGTTTTCAGACAGATCTGACAAACCAATCCGATTTATTTAAAACCTTATTAAACATCCCACTGTTTCCCCAATATATTGTAAAAAGCTATGGTCTTAATTTAAGTCATGGCCTTTCATACTGCTCACTACCTCGCTCAGTTCTTTTATTTATTTTTCGAACCACACAACATTTTGAGGTGCACAATCAGGTTTAGGCGAATGGTCACTGAGTGTAGCTCAATTTAATCCTAGCAGGTTTCTCATAACTTGCTAGAATTAACTTACCTTTGTGCGTGCGTGCGTGTGTGAGTCGATGACTGAGTTATAGGGTGTCAATAGATATGAACACTTGGTAAGCAACTATAATTTCCTCCTATTCTTGCAGAAAGTCCAACAGGAACTTATAAGCACATCATGCTGTATTCCAGTGATTCTTATCATTTGTTATTCATTCTTTTGTAATTCAGAATCCGGGGGCTTGAGGAGGGGGTCTTGTTGTGCTCTTGGCGTGAGGCTGGTACCTGTTACTGTGCTGGGGTAGCTTGGTTGCAGTGATAGGTTCCATTGACCAGTCCTGGGGGTTGGAGGTGTTCACAGGCGGGATGGGGATGGAGGGTTTGGGAGCGAAGGAGTATTGGTTGGGGTATTGTTGGGGGGTGTTTCTGGACCACCACACCCCACCCTGTCTCGTCCAGCTTTGGTGATGTGCAGGGAAAAATGCAAGGAAAGTTCCCTTTTGACTGCTTAGCCTTTGTGGTTTTGTCACCATCAATGTGGCTTTGGGGGTTTGTCTCTAAAGTGCTTCTCTGGCCTCCAAGCTGGAGGACCAAAATACACCACCATTTGCACATGTCTCACCACTTTGTCAATAGCGTAGCATTTCAAAGGCATCGTTGACTAATCACTCACTGCACATCGTAAAGAATAACCTAGTAGCTGCAAGCTAATCAATGGCTTAACTTTCTCTTCTCTTTCATGTCTACACTCTATTCACCTCACAGTGGTGTATTATTGCTCTTCCTGGCATCATTACAATCTCATCATGAAATAAAGTTTGGTTTATTTGTACTTACTGTTGACAGAGAGCTGGTGATGGTCACATTATAACACCTAAGACACAAGTCTCTGTCATGTAGAGCGGAAGGGGGTCGCTAGATGCCTTCAAGAAACTAAGAATTATTTTTTAAACAATTTGAGCCCATTTTTGCTTATTTTTGCAATTTTTGTGCAACTACACCAAACTTGCCATATTTTGCTGTTTTTAATGCATTTTTGCTACATTACTCCCATTTCTGCCACTTCTCTATCAAATTTCACTGCCTTTTCTGCACATTTTTTTTTCCACTCTCAAGGCATTTTTGGCATCTCTAAACCCTTTTTACAACTTTTCCCACCCAATGTCACATATGTTAACTCTATTTCATGCTTATTTTTGCCAATTTAACCACACTCACAATTCATAATTATATTACATTACACCAATCCCCTCCTCATTTCTGCCACTTTTAAGCCAATATTGACACATTGAACACTTTTTTGATTATTTTTACTCTAATTTGCAACTTTTAACCAATTTCTATGTTTTTTAAAATTCCCTTTCACCACCTTTTTCCAACAATTTTTAGTCACTTTTAACCCATTTTATTTCTGAATGAGATCACTATACACTATGGTGCGAATAATAATGAACTTTCTGGATAACAGTGGATATTATTCAGATCAATAAATAAATGTGGTTATCACAGATAGACGGAACAATGGACCATCATTTTGCTGACTTTATGGATGGGCCCCAAAAAGCTCTCCCCTTTATTCCTCTTTATAGATGACCCTGTCTCCACATGACTGTTCTTTAATGTTCAACTACTTTCAGGTACAGTGGGGGTCCCCGGTCTCTGGAACCTTTATCTTGGGGGTCGCGGGCTGAAAAGATTGACAACCACTGATGATGAGTAAAGGTTCACATATCCTCTAAAACCTTGCACTCCCTTCAACGTGTCAATAAATGAAAACTATGCAAACATTTAAGGGGCAGCATGTGTGAGTGAGTTCTGTTGCGTGGCCAGTTTCTGGGAAAGTCTATGTACTACCTATATACTGCTGTTCTAGATGTCAGTGGATAAGATTAGTCATGCTTTAACCTTTATTAAGAACTAGTTTTCAGCATCTGCTGCAGATTGTATTTTTCTGCTTTTTGTGCTCCAAGGGAGAGAAGCGGAGCATAGAGAGTTTGTGTGAGGTTAAGGAAGAAAAAGGTCAAGTAGCTACTACTTTTAAACTAATGTTTCCACTCAAAATAAGCTTTGAATTAAAGCTTTTTCAATATAAACAACATTGTTTTATTATATATCGCTAAGTATAAAGTCTCATCAATGGTCCAGCCCTACGAGCCATTAAGTTCTGCATAGCAAATGTTAGGTTGGTGTTAATTTAAAGCAAAACACACCTAATTATAAATAACCAAACTTTCTATAATCAGTCTTTTGGTGACAACCTAATCCTCATTTCATATTATTTATGAGCAATAATGACAATATGACTGAAAAGATTTAATCTAGTCTCCGTTGGTTATTATTTTAATTCAAAGAAAACTCTTACATTTTTAATGCAGGAGAAGTAACATACAGAAGCTGCTTTTCCTTACACTGACGCTAATAAAAACAACTCAAATATACAACAGTGTTGCTGAAGTGTCGGTGACCTGTTGTAGCACGTACAATGTAGAAAGGAGCTCAAATTTGTGTCCACAAATAAAAACAGCAGGTTGTTTCTTCTGTTGGTGTGCATTAATAAAAACCTTTAATTCACATAGAGTTACTTACGAGGCAGCCAGCAGGACTGCACTCAGGCACAGTCTGACATCAGACATCACTTAGCCTCACAGTAACCCTGTGCACCTAGAATGCAAGTTATCCTACAGTAAAGGGACTAAATCATTGTTGGCCCCTGCCCTGTATTGCATTGTTCCAGACTTTGATCATGGCCGAGCTTCAGTTGCCACTTCTCCACATCAGGCTGAAATGGGCAAGAGCTCAACGTATTTAAAGCCCCAGACAGAAAATTTTATTTGTTTTATGGCCGCTACAATATTAAGTGCACCCAGAAGAACATTAGGCCAAATGTTCAGTTTTCTATGGCATCTTAGAGGAAAAACAGAAACCACTGCTCTGCAAGTACGGAATGGCACACTGAGGTCATGAGTTGAAGTGAAACTGTTATTTATATAAAACAAAAATAGTAAGACTAATTATATAATTATATGTAATATTCAAGATATACTAAAATTTTAGCTTTTAATGAGACATTCTTAATGTTCCCGACCAGTGTTTCTAAAACTTGGGTCCAGGGACCCTCAGGATTCACAAGCCATTGGATGAGGTCTTGCGAAAGCATTTAAAACACTGAATATATCATATATCATTCAAAGTTGGATCCCTATGGACTAAACATCAATGTTTATTGTTGTTATGTTGAGCATTTAAATCAGTTGCTTTCTTTGTTACAGATCTAAGCTTTTTTTTTTTTTTAAAGAAAAAGATTATAGATTGTTTCCCAAGGGATTAGGCGTCCAGATGGTATAAAACATGGTTAATGGCCAGACAATCCTGCTAATTTTCTATCTTGTAAGGGGGACATGTGCTTTACTGAGTCAAAGTAATCTGATGTCTGTTGTAAATGTAATTTGAAATATTAACAGTATTTTAAAGTTTGTGTAATTTTATAAAAGAACATTAAATCTAAGACGCAGCTTTTAGTAGAAAAACTAAATCATTGGATTGACCCTTTACGTGCCCTAAAGATACTTGAGAACACTAACAATTGTTTTAGGAAAGATTAGTTACAGATATTTAAAAAAATAAAGTTTTTTTTTTTTTTTTTTTCATTTTCTGTAATTTTAAATTTTGCCACATCTGGTCTCTTCGAGCTTTCCAGCTAATAACATTGACCCTTCCCACAATGCATCATTGTTACTTATCAATTCTTGAGTAAAATTAGACCTGGTCCATTTTTTCCTGGTTACATCTTGAATTATGTTGATCAGGTTCTTTTTTTTTTAAATTCCTGGTTGTGTTCACAATGGAGGTTTAGATGTAAAATGTCACTGACGCTTCCCAAACCAAGTATTCGTAAAATGTCTTTTATTTTAACAGGAATCTACATTAATCGTTTTTAGATACTGTTTAAAAGCCGCATTGATGCGCTGCGCTATAGCTTGCTGATTAGCTGTTATGGAAGTGATATAGTGTCGATGACGTCCCTTGGGGATTCTCCCAAATGTCCTAAACAACAGCTTCCATTACAGTCCAGGAAATTTCAACATCTGCTTTTTTACATTTTAAGTACCAAGTCTCTATATTATGTTTAGTATTCTGTTGCCGCCATTTATTTTAAATCCCCTTTTTCTGTTTTGCTTCCAGTCATGTGTTTGGCCCCACTAAAGAAAACACTGGCCATGTAGTTCAACAGGAAATACTCCCACATCTGGTGCTGGTTCAGAACATCAACATGAAGAAGTAGACTTTATAGAGTTGATGTGTGCCCTTTCTACATCCCAGCCCCTGACACAGCCTGTCATTAAGGCAGGCCCAGTCTCTCATACCACACCAGCTCATGGAGCCTTAGTGTGTAATGTGGCTTCATTAATGTGTTTCTGAATATAATCAGAAAATGTATGATTTACTTATGATTGCACTTGTACTGAGTACTGTTTGTATCATACTGTAGAACTGCTTTTTACCACCCAGTCAGTTAGTCAGTCAGTCAATTAGTTATTTAAAAGCATGATCTCATTGAAAATCATGACTAAATTGGTTTTTACCAGAGCAATGTTTTTCATCCACTGTCCTGTGACAACCTAATGTGCCATGAGAGATCATCTCATTTGTTGAAGTTGGAAAGATATGCATGCAACTGGCAGCAAATGTTTTGCACTCATGTCTTCTTTCGAATGTGATATTTAAAATATGTGTGGCACAGTGACGTGCCGTGAGCACTAGGGTTGGGTAGGCAGGGCGTTGCAAATTGAGACCACGAATGTTGTAAACAATTATTGAATAGCAGTCTCCATACTCTCCCAACAAGATATATCTCATGACACGGCAGTGCATTCGTTGTTTGTCTTGGAAACACAGAAAAGCTGTCGTTTTTCCTCAAAATAAAGTTTCTTTATTGCCTCTAGTGCTGTCATCCATCCTGTAGTGTTATCCCACCCGCTAGCTAGAGAACGTAGCTGCAGCCATGCTGTATCAATTCACTAATGCACTCTGAACTTACGTATAGCATTTAGCATAGTACAGTTACGTCCAAAGGCAGCGTAGAGAGCTGCCTTTTTACGTAAATAGTTTTTGTATTGGGGAACTGACTGCGCATGTGCAAACATAAAAACACGCTATGGGGCCAGAAGCAGAGCAGCATTGTGCTTTTGGGAGAGGGTGTGACCTCCTCCTGCTTTACAGCAGAGTGAGACTGTGCCGGGTCTCTGCCGTACCAGGAAATAGCGATGTTAAGTCATTTGGGCTATGAAATTATGATTCATGTTTATAATTATATTATAATTAAAACAAATAATCAAAATATCAATTCACCCTTGGGCAGGCACTGCCTACCTTGCCTACCCTGACTGCATGTCACTGGTATGACACCTTGGCTTGGGCAAAGACAATAACTTTGATAGCTAACTTCACAATGGTACTTTATGCAGACTTCAGCCTCCGGAATGACCATCATCACAACACCCACTATCGCCAACGTGGTTGTTGTAAAAAATCCTGTGACCCATCACAATGGTGGTTCAATGGTTGAAGCCCATGTTTACTCGTAAACAACAGCGGCTAATGGTGGCTCCACGGAAGCGACCAGAATCACCATGTAGTTGGGTCATGGATTATTTCACAACTTCGCCTACATATCAGACACGCAACATGGCTGCAAGTTAATTAAAATTCAGGTATAAATAATTCCTGGCTACTCTAAAGGACTTTAAAAGAAAAAAAACCCAACAAAACCACTAGGATTATACTACATATGATCTTTAGATAGATCTTTCAATTAAAGCTACTCTATACTTTTGCTCATAGATAAAATATGTAGCATTTAACTTTTGCTAATTGAATTACTAGACCAGGGGTGTCAAACTTATTTTAGTTCAGGGGCCAAATATGGAGCAGTTTGATCTCAAGTGGGCCACAGATTTTATATTGTGCCCTAGTATGCACTTCTACATATACATAATACAAAATATGTAAGAAACCTACAATATCCAAGCAATAAGTGATAGATACGAGTCCCAACAGGATCTTCACTTTAAATTTCTTAGATCTGTTACCAATTAAGGGAAATATTAAGTCATAATTTGAGGAAAATTGTAGGATTTTGAACGAATTTTAAGTTTTTTCAACAGTTTAACACTAAATCCAATCATGCGATATAAGCACCAGAAGTGTTAAGTTTCATTTACACAATGATTCATGTTTTCTTTGTAATTTTTTCTTTCTCCTGCTGGCTGAATTGGATGCTCCAAAGGGCTGGATTTGGCACCCGAACCATGAGTTTGACATTTGGACTAAACTAATGGCGAGAATCTATTTATTACAGCAACAATTTAGCCATTTTATAGATGATTGTTCTAAAATCAAATACTAATATTGTCTGAAAATTGTTGCAATTTGGTTGCAAAACCATCTCAAACATCTGTGAATCACTCTCAATGTGACGGTGATTTAGTACAATTTAACCAAACTTTGGTGCTTTAATATTGCATGAGGCCCACAGAGTGAAGTGTACTTTTCATTGAGTGCTTAAAAATGCAATTGGTATAGTTTAGAGGGAAATTTGGGGAAATTTCTTCCCAGATAATAAAAGTTTTATCTTCCGCCTTTTCTCCCAGGCCGTGTCACACCAGAGCAGCTGTGCTCTTACATCCAGCTGTTCCGGAGCAGTTGGAGGGCGCTAGAGAGTCACTGTGGTGTGCTTCAACTAGGCCTCGCAGTGGCCCAGATGCTCCGTCATCCCCGGCTGCCCCGTTGGGATAGCTGTCTGGCGTTCGAGAGACTGCTGCTGCAGGTGCGTGCTCATTTTGCATAAATCATTTAACCAGATGTGGAACAAGCTCTGCAAAGTAATGAGTTTTCTGTCAATACACAAGATTTATCACTAGAAAAATGTTGGATGCATTTTTCTCCTACATAAACACACGAGTAAAGGATTAAATTAGTGAAAATTACTATGTAAGGTATTCAAAATGGTTAGAGAGCGGCTTTCAAAACACATTGTGTGTAGGACTTTAGAAATTAAAGCTCAGGCATCGCTGAAACAACTTTTTTGTTAGTTTTCTCAAACAGGAAGTGTCCACGATTGCCTTCACTTAAAATCCAATCTTTAGATCTCAAGAGTTTCACAAATTTTCTAACAAAACCATTAAAAAAAGGCAACCACATAGATCAGAGAAAAGTTGCAAAATGTGAGGTTTTTCAGACCAAGCCTTGATTCTCCATCAAATATTCAAAATCTTACATTAAACTTAATTTCTCACATGAGCATTATTGGTGTTTTTTGTTGACAGAGGTTTACTTTAACACCTTAGCTGAGCTTCAGCTCAAAATACAGCTAAATGTGATGCATTGTGCATTTTTACACCTTTCTGTCAGAAGCAACATTATTTTTTCACGTGTTTGAACTCAAAAAGCTTTTCTGCAGAGTTGGCCTGATTGGCCGTTTCTAAGAACTCATTCGGACCTTTGTAGTTATTCATTTTTTCTGCCATAATATTATCGGTGTTGTTGACAGGTTACTTACTTCCTCATTTCTATCCCAAAAGAAGGGCTCAGCATTATTTATTTTTAGCTTTCTGTGTACATACATAATGTATTAGGTTTTTAAAATTACAAACACAAAATTTAAATTATTGGTCGTCAACTCTGTAGCTCATTATTGCTTGGTGTAGGCAAAAGTACAACCTGTTAACGTAAAAAAAAAGAAGAAAGAAAAAAGATAAGAAACACATTTCCCGGGGCAACTTTAAAATAATATATTACCAACATGACAACATCCTTCGCTCTACTCTTTGAACGGTGAATATAAAGCTCTGTTAAACAGAATTTCAGGATCTCTGTTGATTTTCATTGAAAGTTAAAATGACCCTTTTAACACAGTATTACTGAAAGCTTTCTTTCATCTTCCCACCAGGCCAGTGTAACCTTTTGAGTTGCAAGATGTCAAAGCACGCTGCACCCATTTGACATATTTGAATAATGTTTATGCCAGTGCACCCTGTCCGTTTAAAAAATGAAATGAAATAGAGGAGGTGACAAGCGTGTTGTGTTGGAATGACAGCAAGCCTAAAAAACAGCAGATTCCACTCCCTCATAAACATGGTCACTCGTGTTTGTATAGTGAAAACATGTGGATCCAGTAAACACAGGAAAAACAGACACATTTTCTTCATGTTGTTTAGGCGTTTTTGGGTCCAGCAGAGTGAGAGGAGGTCTATTTTACAAGACCAGTGCTAGGGGGATGTACACATGTTTACGACCTCAGAAAGTGATGGACAGACAGAAAGAAAAACTTGGAAGTAGTGCACTCTCTATCATCACTTGTTCACCTTTCACATTCTGTCGTCTGCACTCATCTTTTTTGCTAGTTTTTAGGAATCTCAGCAATGTGGGAAAGTACTGACACTGACATACTGACTCACTGAGTCTGTCTATGTGCCAGCAGCAGTAAATGAAACTTAATGAAAGCAGTGTATTTAGGAACTCATTATAGTGAATAGGGGAAGAATCATTTGGAAATTGAAAACAATCTCACCAAGTTGTTCCTCTACAGGAGCCATCGCTACTTATTAAATAAAAGAAGAAGACTTCAGGGCTTGGATTTCAGGTTTCTCCTTGGCTCCACTTTAATCCACTCCTCTACCTTCCTGTATTTCTCATTTGTTTTATTTCTTCCAAGTTTAGATAACTCACCAGATTATAGTAGTCCTGTCTTTAGATGGGGGTAATATTGCGTTGAACTGATGGTAACAGTTGCAGTTACTGTTAGTGTACTGTGAATAAAGTAATTGGCGTGCATTCAAATGACATTCCTGACAAATCAAGTCTCCCAATCCAGCCATAAGCATAATGTGTGTGTTAGTGTTTGCAATCAAAACGGACTCGAGTTTTATTGAGGCTTTAAAGGAAATGAGTTGTGTGTCCTCCATGCCCCCTCTGTTTATTTAACTTCCAAGTGAAGGATTTTTCTTTCCTCTGACTTTGGCTTGCAGAGCAAGAATTTAATTGCAAGAGAAAATGGTGAGATGAAAAGTCTTTTAGCTCTGCCTGGTGGTCGGGATGTGTTTGCTCTACCTGAGTGTGTGAGGGCTGCTGTGGGCTGGTACTGGCCAGGGTTGAACGCCTCATCAGAGAGAGGACACTGGGTGTTCTTTCAGGGCAGCTTCTGTGGGTTTATCCCAGGCATTGGAGTGTGCAAAGATCAGGCTGAGGCAAAAGGCAAGCAAGTTCAGGGCTGAATTTCCTAAAAAGTTATTTTGTCAGTATAAAATAATGGATGAGAGCTATTTAGTTGCCAAAACCGTGAGCTGCTGTAAAGTGTTTTAATTTGGCCTTGGATTTCCCAAACCTTAAAGTTCTCAATGTCTTTTTGCACCTGATTACAAGGAGAGACGCCTAATGGTTTGCTGCGTGATAACATCTTTAAAAGATCAAAAACACAGCTTAACACTGCAGGTTGTAGCCCTCCTGGAACGTGTTTGGGAAACCCTGAGCCAACATTTTCTAAATAAAGCAGCAATACCAATAAAAAAGAAAAGAGGAAAAAAAGAGGTACGGACAATGTGTGACTAGATAAATGGAGTAAACTTGGTTAATGTTTTTCCTGTACCTGAATTTAAGACTTCTTAATAGTTGCTATATTAGTGTAAAATGGCCAGATATCACACCGGCTGGCACTGCCACCCTGCTACCTCTCGTTACCTCCCCACCTGCCCACCTCCCCGGTTGCTGCAGGATTTGGCTGTCTGGCATGTAACTGGGTTTTCATCTGAATGGGTGAGATTCAGCAAAGGTTGGTTGAGATCCAGGCCGTAGTTCCAGAATGTGTATGCTAGTCGCTCTCAATGACAGACAGGCTTGCTGTGGCCAAGGCAAAACTCAACAGACTCACTCTTTCACCACTTCCCAGAACAACACAGACACACTACACCACTGTCCCCTCAGCAGAGCGGCCACAGCCTCACCAAACTAAACATGTACAGTACGACGGGACCGTGTTCCCAGAAAGAGACGATTCTGGACAGTGATGAAGCCGTTTCTGTTTTGGATTGTATTTATTTATTTATACTGTGAAAGGACAAATGCTTGAAGGCCAGCCTGGTCTCAGAGCAGGCTGCACAGCCGTGTGTTAATCAGCCTGCCATGTACAAGAATATTGTGGTGATGACAACAATGCTGTAGAGATGAGCTAACCTCTGTCACCCCAGTCGGTTGCTTCAGTCTGCTAGGATTACTAGAGCATGACTCCGCAAACATTCAAGCTAGGAGTTATTACCGGTCAGCACATGTCTTTGTTTCTCATGGGTCACCCAAAATGTCTTTCTACTCCCTATCTGCCTTACTGTCTCTATTTTATGTTTTTGTTTTAGTCACAACTGCCATGATTGATGATTTAAAATTGAACTATTGATCACATTACAGTGCTTCGACCCTAAATTAGAGAAGGAATCATTTAACAATCTTTTGTTTACCGTACTGGCAAAAACTCAATGCATTTAAGATGCTAGCCTGTGACACATGAGTAATAGTGATAGGACGCATAATAAAAAGCAGTTAAAAATACTGATTGTTTAAGCATTGTATACTGAGCATACATCCCTACTTGACTTTTGAGGTTTGTCCTGGTACACGGATTCATTTCTATTGCTACTCAAACTTTAAAACTGCTAAAGGTTTAAACCATTGATTTTAAACTGGTGGGTCGGGATCCAAAAGTGGTTCGCGAACCTGTACTGGATGGGTAGACAGCTGGTCAAAATTAAATAAATACTTAATGTCTCTCATGTTGGACTCTTTTATTGCTGTGAATTTCATGTTACACAGGAAAATATATAGATTTATGTCTGAAAAAAGATTACAACTATTTTTGAAAAACAAAATTTGGTTGGTTGAATTCTAAAAAACGTGGATCGCGATTTAATGACCATGGCAAAATTTTCGTCCGGTTTGCCGTCCGTCGCTCGAAACTGAAATCCCACTCTGCGCCAGCGGATGTGACGGTTTCGCCCAGGACGTCGCCACGGGTAATCAGCAGGCCTCCCTTCCTTCTACACCCCAAATTGCTTCCTGGAGCAGCCTTAATGTTGTGTTAAACTACTGCTACAAATGGGTGAAATGCAGAAGAAATAATTTTGCTGTGTATATATATATATATATATATATGTATATATACCAAGCATGAGTAACTAACTACATTCATCATCACCTTCACCAATCCAACAAATAACTTTTAGCTTTAAAGTAAGGCTGGAACAAAGATAAAAAAAAACAACAAAACTAAACTCAACTTAAGCTTTACGTCACTCATTTATTTTTTTTAAACACTGCGGTATCGATATGTATCGGTATCGGCCGATTCTACGCAACTGGGCATTGGCAGCGGGGCCAAAAAGGGCATCGGAACAACACTAATTTTCATGATGCTCCTTTCCCCATGCACTTATTTTAGACCCTGGATCAGGGGTCACCAACGCGCTGCCCACGGGCACCAGGTAGCTCGCAAGATGCTGCTGATTTGGTAATTATTTAGATTGTGATGTTTTTAAATTAAACAAGTGTTTTTTTTCACTAAATCATAATAGTTAAATTGTAAAAAAAAAAAAATAGGAACATGATGATTTTCCCATGAAATGTTTCAAAAGTGGTCTTTTGAAAATCATACAATTGCTTGCATTAAGAGCAATGAAATGTTGCATGTTGAACTTTAAGTATTTTCTGCCTTTTTATGTCAAAGCTAGTCATCCTTTATTATCTTTCCTTGTAGTTAATTTGAAACTGTAACATTTTATTATTTGATTGTATATCAAACTGGTAGCCCTTTAGATAATCTGGTATTAATGAAGGTTGGTGACCCCTGCCCCTAGATTTTTTGGTTTGATCCATGGTTTCTGTGGCCCTTTTTTAAAAATAATCTTTCTGTAAATTATTATCCAGTCCTGATGAGGGATAGTGACCCTCAAACTCCATTAATAACTACAAGGAGAGTTTTGGAGCATTCTAGCCTAAAGACTTGTGACCCTTCACCCTATCCTTTAACCCTTCCTGGACATCCACTGACCTGCAGTGTCTGAAATCATTGGATTTGTTGATTTGTTTTTTACTCGACTAAACCAATGTTTTTCCCTGTTAGCCAAAGAAATAGTTAACCCAGTGAATATGTAGTAGTAGTGCAAGAATCATCTGGATTCTATAATTTCTGACAGAGGAAAATAATTATTGATATTGGTTTCGAGTAACTTTCATCTTATCTGAACTGCATGCCACAGACAGACAGGGGGCTTTAAGCCTGTAATTGGCCTTTCCCCAGGGTATGGAGCCTGTCCCCACATCCCAGACATTCCCTCCCTCTGCGCTCCATCACTGCTAAATCTCTGCCTCTTGCTGTGTTTTACTGGGGATTGTAACAAAGAAGTGTGAATGACTCCAGGGTACTGCCCCCAAGATGTCCAGCTTTGACCTCCTCCAGTACCCCACTGTTTAACTGCTTCACATCTGGCCTGACCTGGAATGACCTGTCTTCCCATCCATCGATCCCTGCATGTACCGCTTGCTTCTTCATCTACCTTTTGTTTATATTTCTAAAAAAAAAGCAACACAAACTTGTCCTCAGTTTAGAAGCCAACTATATCTTTTGTCAGTTTTGAAATCTCTTTCCTAAAGATGTTATGTGAAGCAATATCTATTACATGTTTGTTTTTATTATCATACCATTAAACAAACCGATCAAACTCAGCACCAAAACCACCAAACAGCTGTGGCATATTGTGGGTTATACATTTTACAACAATTAAGACGTTTCCAATTCTTTTGAAAAGTCTTCTCAACTTTAAAGTTGTGCTGTGAAGTTTCCACCAAGGTTTTTCTACCACATTCCTCAAATGCCCATTGGAAATGAAAAGAGGCTTCATCCACTGGAACATGTTGTGGAGTGTGTACAGCAGTACAAGTTTCACGACATAAATGTTACTTTAAGGTTTTCTTAGCACAGCACTGCACAGAGCCAGAAAAAGGTCAAACCAGCTTGGGTGAATTGATGAGAAAAAAGTTAAATCATTGTGGTTGTGGCCATCCAGCTACAGTATGGATTACGTTTTATTTGAGCAAAAGGAAACCGATTTTAGTGAAAGTAGATCCAATATTAAATATGTTGATCATGGATTACCACAAAGAAAATTGACTTGTACCACTTTTCAGTTTGTGCCAACAACTATCTTCTAGTATTGAATACAGCAAGAGTGGCAATGATTGCAGATATCGCTACGGTCTTTGTGTCTGAATCAACAATAGACCATTAAGGTAAAAAAAGTGTCCCAAGAAATTAAGTTGGTTAAAGGCTGGATAAACTAATGAGAATCTTGTTTTGATTTTGGAATCCCTTAGTCGAGTAGTTTCCACTACATTTACTACTTAGCTTGTTTAAATTCTGTGTTGTTTGTATTAACATTAAGTTTGAGGAGATAAAACTGGTTGTTGTAATGATTGATAACAAGTTGAGTGGGATAAACATACAGTATACAGTACACAAAGTCGTTTCTGAAATTAAAAACTGTGAACCATATTTGGTATCACAAACTATTAGGGAAGTTCATCAAGCAAAGACTATTCCAAAAAATAGATTATTTTTCAGGAGTTTGGTCTAATACTTCTGTGAGGAATCTTTAAAAAAAAAAAAAAACTACAATTGGTTCAAAACAAAGCTGCTTGTCTTGTTCTTTCAGTGGGATTAGGAACAAATGTTGTAAAAATAAATGAATGTCTTTCATGGTTAGACTTGAGGAATTTTGATGATATTTATGGAAAAAGTTATTACAACAATGAGGCCTTGGAATTGTTTTTTATTATTAACTTTTAGTTCAGTAATTCTATCAAACCTGTCAAATGTGGTTATGCGTCGACAGGCCTTTTCCCTTTATTCCAATTTAAAGCTGCTGCATTGTGCAGTATTGTTTCAAGATGAAATAGAATGGAACTCATAATGAAACCAAAGGGCCAAATAAATAAATACAATGTTTTAAGTTTAAGAGTTTAAGGAATAATCTTTTAAATTAATATTTAGCTGCCTAAAGCAAATCTGCTTTCCAGTTTTTGTTGATTTTTTTAGCCTTTAGGCAATAACTATAAATTTCTAAGTTGTTTGCAAAAAAGTGTAAGATGCTGTGCATTGAACATATTATATTTGTATGTTGTGTATTACATTGTTACTTGAAATTAAATAAACCCCAGGAAGAGAAGTTGCTGCTTTGCACAATCTTAAGGGTTTCTAATCAAAATATAAAAGCGTTGCTATAAACTTCTGTCGTCACTCAAATACATGGAAAAAGTCTGAAGGATTGGACCGCTTTTATGGCCTGTATTCTAACAAAAAATCCAGATTAAGTGATATTGTGTTCATGTCTTAAATTAATTGTGTCGTTGATTCTCCTCCAGAATCCTCGACGGAGCCTTCATAAGGGATTAATAGAGTGATATCTAATCTAGAACCTTTAGATTGAGATTGTTTTCTAAAGTGGAGTACATGCATGAGGATTTTCTAAATCTGAAGATATATTTTCTCTGGTAAAGACCCCACACATGAACATAAAAAAATCAAATGTTGAACAGTTTTGATCATACTGTGTGTGGTGTACTCTGATACTCTCAACCCCCTCAGACTTTACGTCTCTGTCCCACCACCGACCTTCCTTCAAGATCTAACATTGTGATCTAATGCTGCTTTCAAAGCAACTCAGGAATTAACAACCTCCTGCTTGAAAAAGTGACTTGAAACGCCACATGAAGTCATAGCTCCTTCTTGGTATAAAGCTACAGTATTTTTATAGTGGTCGGCCATGTTTGAGACATTTTGACATGCTGCTGCTAAACTCGGAGATCAGAATTTTAAACTTGGAAATGCCGATTTCCGAATTGCTTTGAACGCAGTATTACGTGTTTCTCAGTCAGCTTGCTTCTTGATCAGCTACATTCCCTTCCACGTAACAAATCATGGGGGTCATAAGGCGGGAGTTGTTGACTTTTCCCCTACACACGAAGAGTTCTACCCCGACCCGTCTCAGAGCCAATTATCTCGACAAATTCACTTTTAATACATCTCAGACTACAGGATAATCTTATAAAATCTAACATTTGCCATCCTTGGTTGGAAAGGGGTAAAATCAGGCCAAAAACTGATTGCCTCTACGTCTTTAGCTTAAAGTTGGGTACACACATTTGACTTGCTACAATGCCTGCAGTTTTATAAATACTTTTAACTTGTTGTCCCACCCTTACTGATTGGCTCTTGATACAGTTTGACAGTTTTTCACAATTTTTTATTTTATACGTCATTTTAAAAAATCTGAGAGAAAAATGGTTCCCACAGGAAGTTATAGACTGTCAATTAGGGCTGAATGATTTTGGAAATTTTTTTTTGCTCAATATTGCAAGTGCGATTTAATATGCGATTATTTTTTCAAGGGCGTTTTGTCATGTATTTTTAAATGAACACAAGCAATAAATCAATCTGTTTCATAATAAACAATTTGAGATGTATTTAAACTTTAAATAAATATAAAATGTAAATTTTAAAGCACAGTTTACAACAATAAAGCAAACAAATTTGTGGCTTCACCTCTTCAACATATCTAACTAACTTCACATTTCAGGAAACATGTAAACATGTGGACTGCACTTCTTAAACACTCTCTGAACTTAACAGGACAGTACAAGACAGGACAAGAAAAAAAATTGCAGCCTTTGCAATTAGAAAATTGCGTTTAATGATATTGCGATAATATTGCAAATGCAATTAATCGTTCAGCCTTACTGTCAATTGTTATCTGTTTCCTGAAGACTGTCCAACATACACTGTCTTTTGAAGTCTTTTACTGCATCAGAGGAATGCAGGGCAGCAAAAATTGTGAGTTTATCGGAAGGGTAAGTTATTTACCTATTCCTTCCTTCCTCTGTTTAGTTGGAGAAGATTACATCTGGATAGACCAACAGTGATGGAGTTCACTCCCAGGAAGCCCTTAACTAAAACTGTCTTCCCCTGTTCACCCCCTTGTTCCCAACCTCCCCCACTTCAGCTTCAGCACCAGAGACGGCTGTGTTTACATTGTTCCACAGAGCTCAGGCCTAATGTACGATCTGTTTAATTGGCAGAGAGAGGGCTGTTTATAGAGGAAGGGTTGTTAAGCTAAGGGGAAAAACCGACTCATCTCACTTCCTGTTATCATAACTTTACTCTCAGACAGACGGATGCTTGGCTTGTACTTACTGCATTTAGTTTTTTTTAATTGTGTTGGTATCCTACCATTCATGATTACTGGGATGGTGGGATGTCTCTTTCTACTTAATCAATATATCAGTCCACTGAAATAAACCAATATTGGAGTTTCGGCTCATTGGATGTTGTAGGTGAGGGGTGAGAATGGGAACACTGAAATTAGGCCTATAGGACTAGTTGAGAACCAATCGTTTTCAGGACTTACCACCACTTCTCAAAAACAAACCTTAACCAGAAATCAGGAAAATGTTTTTAATTCTCAAACATATCCCATAAATTAGGACATTTTAAACCTAACATAATAAATGCTTCAGATTCTAGCACTAGCTGCTACAAGATATTGTGATGTCAAATTATTGCAAAATGTATCGTCAAGGGCATGAGTGGTATCTTGTGTCTACTGTACACCAGATTGTTATGGGTTTTTTTTCTATATTCATATTTAGTTGAAAAGGTCATATATAGTGTATTAACGATGTCCAGGGTTAAAATATAAAAGCAAGTTTATTTTTTCAAGCCCATTATTGTCTATTGGATCGTATTGTGAGCGCAGTATTTTCACAAGGAGGTAATTTAGTATTTTAAGATACTTGAAAAAAAGGTAATTAATAAAGTAAAAAAGAAAAGATCTTTCAGCCAATGGAAGTGAAAGGGTCATTCCTTGCAGTATTACACGTTTGGCTTGAAAGGTAGCAAAAGCAACTATGTCCATCTATTTCTATTTAGTTTCATTTCAGTAAATTGTGTGCTTAATTGAGCTATTTACATTTCCTCCTACTACTATTAAGCATTATGGCAGTACCGCTCAAATTGCATATTCATTAGAGGCCAACACGCCAAATACATAGATTGACTGTTATTTTGCTTGTTCTTGATCTTTAAAAGCTAAAGACCAAGTCAAAAACCTTGGTGTTCTGATTGACTCAGATCTGACATTCAGCAGTCAGATCAAATCTATCACAAAAACAGTTTTCTACCACCTAAAAAACATCTCCAGAGTGAAAGATTTAATGACTCATAAAGATCAGGAGAAACTGGTCCATGCTTTTATTTCCAGCAGACTGGACTTGGTCTTCTGACAGGAATCCCCCAAAAGAGCATCAAGCAGCTACAGCTGGTTCAGAACGCTGTTGCTTGGGTCTTAACCAGTACAAAGAGGTCAGAGCACGTTACTCCAGTTTTAAAGTATTTTCACTGGCTCCCAGTCAGCCTCAGAATAGACTTTTTAAAATTCTGCTGCTGGTTTGTAAATCTGTGAATGGGTTTGGTCCATAATGCATGAGTGAGATGTTAGTCAGGTCTAACATCTCCCAGCAGGTCTCTCAGATCTATGGACACAGGTCAGATAGTGGAGCCCAGAGTTCACAGTAAATGTGGTGATGCCATGTTTAGTTGTTATGCTGCAAAGAAGTGGAACAAACTGCCAGCAGAGCTGAAGTCAGCATCCAATGTGAACATTTTTAAATAAAAGTTAAAGGCACTCTTTTTCTCTACTGCATATGATTGAGAGAGAGATTTTTGGTCATGTTGTTGATGTAATGTGTTTGTTGATGATTTTAATTGTTTTTACTGCTGATTTTAACTGTTTTTGCGGCTGATTTTAATGTTCTTATTGATTTTCAAGCTGTTGAATATCTTGCCTTGCCTTGTTTTACAGGCAGTCTTTAGGCATGTGGTCAGTAGATCAACCACAACGTGTGTTCATGCTGTGAAGTTTGCCCAATTTTTTATGGTCGTATCACTGTTTAATCCATATTCAGATCATTTAGAACATAATGTGCAACTTAATCTGAATGTTGTCCTGGGTTTTCTTCTACTGCAGATTAAATATAGTTCTTGTTTTAACAACTGTAGCTATTACCCCTTATTGTTAAAAAAGAATGAAAGATAAAAATATGAAACATCTTTATCTTGACTGAGATAAATGCTCACCACCGACTGAAAGCATTGATACACACTTCCATGCTAATTCTCTTAGCATTTCTTTCTGTCATTCAGCACATTATCTGTTAATAGATTTGAAACAGCTTTTATACTGAAAGGTTTTAAAATTCAAAGTCGGGGGCATCTAATGAGGAGATTGTGGTCTTTGCGTTTTTCTCAAGCTTAGTTCCAACAAATTTGCCATATGAAAGATTTGATCTTTCCTGGAGATCGCCTATGCTTTTTCACTCAAGAATGACTTGCATCAGTGCAAAATACAGTATCTGTACAGAGCACCATCTGCTTTTCTTACCTTTACACCAAACAGTTTAGGAAACACGATTTAGGGGGAGAAGGGGGTCTCAAAACTTCATCTAACACCATCCCTGTTGAATCAGGTCAGTGTGGTCTGCTGACTTGGCCTCCTGGCGTCAGACTTTGTTTGAGCATACTCCAGCAACACACCACAGGCTGGGGGAAACCCCTCAATGCCCAGCATTCACTATTAGATGGTTAACAATGATTGCTGTGGGGAAAGCTCACCATTTGAAAAGAAAGGTGGGCATTTGAAAGAGATCTAACAATGACCCTCTGTCCAGGATGGAAATGTGTACTGAACCGATTCTTACTTTATCTTATCTTCACTTTTCCGTGTCATTGCAGTTTTCTCACTCTACTTAAATGTGCTTATGAAAACATTTGTGAACATGTGTGCGCACATGCAAGCATCCATTCATGCATGCTCTTTAATGTGCTTAGTCTGGTAACATTGTCTCTATTTCCTGTTGTCACAAACGGTCTCTCTGCTGACCTCAATGAAAAGCTCCACCTCGGGACAGATTAACTATCAGGTCATTTGTCACTACCTGCTGAGCACAGGCCACGAAAGGTCACACCTCACAGGACATAGGACTTTGTATGACAATGTCTGATCTGCAATGGAGACAGAGGAACATTCCAGGACCTTTAAGTGTTCTTTCTGGATACTGTTTGACTGTGGAGATTAAAGGATTTGTTCCAGATTGAAGATGTCATTGTGATTGATCAGTTGCGGTCCTGTTGAAGAAAGACACTAATCAAAAGCAATATTAAAGCCCACTATGTGTAATATAGACTCGGACGGCTTTGTGCCACAAATTTAGCTTCAACACTCCTCGACTTTGACCCCTGCCAAGGAGGTCATATTTTCATTGGCGTTTATCTGTTTGTTTGCAGAAATACATCAGAAGTACTTATTGGATTTTGACAAAATTTTAACCAAAGATTGATCATGATAGATTCTATGAGATTTTGGGGGGGATCCAGATCAATATAATGATTCCGGATCAGTTTGAAACATTGAAATTCTCTCATCATTGGCGAAAATTCAAAAAGTCATATCTCAGTTCGTAACTGACCAATCTTAATGAGCTTTGTCAGGTTGGTTCCTAAATTACCCTATAGAGTTTTATCCAGATTGGAATTGCACATTTTATTGCAATGTTTTGAATAAATAAATATTTTTTGTGAATTTGGAAGAGTTCCCTATCAGGTTAAATTTTGAAGATAGTAGGTGGGCAGTACCACCTACTGCTCTGAATAAGAACAAGCATGACTTCTAGATACATGGATCATTGGTGGTCAACAAAGAAAAGGCCAACCAAAGCAAATGAAGGACAAGGACCTCTGTTTGTTGGAGTAATTATACCCATCTGAAGCCAAATGGTTTCCCTCCCTCTTCTTTCTGCCCCCATCCCTCTGATAATTTATGCCCACCTTTTAGACCATGTGGACGCCTCTAGGGATTCGCCCAGTCACCCAGAGTGGATGAGATTGACCAATCATTGTGGTGACTAAGCAATGAGGGTCAAATCAGGTCAACCAGAGACAGAGTTTTGCCACCCTTGCTCTGTCATCAATTATCCATGCCTCCCCGAGGCTCCGCTCTGCCTGTAACTCCATACATCTCATGTGTATGATCAGGTGGTGTGTACCGTTTGTTTTGTATCTGGTGCAGAGTCAGTCTTGTCTTCATTACATACTTAGTAAAGGTCCCACGCATGATACTGTTTAGAAACTAGCATGTCGATGTAACATGTCACATTGGCAATGAGAACTCACAACTGTCCTGCAAACTTTGAATTGTTTGAGAGACCTTTGACTCCAAAGAAAAGCAATATTTGAAATGCCCTTTTTAAATGATTTGTCATTAATGTCACAACAGATCTCTCCAAAACAACCAGGTATTTTCCAAGGTTGCATCCAGCTGTTGTCTGGAAAAAAAAAAAGGCATTTTGTTTAATTTGAGGAGTCGGAATGTGCTCGATCTGTCAGTTCTAACTTTGTTTTACCATTGTTAGGTTGTGACAACAATTAACCGTGGCTGGTTTCGGACACACTCCCAACATGAGCTGGATTTTGCCTTAGCGAGTAGCTAATTGAATCGGGGGAAATGCATGCTCCCTTGGGTGTTTGCATTTGTTTGTTTTTGCACACAAGCATGTGTATATGCGTTTGTAAGGTTGACTTCTGTTGTTTTAAGAGTGATCTTGTTTGAGCCAGAAGTGAAACTCATCTAGGGATTTTATGAAACTGGAATTTAATGCTCGCTTTCAAATATTAATTGTCATTAGGGCTGAAAGATTAGATCCTTTTGGAGTTGTGCGATGAGTGTGACATCATGTGGCACAGTTTAATTTGTGATAAACACAGGCTTGAAAGGCTTCTTGCGCGACATGATAAAACCTGGCTGAACGTTGGAAGTAAGTAATCTATATTTTTTACTATTTTTGGCTGTTCTCTAATTGTTAAGAACTAGAGGTGTGTAATACTGCAAGGTTTGGTATCGATCCGATACTATGTAAATAAAGTACCAGTATCATCAATACCGATCCCGATTCAACTTTTTTAAAAACTAAGGTTGATGTATCATGAAGTTCCTGACTTTTAGGTGATTTTTTTTTTTTTTTTTACTTTAGACCAATTTGTTAGAACTTGGGAGATAATTTCTAGGTATAAGTTTCTAGTTGACTACAAAATACTTAATTATCCTTCACCATCATTCCTGCCAAGCTCCTTGTGATCTCCACTGCTCTTAGGTAATCTACTCAATGAAAAGTCCAAGCCATATTTAATTCAATTTTGTTTCAATTTCAGTAAATGTATTTATTTTTATGTTTTGTTTTACCTCTGTTATCAGTCTCTACACATTTCATACTAGTATGGGTATGCAAATATTTGTTGGAGTTAAACTCCTCCCTTCATAATATTTTTCTACAGGTGTGACATAGCCATTTTTAAGTTATGTCACAGTATAAAACCAGACATGCCTGTGCATTCACAGCAGATGTTTGCGTAAAAGCAACTATTGGAGCCCACGGATCCATGGGAAACGCCAGACAGGCTACCACCAAGGCAGCTTGAAAGCTTCTTGCTAGACTTCTTGCACACCCAGCCATCAAGCCACCACCCAGGCAAACCCACACATGCCCCGGTGCGGACCCCAACGCTCCCCCATGGCTCTCGCCCACATTGCTGCGAAACAGGCCACCCCAAGTCAACCCACGACAGCGACCATCCTTAAATCCACCAGAAGCCAGCACCCGGCTGCACCCAAAGAGGGAAGACACTGCCATACACAGCAAAGTCAATGCAGCAAACACCCCAAAATAAGCCTCCAGAGGCCCACCACCCCTCCGCGTCCACCCACACCAACAAGATAGACCTCAATTTTGCACAGTAATTTACCCCAACTGGCAGGTGTCAAGGCCCTATTTGGTAAACAGATATTTGTGTCGACCCACCCACCACCCATTATTGGTTCTTTTTACTCCTCAATGAAGAGGCACAGTCCTAATCCCTGGGTGTGAGTTGTAGGTAAATGTATGAAGTATGATTAATTTAAGGACAGGCAGGGGTCGGTGAGACGGCCTCCATCCAGAGTTTCGTAAGTGTAATCTGGAAGGGAGTTTGAGGCAGAAAGCTACATGCTAAAACATCTTAGAATCAGCAGCGACAAACCTTAACTTGAACATGAAATATTTAAAGATGATTATTTCACATCATTTGTTAATCCATCCATTTTCCGTGGGGGTCTGCTTATCTAAACTGTCATCGGGTGCTAGGTGAGGGTACATGGCAACACTCACAGAGACAACCACTCACACTCCACTCCTACGGGCAATTTAGAGACTCCAACCAAACTTACAGTAATTTTTTTTGAATGGTGGGTGTAAGTCGTGGACTGTCACGTAACTGGTGAAAACCCATTTAAGCACGAACATGCAAATTTCACACAGAAAGGAACCAAGTGTCCACTCTAGGACGCTACGTTTTCTTGCTCTAGCTTTAATCTGGAATAAACTTGCATGCCCCACTTCTTGCAGCTTTGGTTCTTAATGTTCTAAGACACAAATGGATCTGTTTGTCCCACTGTTGTTTTAATGGAAATGAGAATAGAAATAAAAGTAACCAAAATGAGCACTGGCACCTAGCCATTAATCATAAGAAGAGGGGAGGATGTTCTTTCTTCAGTCTCTGCCTTTCTCCCCTTTTAGGTTTTGTATTTGTAACCTCATATTGTGTTATTTGTCTTGTTTGCAGTTGAAACTTGTTCTGAGCACCATATGTCTACTGAGGTTTTTCTTATTTGTTCATGGAGAGCCACAGTTCTGGTTGTTTCAGTTGTCTCTTTGTTGTTCACACTAAACTCCCCACTTCTCTACATCCTGTCTAAAGACAAACAGAAGAAGTTTCAAACTGCACAATCCATTTGATATTTCTGCATGTTTACACCACTGCAGTCCACTGTCAGCTGATTCTCCCTTTGATAATATTTTTGTTTCTGCTTCAATGCCAAGGCAAGTAAGTATTGTTTGTTTTAATTTGTTGCATGAAATGACAGATTATACACACTTTACCCTGACTGATGGCAAAAATATGTTTTTAAGCACTGTAAAATGGGCACACATGTTTAGATGTAAAGTCACTGTACATGTAATAAAACTCATGTTTAATTATCTTATTTTGCAAAAGTTGGGTTAAGTACTGCCCTTAACATTCTAAGTTTTAAGAACGTTTTAAAAACAGATATCTCAGTGATCTCAGCCATCCAGGGCTGCCTACAGTGGATATAAAATGTCTACACACCCCTGTTCAAATGCTAGGTTTTTGTGATGAAAAAAAATGACATCAAGATAAATCATTTCACAACTTTTTCCACCTTTAATATGACCCATAACCTCTACATTGCAATTGAAAAAACAAACTGAAACCTTTAAATGGGAAAAATGAAAAACAAAAAACTTAAAATGAACTGGTTGCATAAACATGCACACCCTTAAACTAATACTTTGTTGCAGTACCTTTGACTTTACAGCACTCAGTCTTTGTGCGTAAGAGTCTATCAGTGTTGCACATCTTGATGAGGCAATATTTGCCCACTCTTCTTTACAAAACCGCTCCAAATCTGACAGATTGCGAGGGCATCTCCTGTGCACAGTCATCTTCAGATCACCCTACAGATGTTCAATTGGATTTATGTCTGGACTCTGACTGAGCCATTCCAAAACTTCAATCTTATTCTGGTGAAGCCATTCTCTTGCTGACTTGGCTGTGTGCTTAGGGTCATTGTTGTGTTGAAAGATAAAGTTCCTCTTCAGCTTCAGCTTTCTAACAGAAACCCAAAGGTTTTGTGTCAACACTTCCTGGTATTTGGAACTGTTCATAATTCCCTAGACCCTGACTAAGGCCCCAGTTCCAGCTGAAGAAAAACTGTCCCAAAGCATGATGCTGCCACCCCCATGCTTCACTGTAGGTACGGTGTTCTTTTGGTGATCAGCAGTGTTGTTTTTGCGCCAAACATACCTTTTGGAATTATGGCCAAAAAGTTCAACCTTGGTTTCATCTTAGCATAACATATTTTCCCACATGCGTTTGGGAGACTTCAAATGTATTTTCGCAAAATGAAGCTGGGCTTGGATTTGAATTTTCCTCGTAAGATAAGGCTCCTGTCTTGCCACCCTACCCCATATGAAGAAGACGGGAGATTGTTGTCACATGTACTACACAGCCAGTACTTGCTAGAAATTCCTGCAGCTCTTTCAATGTTGCTGTCAGCCTCTTGGCAGCCTCCCTGACCAGTTTTCTTCTTGTCTTCTCATCAATTTTGGACGGACGTCCTGTTCTTGGTAAAGACAATCTGAACACACTTTTGCAACCTCTTTCTTTCAGTTTTTCTTTTTACTTCACCTCCCTGAAAGGTTTCAGTTTGTTTTTCAATTGCACTGTACAGGTTATAGGTCGCATTAAAGGTGAAAAAAGTTGCGAAATTATTTATTTTGGTGTCATTTTTCACAAAAACCTGGCATTTGAACAGGGGTGTGTAGACTTTTTACATCCACTGTAATTATCATTGCATCGACGGTATGTTCTGTGCAAGACACGATTGTGAGATCGTTGACAATGCTTTCTTCTAGTTCCTTGCTCTTTTTATTGACTATACATTGCTGTTGCTCTAATGCTTTGAACATTACTTCTTTATACAACAAAATAAAGGACAGACATGATGAGAGAGAATTAAAAAGAGCAGCATTTTAAATGTGCTTTACTTATATACTTTTCAGAGGTTTGTCAAATATTGCTCTTCCCCATTGTGCATAGTCACATTTATGTTAGAGTGTCGGTCCAGCATTGGCAGTATTAAATCATCAAATGCATAGAGTTTGGCATTAGAAATCTGGAGGGAAGACAACATTTGAGAGGAAAATCTGTTATTGGTCCAAGAAAAAGAAAAAAAGTAGGTGTTTTTAATAATGGTGTGAGCTTGTCCTGGAAGTGTTTTTTAGCTGAGCTGTAGGCTTAGGCCTGTGGGAATGTTTGTGCAGTACAAACCCTGGGCCATGTTTTTTGTATTGTTCTATTTCAGCTTGCACATTGAAGCAATGTCAGCAGACCGGGATGGTTTTTCGCACTTGCACAAAAAAAACAAAAACAAAAAAAACAGTCACACGTCACTTTGTCTGTGTCTAACCTGACCCCATGGCTCCTGCCTACAATATGCTTTTTACCTCAAATATGGGTCAGTGCTCAACTGAATTGATGCAATCCTAAAGCCCTGAGATACGCAAAGTGTTGTACCAAATGGAGTTTATGTGTTGATGTGTGTTAGTGTGCAGACATGAAGTCTGCAGTCAGATGGCAAAGCGTCTGTGCATCCTTTCATTCTAACCTATATGTTGTGGTGATCCCCATTAGTAAACATTGGTATAACACATAACTTCTGTTTCTTATATGTTTTTGCACATGTGGAGTTTAAGAACAGAGAATGTATTGAGTGTAATTCACTTACTCACCTATCCTGCCTGTGTTAACAGTGGCATCCACGGGAAACAAAGAACCTGTGTGACTTAAGTGCCTTTCTGTTTCAGTCCCTACTTTTACTACTCACTAAAACATTTTCTCTTGACAGCCTAGAGCAGTCCTTTTTTTTTCTTTAAGGTATTTTTATTTTTGCAAATATACACTCTCCAACACTACAGATTTCTTTAATAAAGAACCTCTTTCCACCCCCACCACAAGTTGCTCTAGCAGACCATTAAACATGACCAACTGTACACACCAATGGTCGTAAATTAAACTTATGACATAACAGATACAACTATCTACAAAGTCCATACAAAAAGTGTGCATCATACGAGACTGTATACAACACATAAGCGTTGCCTCTTGTAGAAGCCAGATATTTTGTCAGGTAATTTATCTATTGTTGATCAGCCACTTAGCCAACATTGTGGAGAATGTTATATATATATATATATATATATATATATATGTAATATATATATATATATATATATATATATATATATATATATATTGGTTTTGAAGTTTACCCCCCAAAAAAATGTTTAGCTTCTAGGCTAAGCTTCAGTTCAGCTGAAGTATTCATTGAAATGTTATGTTAAAAGAGGCTATTTAGAACAATGCAACCTTAAAACTAAAACTAACATTAAAATATATTTTCCCAGTTCAGGCAATTATCCAATCGTTGTTTTGCCTTGTCTTTGTTTCCCTGATTTTAGTGTTTTAATTTAAATGATAAATGATAAATACTCTGCAGTATTAAAACCTCAACATTGTCAATCATTGTTCGTATTGCAAAGTTGTAAATAAATATTAGACAACAATGCCAAGTTGAATGAACCTTATATAGGACAGTGGGGAAAACCTGTATTGTGCCAAAACTTTGATGTAAAAGGTTTTACCCACAAATCAACTTCGTGTTTCTTTTACATGTAAAACTTAATAAATGGGTAAAATATGCTCCATTACCATACTTGAGTCAGCATTGCTTTTGACAGAATATTTAAAAAAATAAAGCCCAAAGTTTCTGAGATTTTCTTAATATCGCTAATGAAAACATTTGTCTGATGGTAAAACCATTAAGTTGATCATAACTCAGTTAAATCCAAATTGGCCTGACTCATATGCGTCAGTTAGCCACCAGCACACTCATACCACAGTCACAGGCTTCATAAAATTTCACTCCGAAAAGATGTTACTTCTTGTCTTTTTCTTTTGGGTTCTTGTGTTGCTGCTTGTTTATACAAGTTAAAGTTTCCCATGTGTCTCAACGTTCATCCAGGTGTGTGTACGTGTACGCAGCTGCAAGGAAATGCAATGTGATGGGTTGTGTCTAATTTGTCTTGTCTGTAATGAATTCTCTACAAATGTTTAGAGGAGAGTGTAGACATGTGTAGGTGTGTTTGTCACTATCTATCCTATAGATATGCGCAGGTCCACATCTTTTCGGTTTTTGGGCAATATCTCTTTAACACAAATGTGTTGTGCGATTGTAAGATTTATTGCAAGTGCTTTGTAGCTCATTTGACCTTACCTTAGTAATGAGAGGTCAGAAAAAAGCCCTGTCTTTTGCTGTGGGAAGTTGAGTATACAGGTCAACAGACGTGTAAAGCATTGAAATCCATCCTCCTCTGAGACGCATAATACTGTACCTCTGAGCATTGACTCACATCACTATGCACTCATCAGTGAACCGGCTTTCTGTTTATTCATGTCAAATCCCATATTTCATTTTAACTCCGCTTTAAAAAAAAAAAAAAATGAAAAATCCTCCATGATCGAGTTCTATGCTCACTTTGATTCCAAATAAATAAATAAAAAAAACACATAAAAAATGATCCAATGGACTGAGCTGAGTTCATCTGTGCAGAATTCCTGAACAGCTCTTTATTCACCTCAGCCCAAGCCAATGTTTTACAAATATCAATCATCTTAAATGTAGCCTAATTCCCATCCATTGAAGACTTTTTTCAAGATTAAGTTTTTGGAGGGAAAGAGACTAGTACACCCAGGTCATCCTGAAGATTCAGCATGGGGCAACATTGCCCCCTATTGTTCAATAGCTGTCACGGACCACAGGGGGAAAAAAAATAAAATAAATCGTTTGTATCAGTGTGTGATCCTCATTAAAGCCATAAAACCCGAAGCTAATCAAACAAAGATTGACTATGTGAACAAAAAATAGAGGTAAAGAAAGAATGTTCATGTATTTTTAACATAAATCTCACAAATATGTGTGAGTTGCATTTACCTTAGAACTTTAAAGGCAAAAGAATGCAAACAAAAAGTTTGTCAAATGTTTCTTGCCAACTCAACATCTTATTTTGAAAAGACCTCTTTGTAGTGTGGGAAATGGATTAAACACCCAACTTCTTCATTCTGCTCCCCCATATGTGAGACAGACGCTGAAATAGGGGGGGACAGCTCTAAGCCTCCGTGCTACTTCTTTGTTCGCCTAAAACAAAAGAGAGAATGGAGAAAAGGAAAAAGTGATCCCATTTGTTTAGTATACAGTATGTTCCAATGGCTGCACTAAAAGGTGAAACTGTAGCAAAGTTGCTGCCAGTTGTTTTGTTTTAGTTTCAGTTCAATGATTAGATTGTGGTTCTTTCATTCTTTTGTGTCTACAAACTGTCTGTTTACCTCAGGATGTTTTTCCCCCTGCTGGAGCCTCCTGAGTCAATTAGTAGTGGATGTAATGTACTATCTCTGTGTGTATTTGTGTGTGTTTGTGTGATTTTTGTTCACAGTGTGAGAAAAGTGCAGGAGGTATTTTTACACGCCATTGGGGTCTGTGGCTCCACTCTTATCTGGTGAATTACGCCATGATCTCTTGCAGCTTAAGCAACACAAAACAAGCCCATTAATTCTTTTATGTCCCGCAGACACTCGGGGAGTACAACATTATTACAAATTTGCACAATAAAAGCTCGTACAGTGTTCTAAGTGGCAGTTTTTTTTTTTCCTTTCTCATAAAAGGAACTTTGGGGTATAGTCTATTTTACCTTGGTTAGATTAGAAAGAGATGTGTGCCAAGCACCACGTGTCAGCCACAGTGACCAGCATGTGGCTGACAGAATAAAGTAAGGGGACATTGTTTGTTTCTGAGATTGGGTCTCGTGTCTACTTTAAATTATAGCCCCTGATTTCAGGGCTGAGCCAACTTTGACACGTAGAGTGAAGTAGAGAAACAAAACAGAGAGGAGGAGAATGTGAAGGTAGTGGATTAAAAAAGAGCAAAGGGCAACAAGGGGAGGGCTGAAGAAAAGTTAGTGGGAACTTTAGACTGCCCATCAATCTTTTCCACATCCCTAGACAACCAACCTTCATCAGGGCATCGCTCCGTGCAGTCCATCGATCAACCTTCATATTTGATGGTTATGCATTTGCAGCAACTTGGCTGTTTGGCTTGATAAGGACACCATAAATACATACGGACAAACACAGGCACATAACCACACATCGTGTGGTAATTCAAGCCTCATTAAATAAATGATTTATGTCTCTGTTTTCCCACAAGCAAAACAGGAATCAAGCTGATGGAGTCAGACCAGGGGTCACCTTACCTATAAGAGCCTTTCCATCCAATTACCCTGCTGTTAATCATCTGATCTTTAACATTGTTTAAAAAAAATAGAAAGAAATAGGCAAAAATGTTGGCAAATGTCTTTTTGTTCCTATAGGGATCTAAAATATGGCAGGTGGGAATGTGGGGAAAGTATCTGAGTTGTTATAGCAGGGAACAAGGCCAACACGAACAACGATAGAGAGGAGGAGGACAACACTGACTACAGATGAGAATACACAAAAAAGGACGGTTCAGAACAACTCAAGAATGTTTGACCAGAGAGACATGTAAACCCATGTAAATTTGCGATGGTAAAACAGGGGACGGGACCCGGATAAGCAAACTGCTTCTCTCGTCTCCTTTTTCGGCATGTACAAAAAGAAAAAAAAAATGTGAAAAAAAAAAAAGTGAATGTAACCATGTCGGAAATAAACTGAATAAATAAATGAAAAAAATAAAAATTATTGTAGTTTTGTTCACAACTTTTACAAAAAAAATTAGGTGTATTTGTTGTTGTTTTAGTTGTAGTTGTGGGCTTTTAAAATGCAAATGCACAAGTTTTTGTGAATGTTGAAAGTTTTAAGTAAGGAATGAAAGAGTGTCTTGAAACTATGGATATTCATTGTGAATATTATAAGATTTGAAGAAGCTAATTTCCCAGACCAATAACATTGTTAACGCGATGCCTACAAGAGATTGTGATTTCTAGAGGTGGGATGATGCGCTGATTTCACGATACAATAATGTGCTCGCAATAACTATACAATACAATATTAGGGCCCTATAAAATCCATGTTAACGGAATCGCGGACGGAATCACGAAATCAACCAATGAAAACGGTAAAACACGGAAATGGACAAAATCGGCATGAAACACCGTCACCGTGAGGCAAGGAACGTCTCACGTAGCGGCACTCCGTGAAAACATGATCAGCTTTAATCAGCTTCATCTGCTCAGTGTTTGAATGATACTGTAAAATGTTCTGGCCCCTAGTGGTCAAATGACTGATGCATCCTTGTGTCCATTTATTTTTGTATAATCATTACGGTCTGGAATGATGTCATCAGGATGATTTTCATTAAGTTAATTTGAATTAAGTTGATCAAAACTTAAACATTAAACCTGCTCAGATTCAGTAAACCATTGATTCCTGAGGGGAAATTGGGTGACATTAATGCTGCTCACATACATCTTTATATGACATACAAATAATTAAAAAGGAGCAGTCAGAATAACCCATGTCACTACAACTTATATCTTTTACTTTATTTTTGACATACTTTTTTGTTTAATTAAGGGTTTTTTTATTTATTAGTATTTATTTTGTTTCCTCACGGGTTAAAAACTAATATTTTCTGAAAAAGAACAGATTAATATTTCTAAAAAAAACTGAATTTTAAAAAATTAAATTGAATTGCGATAAATGAATTGAACTTCAAGAGGAGCATAGTGCGAGAGGGAACAGCTATTGTATTTGTGTTGCATATCATGTTTAAATATTGTTAAAAACATATAAGAATTGGATAAAAGAGTTGTAAAAATTGTCAGTTAAGTTTATTTGTTAAGGAACATTGTACAATCTAATTCATTGTACCAGATTTTAGCTTGAGGCTAATTTCCATCTGCACTCCTAATGCATGTGTGATGTACTTTAATCATGCAGGCTGAAGTTTTAACTATATTTATAGAAATTTGAATGACGTCCTTACTGTTCCCAGAGTATCGGTGAAAGTCCACGTCCTTCCTCCTTGTGTTTAGACTCATGTTTCCGCTCCTCTTGTTAGGAGCCTGATACTGCCGGTAACTTTCACACATGACAGAATAATGGCTTTAAAAAGACAACCAGAGATAAACATTATCTTTCCAACTTAAGGCAAGGTTCCGTCTTTTTGATAAACAGAAATTTTTCGTTGAACCTGTTCGGGAACTCTGTATTGTCATCATAGCAAGTGACACAGAGCATGTGTCCCTGTTGAGCTGCTGTGCTCAGAAAAGGAAGGCTCATTAAGAGTATCCTTGTCAAGGCATCTGTGAGTTCCCTCAGAGATTCAGTGTTGTTTACCAGTTTAAGGCCCTCCCTGTCTCCCAGACGGTAAACACACACGTTTTTTTCCTCAGCTATCTATTGTATTAATAGCAAACTTTCTGCATATAGGGTTTTTACTTGCTATTGTCTTGTTGAAAATGTATTTATTTAGTTTTTTTAAAATCATTGTTTTAATCAAGCATATGTCTTTGATCATGAAAAAGTGCAAGTGACATAAAAAGATGTAATAACCGATTGTGGTGACTCCCTACCTACATAGTAAATATTTCAGTATAACTGACCTATAGCTGGCTTTGCTCACACCTCCTACCCTCCTCCAGCCCCCGGGCTCAGAAAAAGGTTCATTGTGCACACTGGGACAAACTCAACCGAGGCCTGGTTCTGGTTAGCTCACCAAGCTGCATCTGAAACGCCCGCCTTCCTCCAGGGTCTGCATCTGGAGCTGGTTTCCTGTTCAAGCTGTGCTGGGCATGGGAGGAGTTTGGCTCCACTGTGTGATTGGGCAATGCTGAGCCTTTATGGACCCCAAGATGGTTGGGATTGCCAAAAAGTAATCTGTCAGTCATGGGCGTTCAAGTTCAAACTAGAACATATAATGAGGAAAAGCTAACGATTGGTGCAAATGTTTGAGCAAGAAATTCAGCAAAGTTTCAGCCTCCAAGCAATCACTACGCCGACAAAAAAACCAGCACTCGAGCTCAGCTTTTCTTTGTCATGATGAACAACCCTTGAGTTCTTCAAAATAATGACTCTGGCCAGAGCAACTTTGTTCCCAAATTTAGTGTTGTTTTGATAGTGTAATGCCATTGTTATTCTATAATCAAGTGTAATGGTGGCTTTAGAGCAGGGCAGTAGATTTAGTAATTGTCTTTAATAATAATAGTAATGTTAGCTTCCTGTTATTATGCCACTAATTCCATGGTTGAGGCCTTGAGCACTTCTGCTTTAGTTGTTCTATTTTAAGAGCACACGTCGCATTCTTCTAAGTGTTCTATGGTAACAGATGAATACCACAATAATGACATGACTTATTTGTATATTTTCTGCATTTGTTTTGCATACTTACCTATCTCAAATAGGCACAAGCATAAAAACTGGCAATATAAGTAAAAGAAAAACACTGATGGTTTGGATTAAAAGGCTTTCTAGGACTTTTATAAAAGACATCAATGCTTCAATTTAAGAGAGATTAAGTTAAAATTCAAGTCCCAAAACATCAGTCCACAGATAGGTAATGTGCATACTCCTAATGTAATGTAATATTATTACATTACATTAGGAGTGGTGGGGAATAAATGTGATTATCGATTAATCGTGATTTTATTGTTTTATCATGATTCTTTCATTTCCAGAGATCAATTATGAATTTTTTTGAAATTTTAATACAAACCAGGCGAGTCCTCCTAATTTGGACATTTCATTTACACCTTACAAAAATGAAGATGCTGTGAGGTGTTACTCAAAAGAGAAGTCAATAATTGAGCAGCTGACTGATCAATAATCAAATCGATAACTATTGATAATCGAAAATTGGGTTGTGGTAAATTTGAAACTTCAGTTCTCGAAATTGATGTATACATGTACATTATGAACGTAATATACATTTATTTCATTCACATGTGTGTTCCGGCAATTTATTTTAATTTTAATTTATTTTATTATTGCAGGGCCTGAGACTGTTACCAAAAAAGGGTCGCATATGCTAGTATTTTGTGTGCGAGTGAAAATTTAATTTGGTCGCATCTGTGCGAGTGCATAGGGTGACCTTATTTTGAAAATCCAAAAGGAGGCAGTTACGCGCCGAGGCGTCCGTGCACGCATAGCAACAGAACGCCTGAGGGGCGTGCCTAGTGGACGAGGTGCTTGGGGGGTGCGGGGTAGAACGCGCTGAAGCAATGCAGATGCTAAATTGGTTATGGTGTTTATATCATATCTCGAGTCACTGTCAATCTTAACTTCATACCAAATTACGGTTCGCCAGTTAAGTCAACTATTCAGCAGCATGCATGGCTATGCTAAACACGGCCAAGGAGCGTTTTTACTGTGTGGAAGGTGTGAGCAGCACCCACACAGGAGAATCTTAACTCTAATGCTACATAACAAAGCTGCACATTTTAGATTGATCTTGTGAGGATACTCTACAGAGTAGAACACAATAATTCTCAACGGAAAGCTAATTTGTTTCTTTCCTATATCCTGTTCAGCATACTGCAAAGGGCACTGCCATTTCTTAAGTTGGTCTTTGTGAGTCAGGCATTGTTGAGTTTAGCTTTGGTGTCAGAGAGAGCTTTAGTCAGTCTTCCCACTCAGCTCTAGTCAGCTCAGTCCATATTCAGCACCAAAGACTACCATTTCCTGCCCTGGCGCCATAGTATATAGCTGACAGCAGCTTTTATAGATTTCTTGAAGGGACCCAGTTACAGTTCTGGCTCCATCCAACATGTGAAAACTTACTACATACTGCAAGCTCAAACGCACAGTGTTGTCCATTCAATTTAGCCTTTGTGTAGTGGTTTTTAGTTCAGGCAAGTGCCGAGTATGAGACGGGTTCATGCCCTGCTTAAACTGTGCATGAGCAAGATTGGAAAGGAAAGGAAAGGAAAGAAAAGCAAGATGTTGCAAAGATGGAAGTTTTCTTTAAAAGGAAGAAAAGGTTTTCATAGTCTAGTCACAGCAGTCTGAGGGGGTGAGTCAAATGTTCCTGCTGCTTTGTTTGTCAATTAGGAGTATGAAACAAGAATACATGCTGAACAGCACCATAGGAATTTAAGAACATGAACAATTGGTTGTGCTTTGAGTTCCAGGAGTAACAAAAGTTGGCCTATGAGTGAAGGAATTCTCAACAAATGATGCAAGCTCCCAGAATCCCTTTAGATCTCCTCTTTCAGCTTTTACTCCATCTATTACTATTGCCAAATACTGGGGGCAGCAGGTACTTTTCCATGTTGAAATAAAAATGCAATTTCTCACAGTGGAAAGTTGTTTCTTTAATAGAACCTTTGAGTATCGAATGGTCCTCCTTCCTGGACAGAAACTGAGGTGATCTGCCGTCGTTCCAAAGTGAAAGATGATAAAAAAGAACTGTTTAGAAGGAAAGCTATTGCTGTTGGTCGCTATCCCCTTATTGTCCTGCACAAGCAAAAATGAGCTGGGCCAAGAACTCGAACATTGTTTGGCAGTTTAAAACAAGTTAAACACTGTAAAGTATTTGATTTCACAATGAAGAAGAAAAATGCTTGTTGGGATTGTGTTTGAGCGATTCCCAGAGGGAAGTGTTTGGCTGGGGTCCTGGGCAGGAAGGGGGCCTCGATGAAAAATTGGAAATGTGTGTATTTGAAATTATTTTCTTTGGATTTGGGAGGATATGATTGATGCAGATGTTATCTTTAGCAGTGTATGTTGATGCCTTATCACACATTTTTGTTACCTCAAAGAATTTAAAAGACTTCAGGCAGGTCACAGGAAACAACCATGAATCTTTGGCGACAGTCATTACTCCTAAAAGCTGTTGTCATAGGAACCTTCGCTGTGAAGGAGATCATCTGCGGCTTTGGATCTTTATCTCGGAACTATATTGCATCTTTGGCTGCAAGAAAAGTTCTTTTGGATTGGATACAGAATCCCCCCAGTGGGCCCACCACAAAGTCCAAAGCTCCTCACTGTCAGTGTGTTTGTCTTAGTGAGAGAAACACAAAGCTTCTCACTATTAAAATGAAATATGTCCACCATCTGACACAAACACACTGTCCTCTGTCAATAATCATCATATTTATGTTGATATCTGAGGCCCAAATCTTAGCTTTGCGCGCAACTTTCTCAATTTCTGTTTTCATTTTTCACTTCTCTGTTTACTCTTTGCCTCTCTTGACCTTTTTCTTCCTTTTCGCTGTATTCCATTTCAAGTTCACGCTGTTCTATAAACTTAGTAGCCCCACACCCTTATTGTATAGGTCCATGAGCTCACCCTTTTTGGTAAAGTATTCAGTCTTCTATTACTAGTTCGGCAATATAGAGTATGTTGGACTGGCGCACCAACCAGCCATTGTAAAGTGTCTGACTCTTTGTTTTGATTTGTCCAAACAAATATGGGTCAGTACACCGAAACACTGCTAGAAAAGGTGGATTTGTGTGCATGCACGTGTAAAAAAAAAAAAAAGAGTGCAATGCAACAAAATGAACAATCACGTCAGTCACTCTTAGAGCAATAAAATTAGTAAATGGAATAATGAGCTCATTTGCACTGTGCTCGTGGCTAAATCCCTAACAGTGTTGGGGATTGCAAAGGCAAAGACGCAAACTAATAAAATGCCCAATAATGACTACCGAAATCCAAAAGGTAATTTGTACTCCAAGGGCTTTTTTTCCTAAATGTTTATAACTCTAATACCTGTCTGTACAGTAGATAAATGACCAACAAAAGCTTTTCTTTTGTTTTTGATACCATGGTTTATGTCACCTTAAACTGAACCAGAACAATGTGAGGCTACACAGCTTTTTAAACTATCAACAAGAAAGCTAATTAACTTTAGATAAGATGTCACACATATTGCCTTTATTTGTCCCACAGTGGTGAAATTTGATGTTGTTACAGCAGCAAGAAGAGTAAAAGAAAATAGCAACAACAGCATCAACATATTTGCAACATTTACATGCAGATAATTATGATATTAGGTATATTATAAGATTAGGGTACAAAATACATTACCAGAATGCTACCACTCTCCTAATGACAGATTTGATTGTAATTGTAATATTTGTTACCTCTGCCAAAGAGGTAATGTTTTTACTGGCATTTGTTTGTCCGTCCATCTGCCTCTTAATGTGGATGATTTAAATGTAATTGGTGAGAAATGTGGTGAGCTGATAGACAAAAGGAAGAATGAGTTTGTTTCTGGAGAGGACCCAGAATGTACTGCCGATACAGTATCCAGAAGAAGTTTTTTAGCAAGGATATTTCAAAAAGCTATAAATGGATTTAAATGAAATTTGGTGAGCTGATCAAATCTTGGCGGAAATTTGTACTCTTGTTCTATTTGTTCCAATACTGTATATCTATGGCCAACGTTCTATAGTTAATAGTTTGACACCTGGACATTTCTAGGATTCAGTAATTCAATGTAATCTGAATGATGAGGATAAATGCACTCTTGTCTGGGGAGGAGCTGTTTTTTTTTTTTGCTTTTTAGTTTTTTTTACTTTAGCTTATTTTATGCATCATGTGCAGTGTTTTTGGCAGCCTTTTTAGTCTTAGTCTTATGGATGAAAATACTATTTGTTTTAGTCACATTTTAGTCATTTCAAAATCTGATAGTTTAAGTCTAGTTTTAGTCGACAAAAACTCAAAAAGGTTTTAGTTTAATTTAAGGTTTTTTATTATCATTTTTTTTAAGTATTAGTCTTTACACATTAATTTAGCTCAATAAATGTTTGAAATTGGAATGAACGTTTACAGGTTGTATTACGTAGCTCCTTTAAGACTTTAAGAGAATGAGAGTCTCGTGTGTGCATGAGAGGACGAGCAAGAGAAAGGGAGCTTTAGATCCGAGGGTAGCAGGCAGATAGCCGTCTGAATGATTAGAGGTAATTTTATAGTTTAGTTTTGCTGCAAATGTTTAGTGAGTAACAGTTAATGTAATAAAGGCTGCAGCATTTCTCACACAGACCTGTGTGCTGCTTTCCAACGCTGCTGCTAAAGTGAAGGAGGTTAAACCTGGAGTGAAGGACAGTAACTTCAGCCCTGGAGAATTAACCTCCCAGTGCTCTTTGACCACCGTCAAGCTGCTGCACAAGAACAGTTAAGACATGGAGCATTAAGTCCCATCTGACCACTAAGCCCCTTTGTTGAAGCTGCCATCATGCTCCAAAAATGAATTTAAAAAACTCAATTGTGTGTATGTGCAACGAGTGACCGCAGTGGTGGGCGCGACCAAACAAGGCATTGCTGACAATCTTTTTTAGCTTTTGACAGATTACGCACAATAGGTGGAATTGTCGTATTAATAATAATAATGCATTAGATTTTATATAGCGCTTTTATCATAGACACTCAAAGCATCAAGAATTAGAATTAAGGCATTATTCTTTCACTCCATATTTAGTGGTGGTAAGTTACTATTGTAGCCACAGCTGCCCTGGGACAGACTGACGGAAGCGAGGCTGCCATAGTGCGCCATCGGCCCCTCCAACCACTCACTCGCACATTACATTCATACTCGGCAATGTGGGTGAAGTGTTTTGCCCAAGGACACAATGGCAGATGCCACTGGAGCCCCACAGTGTCACCTGGAATTCTCATCCAACTACTAACCAGGCCCAGACCTTCTTAGCTTCCAAGATCTAACGAGATCGGGCAATGACAGTCTGGGATGGCCACACATGCATTTTGAACATCTGAAAGGCCACCTAGTAACGTTTCCGTCTTGTCTCTCGTCATGTCACCAAAAACTCAACCATGTATATCGTCATGTTTTAGTCATAAAAGACCCATGTTTAGCTCGTCACCGTCTTGTTAACGTCATGAAGAAAAGGGAGCGTCAACAAAATAATTTCGTCATCGTCATCGTTGACGAAAACGACACTGATCAGGTATTAATTTGACCAATTCATGGTCATGGTACATTTCTGTTATTCTTGCCGGTAAGAAATGTATCATCTCTAACATTACTACACATTGACTGACTTTTGTGTTTGTGTGTTTGGTCACAGGCTCTAGCTGATTCTGATTTCCCCACGGTGCTGAGGCAGCTGCTGCCCTTGATGAAACCCTGTGGAGGCGAGGGCAGCTCAGCCCTTGGATCGAGGCTTGGGGAGGACGAGTGTGGGCCTGATGAGCTGATCCTCCTGCTGGTCTATCTCTACTCTCTGGCTGATGAGGCGCAGCCTGCTGGAAATGAGCAACAGGAAGAGGAGGAACTAGAGAAGCTGGAGCGTGAGCTGATCGGTGCCCTCACTCTGGTGGTCACACGGGAGACGGATCTTAGCCCACTGCTTCAGAAGCTCACTGGTAAGTGTGAGTGTAAAAACGTTTGAATCGTCTCACTGTAAGAAAGCGTGAGCAGCAGATTGTTTATTTCCTTTTTCCTGGCCTGAGTGCTGTTAATGGGAGGATTTTTATCACACACCTCACACCTCATCTCTCTTCATCTTTTAAAGTATCACTCTGTGCCCACAAATGTATACAAATGAGCATGGGAGTCTACATTCAGTGCTCATGGGTATATGTGTGAGAGAGGAATGACCCATGCAGGCCTTCCACTAAGCCAGTTGGAGTCACCTGTAAACCATGCAACTTTAGTGAAGGTCTTTCATTTGTGGTGCGCGCTCTAATAAGCACTAGTGCCTTGGTGTTTTTGTTTCCTCAGTTTGTGTGGGCAGCATTAGACCTGCTGCTGCTCTAACCAACTGGTAACTACATGGTAAAGTGTATCAAGGTCATCTCTTAAGATGAATTTGAGTCTACCTCAACACCACAGCCAGCTGCTCCTCCCAGAGTAATAGCGTCTTTAACCTTGAGCCTAAAAACACACGGCCACCTCCCTTGCCACAAGCTTCATAATTAGCCCTACTTTTAGTTTTTCCACACCTTGGCACACACTGCTATTAAGGGTTTCATCTGATATTACAGCTCGAGTTACATACAGGGCTGGTAAACCCAAGTAAAGCTTTAATATTGATTGCCTGTTCCCTCTATTTTTTCCCTTTTTTGTTCTTTTAGTCCACCTTTCCCGCTCTCATGCTTTTCCTGTTCGAGTTGGCTTAGGGCTGTTTGGAATGGAGGGGCCTCTTGGCAGGCGCAGGCTAAGAGATGTGGCTCATGTTAAAACCCTGACTCCATGTTGTAAACACTTCACTGGAAATTAGCCTGTTGCAGTGTACCAGGTGTGTTTTAGACAGCAGAAAACCCTGCGTGTGTGTATGCACCAGTATTTGGCAGCCCTCGTCTGTTATCCTGCATGTGCATGTGTGTGGGTGCGTGTGTGTTTGTGTGTGTGTGTCTGCGGGAAAGTTTTTATGGCAGTCGATAAAGTGCTTGGCCGGGGTAATGTGAAGCGGGTACTCGTCTCTCTCAGAATCCAGAGTAAAACATTGACTGTGACATTTTATTCAATTAAAAGAATGTCAAATTAATTCCAGACTTTGACTGAAACCCAGCCCTTATGATGATGTTTTTCAAGTTTCTTTTTCTCTTGTTCCCTTTGGCTGAAGACATCAGTCCTAAGGTCACTTGTATGCCGTTAATGCACATAATACATGCATCGATACTTTAGATGCAGGGACACAAGGACAATATCCGTGTATCAGGAATACCATGCAGAAACAACAGTTTAGTTTGGAACAGAGGGTAGGAAAGAGTAACCAAACACACCCAGAAAATGCTAATTACCTCCTTCTGAAAACTTAATTAAAGACCATCAACAGGAAATGATATTTCTTTGACTACTACCTTCCTTTCCCATGTTCCCTACCTTGACCTTATACATGTTATACAGTCTGCTAGAGCATGTGAAACACAAGTTACAAAGTAGTGCTTGGCAATTTCCACCCTTTACAGTTTGTAGCAAGGTTGAAACAAGGAAAAAGCCATCATAATTACTTACTTAATAGTACTACATGCAATTTGGATACTTCTGTCAACTTAACACACGTATTTGGATCATTGAAGGAAGTAGAATTACCTAGAGAAGACCCACACAAGCATAGAGAGAACAGACATTTTCATTTTTAATTTCATTTTTTAAGCAACATAGTTTAATATCTCTTGTGTATGAGAACTCGGATACTGAGATCCAACCCTTTTTCTGAACCGTCTGCTCATAAAGCCAAGATCTAAAAATTACAACAAAGCCTGAAGAAGAAATGTGTTTTTTGTTATTTGCACAGAAAAGCATTGTAAGAGTGATTTAAAATGCATTTCAATCATGTGATAAATAATATTGAGTACACAATGGGATAAGTGGTGTTGGCTTGAAACAGCAAAAATGACTGATGGCCCCTGTGAGTTCAGTCCAATGTTTGAGCATACAAGGCAAGTGAAGGAAAGCCCCAAGCTAAGGATGCACCGATCGATCTGCGGCGCCAATTTTCCAGATATTGGGGAATCTGCGATCGGCTGATCCTTGTATATGAAACCTATCATTTTGGCCGATCTTTTCCACCCTCGCGAAGATCTGAAAGTCAGCCACTGTTCAGCTGTGAAATGACTGACAGGCCCCACCCATCAGGTCATGTGCACAACAGTCACTTGGAGCACAGTCAACCTAGCATGTCAAGAGTTCGGCAGTATTACACAAAAAAATAAAGCAAAGGATCGCAATTTGTCATTTGTGTAACGCGGAAATAAGTTGTGGTGGGGCTGCAAACAAAACGCGACCTCGTTTGCCATTTTTAGAAACTACCACACTGCTGTGTATACAGCATTTGAAGCTAGCAATCAAGCTAATGCTAAAGATAGCGAAGAGTCAATGGCCCGCGGCCAATAATGCACAATAAACCTTAGAGAACAACTTACCTGCCATGTTAATTCTTGTCATTACCTGTTGACTTTTGAAAATATTACATATTACACATCCATCCATCCATTTTCAGACCCGCTTGTTCCTGTTTTCCACTGGACGCAAGGCGGGGGTACACCCTGGACAGGGCGCCAGTCCATCACAACACACAGACAGACTAACAACCACTCACACTCACATTCACTCCTACGGGCAATTTAGAGACTCAGTTATGTTTTTAGATAGTGGGAGGAAGCCGGAGTACCTGGCGTAAAACCACGCAGCATGGGGAGAACATGCAAACTTCACACAGAAAGGACTCAAGTGTCCACCCCAGGACTTGAACACAGGACCTCCTTGCTGTGAGGCGGACTGGCTAACCACTAAACCACCGTGTGCCCCAATATTATTAATCCATTATATGTCTTCTCAAATTGATTTCTTTTTGGTGTATATCTCTGAGTAAGTCAATGTGTGTTTTGTTGTTTTATGGTATGGCTATAACTTTAAAGCAAAGCCATGTTTGTCTAAGAAAAGTGTTCCACCTATTGCAGACAGGGAAATTAGCACTTAAGCTAAAACCTCCACATCCAGCAACACATGTGGAGATTGACTGTGAGAAAACAGCAACATCAGAGCTAATGACGGATTTGGAGTAGGAGCCCAGGCTATTCTCAGAGTTTGTGTCCTGATTGGCTGCTTGGAGGCAGTCAGTGGTGTAAATGGGTGCAAAGCGTGGGATGTGTGCAGCCTGTAAATAGTTTTCAGCAGTGACTGTTAATTCCTCATCCAATTGTGGCAAAAAAGTACATTAATGTTGGTAGAAAGGCAAAAATTAGTGGCACTCAGGCTTTTTTGGGGGGAGGTAACTGGTTTCCTGGTGGCTTTGGTGAAAAATTCAAGTTCTTCTTTCTTCTTCTCCTTTTTAGTTATTGCCGTGTTGCAACCAACTTGAATAGGTGCACATCACAACCTGCTGTACATATTACATGGTACTTACTTCCACATTCCATTCCTATGTACGGTGGGGCAAAAAAGTATTTAGTCAGCCGCCAGTTGTGCAAGTTCTCCCACTTAAAAAGATGAGAAAGGCCTGTAATTTTCATCATAAGTATACCTCAACTATGAGAGACAAAATGAGGGGAAAAAACCAACTTGATTAGGTGCGCATCGTCACCTACATGTTTTGTTAAATTACTTTCAACGTCCAAATTCACCGAAAAGCTAAAAAAAAAAATACATCAAAAAGTTAAAGTTCATCAGCCCTGGCTTCTTTTATAGTTGAGGACAGTTAACCAGGAATGAAAACCAGCCAATCCAAATGTTCCTCAAACATGGAGAAAAGTAATGGAATATGATGTGTCTGCAGTGCTTATGTCAGTTTGTGGGCGTAATGCTACAGTAGTTCAAATGTGCTCATTATTTACTCAAAGCTATGTCTGAAAAAGTGGAGAAGGTCAGAAAGCAGCTTTATTAGAGCTGATCTGGAATCTTGAAGTTTCATTTTATACTGTCCTGTCCCTCTCTGCCTCGGTCTCACATTGTGTTTGTTATTCATCCTGTCAGTGGGGTGTGCATGGGGCAAGGAAGAGGGGAGCAGCAGTGGGAAAGTCGGACCTCCCCAACGCTGCTGTTTGGCTTGGCACACCAAGCCAGGGCCAGTCAGGAGGACGTGAAAAGGATCACACATAACTCTGGTCACTAAAATGTCTGTCTGATTTTTTTTTTTTTTTTTCCCACTTTTTATTTAAAAAAATTTCCATCTCTGACTCTTTGCTTCTTCTCAACCCCTTTTTTCTTCTGTTTTCCCCATCTTTCCTTACTTCGCTCCAAGACCTTTTAGCTTCAAGCTGGTTGTGAAGGAAGTAGAGCATGTTGGTCAAATGATTGCGCTTGATTAAGTATGTTTCCCGTGTTGCTCTGCGTTTATGAAATTTTGTTCCAATTATTTTTAATTGGTGTTATTCCATTACTTCTTCCTCTGTTGCTCAAACACACACACGCACGCACGGGGCAAGAACTAGACTGCACGAAGTGACCAGTGACATGGCTTGTATGTTTGTTTCACCACATAAGCTGATGACACAGAGCTCAGGCTTTAATTACCAGAAGCCCATCAGCTCCTTGGTGCAGGGACTGGTTAGTCTGGGGAACATGCAGTACCACACACAGAGATGGGTTCAGCCACCCAGGTTTGAACCCCAGTATGTCTGCGTCCATGTCAACACTGTTTTTCCAACTTGTCTTATAGTAGCCTACTATTAATTAATACCCCAGTAGCAAACTTTAACTATTTATTTTGCACTTTACTAACCTGACCCTAGTGTTGATGTTTATTTGTAGTTTCGTCATTGTGATGTAACCTTTTCTGTTGCACCAGCTCCGAGTTGGAGGAATGGGACAACATTCCAGAGGCCACTATTGACAATCTGGTTATTCTGTGATATACTGCTTTTCGTGATAGCAATGGTGGACACACTAGTCCTGAGTGCTGAGTGAACTCTGCCAACTGACCCCTGGTGGGTTTGGACTGTGATAACTCCTGAATTTGGCACAGTAAATAGTTTTTGTTGCTTGAATAAGGCATGAATAAAATAATAATTGTTCTGTTGAAATATTTCCTTATTTATAGAAAATATTATTTTGTGCGTTTATATTTTTGTTCAGTGTAAAATGTGTTTTTTGGGTAACATTTGCTTGAAGTTTTATACTTAAAGGCTGACATTACAGTGGGCATCATTTTGACATAACAGCTGTCATTAACATGAATAAAGTGTCATGAAGGCTGTCATTGTTGTTTGTTACCCTAGCCCTTCGTTACCCTAACCCTACCACACGAGATCCCTCCACCTAACCCAAAAATGCCAACATAGCTCCAAAGGTGTCATGATTTAGCAAATGACACTTATTGACACCATATTCATGCTAATGACAGCGTAATGTCAGCCTTATGTATAAAACTTCAACCAAAGTGTTACTGTTTTTGTCCTTTTTGCCCATCTTGCCACCAACTGAGAACACCACGTATTTACATCCCCAATCCTGCAGCAATTGGTAACCAATGGTTGAAGCATTGCAAAAAGTCTGCATGTGGATTACTTTATATTATATACATGGTCAGACATTTTTTTTCTTTAATTTTCAGATTGGTTTGCATCACGGCGCCCCTATTGACAAGTATTCCACAGTTGTCTCTTTTTTAGGTACATAGGTCATAGGTTTAAAATTTCAGTTAATTGGCTTTCACTTGATTCATTTTTATTTAGGTAAACTATGATTTTTTTTAAATTAATTTATAGCTGTCGGAGACAAACTGGAGGCCTCAAGGTCAATTAATCTGAAATCATTTACTCTACAAAAGTTGTAAAAGGTCTATATTTCCGCTTTAAATATTGTTTTGATCTCCACCGTAAACTCTCTTTTTGACGTTTTCAAAAAGGTTTTGTGCATTGCATTGTGTATGTGGAGTCCCGTAGACGGATGCATAAAAGTGTTTTTACTTCATTCTTACTGTGATTTCTTGTGTTTCTTTGACAGAAAAGGAGGAGTGTAATTCACTTGACACCATTTTCATTCCAGTTGATTAACAGTATTCAACGTAATATCAACTCACTCTGTGAGACATTCATTCTCTGCCAGATTTAGGTCTTTCTGTGTTTGCTCCAAAATACATCCGCCATTGATTTGCTGCCACTTTCGATCCATGAAAACATCAGAAATGTGTTGAGAAGAGTTTTTTTGGGGCAAGCACAACAAATGATGGTAAGGATGGAGTAGAAAACAATCTTCTGTCTACGGGACTCCACATCCCACAATGCAATGTGTGATTTTTTTTTTTTCCCAAAAAATGTCAATGAATGGGGTGTTCACAGTGGAGATCAAAACAAACTTTGAGCGGCAATTTCAACCTTTTACATCTTTTTTCAAGGAAATGATCTTATCTGATCATTTGCTTGTCTCCAGTACTGATATTAAACCAGCAAAACCAGGAGACAAAATTATAGTATTCATAATGTTATGCTGGTCATTCTTAATTATTTCATAAGCTCAATTGATCTTAATCAATGAATACCAATTCCATCATTCTGTATGTTTGTAAAGAATTATAGGTATTTTTTCTTTTGATGTTTTCTCTTTTTGGCATTCTATTAAATTCATTGGTTGTTTTTCATTGAATGAAGTATAGCATCATATTTCCATTTTTGTATAATTGCGTTGGTAAAAATAATGATTCTTGAGAGGAAAAAACTTGTTGAGACAGCAGTAGCTTCAGTTTGTCGACTGGATTTCACCCACAGGCCCAGTGTGTAGTTTACACCTCTGTTTGCGTTATGAAGTGTGTCAGCGCTCAGCAGAGAATTCCTCTGCTTGTTATTTATGACAGGAAATGCACATCATGAAAGGTTCGTAAGCACTTATTTCTCCTCTGGGACTTGCAGTATGAAAATGGACACTATTGTCATCCCATACAGCTTTGCAGACACACACACATGCTCTTACTTAACATAGACAAGTCATACCACTCACTCACTCACATACACATACACATACACACAGGGCGGCTCCAGAGGGACTCAAGCTGAGACGGCGGCCCCTGGCCCCTGCACACGCGTCAGTGCAGCCGGCGGTCAACCGCCGACCCTTAAACGGAGGGTCAGAGGAGGAGCAGGGACAACACGCTCTAACCACTCATCTTTCATAGTTTTTGGACACCCACTGGCTCCGTAGGGAAAAAGTTTCTGTGTAACTGCACACATACAGGCCTTTACATCCCGCCTTAAAAAAAAAACCAGTGGTGGATGTTTGTGTTTAGCAGCACTTCTGTGAGCTCTTTCTCTCATGGACGTGTGGTGCGTGTGTGTCTTTTTTTTTTTTTTTTTTACCAGACTCACTGGGTTTTACGATCTATCTGCTTTTTATCTGTTGGTGCGAAAGAACTTGTTTACACTGAGGATTCCAGACTGCAGTGAAAGATGACCCATCCTAATGTACTAGAACTCTCTTTACTCCCCCAAAATGTTGCCATTGTTGCTCTTCACCTTTCTACCCTCATTTAACCTCCACATGTTACTTCCATTTTTCCGAGTACAAGGAATTTACTAATCAACAAAAACTTAATAGCAATGTTTTCTTCATACTTCATGTTCACTTTAGCTTGTCAAGTAAAGGAAAAGTAAGAAAAAATGATCTTCTATGTTTACACATTAAGCACCATGCACCTTGAAGGGCTGAACATACTGTAACATTGAACAAAACAGTAGAATATAAACTTTTCTTTTTGCTTTTTGTTTATAATAGTCTTCATGTCAGAAAATGATGATATTTTTGACTACATAAATATTTGAGTTATGTATAATATGTGTCACCATGAGTCATATTAATAACTGTCGCAATGGTGCTGATGCTGATTCGAAAATGAGAGTAGCATGCTATGCTATCGTCTAATGTTGCACTGTTTGGCAGCAGTACATGGTGGAACAACTTGTATCTGATCCACAAATGTACAAATAAATCTATACCAGCACATTAAAGAGTAACTAAACCCCCAGTTTTTTTTCTGCTAAAAACAAAAGTATTTGGTATGAAGTAGTGTTTTTGATTCTGGTCCAACTCTTGACATTTTAGTCAAAGTATTTCAATTTGGCCTATTTTGTTGTACAGATGTAAGAGTGACTTCCCTCTTTGCTGTTGGCTGAGAATGATGGTTTGTGACATTTTGGTGGGTTCTTACATCACTAACCACCACTGTTGGCCCCGCCCCTCCTATCAAAACTAGCACCTGTGGAATCTACAATCTGTTGAGTAAATTGGATCGAGAGAAGTGTGAATAAAGAGGTATAGTGAGTGTTAAATAGGTAGTTAGCATAACGTAGATTGTTCTTTTGAGATTTCATAGTATAGACTGGGCTTGTCTTAACTGCTTCAGAAGCCCTGCCCATAATCAAGACATGTTTTGAATTTCCAGCCTACATGCACATCAGCCAAAACCTCAGGGTGGAATGGGGGCAACCGTGGCTCCGTGGTAGAGTGGGTCGTCCACTAACGAAAGGGTTGGGGGTTCATATCTCGCTCTAGCCCAGTCATTGTAGTTGTGTCCTTGGGCATGGCACTTTACCCACATTGCCTAGTATGAATGAAGTGTGTGAGTGAGTGTTGGTGGTGGTCGGAGGGATCGATGGTGCACTATGCCAGCCTCTCCTCTGTCAGTCTGTCCCGGGGCAGCTGTGGCTACAATAGTAGCTTACCACCACTGTGTGTAAAGCGCCTTGAGTGTCTATGATAAAGCGCTATATAAAATCCAATGCAGTATTCTAATGGTTAGTCGTGGTTGCCAGTAAATTGAAGTTTGACCTTCCACGTCTTTCGATGCAGTGTTTTCTGGCTACGCTGGTCTCCTCAAACAGGTGAAAAACATGTTTGTTTGTTTGTGTGCTTTTGATTGATAATGTCCTACCCAGATTTGCCAAGGAATTTGTAGGTTTATTTATTTATTTGTTTATTTGTTCATTGGATCCCCATTAGCTTCCACCGTTTTGGTTGCTCATCTTCCTGGGGTCCATATACAAATGTAGATTCTAGTACATGTAAGAACAGAAAAAAATCAAAGACAGTCAAAAATATACAGAAACATTACATATTAAGATGCATCAAGACACATTTTTATTACACCAACAAGTAAATGTAAAAAATAAAAATATTTATTAAGATTGGTAAAAATATGATTTTAAAACATGTTTAAATATGCGTAAAGTTGACATGGCAATTTGGTCCAGAAGCAAAAAGCTCTAAAAAAGACAGACATTTGTAAATAGTTGGTTTAGCAAGAATATATTAGGTTTTCTGTTGATTCATTCAGAAAGCTGTATAAAAAACCATGGTAATGTGTCATTTGAGTTGTAATGTTAAGATTATTCAATTTAACTAAAATGTCCCAATATGAAGTGAATTACCATACATTTATTTTGTAGCAGTGATGTTTGGACTTTCTGATGTTAACATTCTTAAGCAACAAGCAGATATAAGAGTGATAGGTTCTGTGACAGTATTTTGGATTTGCTGCTACTCAATGAAACACGGTCCCACAATTCAGCTCGGCTCCCAGAGTCCTCCTGGGTGGACAACTCCTTCTCGGCCTCGACACCAGATGGAAGCTCTCCTGGTGCTATGAGCTGGCCGGGTCATTTCCTGTCAGGAGGCCTGGTGTTAATCAAGGTCTGAGCCAGCAGGAACGCCCCTACTCCTCTACCGCCTCCTTCTTCTTTTCTTTGTGTGCTACGCCTCTTCTCTTACAGCGCAAATAAGAAGAATTATACAGTGCCGTACCCCCACCCCCATTTCCCCCCTTTTACTTTCTGTTCCTTTTCCTCCCATACTGTACTCCTCTTTACTTTGATGTTGAGTAAACTCAGCGTGGCGGTTGTTGTAAATCTCAACCTGCGGTATCGTAAACCCAGCCATTAGATAGATAGTATGAGATAGTAAGGAATGAGTGAAACCGAGCCTTTCTTTTCCCAGCAGACTTGTGTCTGGTCATTTTCTGTGTTGTCTGTTGGGGTCCTCAAGAGTGTGATGGACACAGCTACAGATAGGCTTATCTCAAGGCCCCACCCACTCGGTTGACCTCCACACTGACCAGACACAGGCCTTAAAAGTGAGTGGGGTCATTACAGATGAGTTTGGACAGCATCACTTCTGACTCACTGCTCTTTTTACACATTTCTAAATGACTTCACTTTATTTGCCTCATCTCCAGCGACGAGATGTGTGAACTTATTAAGTAGTATGTCATTTTACAATATTCTATTGATTAACCAACTCTGGACTTCCATTAGGAGATTCATTTGGACAATGAAACAAAAAACATAAAATGTGTAGCGTAAGATTTTTTTTCTACTGTTTTTGAAGATAGATGATCAAATATTATGATAATCCTTATTAAGGGTGAACTAAAATAATGGAAATTTCAAAGTCATAAGTATTTTATCTCCTATTTAATCAGGTTTATAACTGATTAATAAATCTTGGGGCGAGTGACGCTCTCACAATCACCCAAACAGTGCTTGCTGTTGAACTACAAAGTTTGCTTTTTGGTGGGTCTTTGTTTACAAAGCTCTGTAAAGTGGTATAAATAAAGGCGTGTGTTGGACAGAATAAATGTGCAATGGTATTTAAAGCAAAATACATCAAACCTACTACGTAATTTTATCAGTAAGTGATGCATCAATATGATTAGTTTTCCGGCAATTGTGAAAATTCTATGGCTGGTAGCACATTTTTAAAATGCAATTTTTGGAGTATAAAACACCAACAGAAACAAGGAGAGCATGCAAACTGACAAGGAACAGACGGAGACATCCTGGGATTGTCTCTTACTGAGGTGACTTTCCTTTGTTGTGCCATGTTTTTAGGGAGAGAGATTCATCTGGTAGTTCCCCCTTTTTTCATGAGTGTTCACAGTTAAAAATCAACCCCGGTGTGAATCAGTGCAAATCATTTAGAACATTTCAGAAAACTTAGATTGTTATTAACTTTAAACAGTTAGGTAATGCAAGCATTAGTTTAAAGTGCATTCCGTTATTAGTGTCTAGCCCTGAAAGTGCAGCTATAATGATGATGCAACCCCTGAGCTATAAAGTCACCCTTGACGGAGCTGAAATTATAAGCAGTTTCCACACATTTATAGGCGAGTGCTTCTCCTGTGGGGACTATCTGATGAATTTGACCGTGCTGTGGAAGATATTTACTATCATTAAATCGCACTGTCAATAGACTGCTTCCTTCCAACTATTTTTCCTGTCTGGCTCTAGATCATTTCCTCTTATCTCCACCGTTCAGTCAGCCTCTCATAGCTCTGGACATCATGCTCGCAAACGCTCATTTTTAGTTGCTGACAGCAATTTGGTGTCTGCAGCGTGTCTGTGAACTCAGAGCTATCACATCCGACTTGGACCGCTTCCACTCCAGGTTTACACCTCTCAATGACGTGAGGCAGATGGAGGGATGAATGAACAGGCTGTTGGTTACTTTTCCAGCGTGTGCTCTGATTTTGGCACAGGGCACCGTTTGCCAGCACTATCGCCACCGTTATTGCTGCTATTCCCAGAGCGGAGGCGTATAGGCTGTGATAACTGGCGTCTGCTGGGAGGCCAATGTAAACTCAGACCCCCAGATAATAACTCTGTTGAACTCACACAAGTATACAAACACCAAATAACTGTGGCCTCTTGTTTGCCCTAAGGTAGAATTAGGCCATCTCACTATTGTATACTCACTCTGTACGCCAACATCCTCATCTCTAGCATCACTGGCCCAGAATACACAAAATTCTGTTTTAATGTTAACCCCATTCTGCCTGTGCTTTAAATTCCATCTCCATATTGTACCAATAGCAAATCCCAAGAAAATATTCTGTATATTTCCTAGATGGGATATATTATTTCTGCAAAGGAGGTTATATTTTCACTGGTGTTTATTTATTAGTTTGTTTGTCTGTTAGCAGGGTTACTTCCAAAGTACTCAACGGATTAAACCATGATCTGGATCACTGATCCAGATAACTGCCAATATCTGGCAAAAAGGATATTTGGCAGAGGTTTATCTCCGCATTTTAACTATTCCTAGATGAAAGCAGAGGACAGCCATATGCAGTGCTCTTGAGGGATTCAAATATAGATAATAAAGATATGTGATGTGTGGTTGATAAATGCATTCATAAAAAAAACAATCATTAAATTAGAGAAATAGTACAAAAAGTACAATTAAATGTAGGCCTAAGACACATCAGAAACATATTGTGCAATTTTGCTAAAAGCCTAACAAACCTTAAGTCCCCATGACCAAGTTCAGACACTGCTGGCATAGAGGGCAAAAAAATAAGTGGAAATAGTTCTTTCCATTTATCCTGTTCTCAATCAGCTATGACTTGTCCTGGGTGACTTAGAGTAACAGGTGCTCTATTCCAGGAGTAATACACTGAGGGGCGGATTCAGTAAAGGTTTAGGGGTATTAAAATGTGTGTAACCGTCATTCCACACGGTAATAAGGGGTACAAACCCCAGGGCTAAGCGTGTTCAGCACGTCACAATGCCCCCACAATCTATTTAGCGCGTTTTCCTCTGATGAATATGTAAAGTAGACGGATCTCATAAGTGGCGCAAAAAAGTGGAAGGAGGAAATGAAAATAAATTAATGCAAATCTGGAACTGTTTGCGGTGACCATTTCTGCGCTGAGATCATTGCTGCACTGAATGTTGACACAATGCACAGCAGAGATGAAAAAAGGCTCCAGTTCACCTTTCTAGTATAAGAAAATAATTCAAATAAAACAATTTGCAATGTTAACAGCCATTGAATGAGGAAATGCAGAGTAAAGTGTATGTGAGGGAGAGAAACAGCTGGCGCCTAAGGCTGCCCGTGTGGAGTCCGGTACGTGTGTCCGCTGCAGTGCAGCGGGTCGCTGTGCGAGGAGCTCCATGGATGTCGCTTTGGTGTCTTTCTCTCCATGTTTTGACCTTCAAAGTCTTGTGTTGCGTTGATATCAGGCCAGAATCAGCTGATCAGCTGCGCAATATGACAGTGCGCCTGACACAGTGCTGCTCAGTAGCTCAGACCTGCTGGATGATGTTTTCCATGAACTGATTAGAGCAAAGTTACAGTCCTGACGGAGCACACACATTAAATTAGGGGGCAATAATAACATCAGGTTTTAAAGTTTATTAAACAGCATTTTTGATTTGTTTATTTAGTTTTTTACATTATTAAATGTTTGTGCAGCAGACAGCGAAGTCCACCTGCCTCCAATTTAACTTCTTCGAATGTCATTTTGTCCTTCTGTGTACTCACCTCTCCACGTTAAATGAGCAAAATGTTCATTTAAATAGGGTGTTCTCAACCACGTCTATACGTGCACCTATAAGTGCCGCAATGTAAGTGAATTCCCCACAGCAGGTAGAGAAACAGTGCCACCAAAGGATTTAGGGACACACCTGGTTTACTACCCTTTATTCACCCAGAGTGTAAACTAGAATCTTGTTTCAAGAAGATTAATAAGATTAACTTATTTTCGTATGTTGCACAAACCCACTTTTGCGACTTAGAGTATGAAAACTTGAGCAGTGAGACGTTCTATTCACTGTAGCTAGAATCCACTCATCAAGGTCGGAAATGATAGGTCGTGTGCCTAAGCATGGTCACTTTAGCTCCAGGTTGATTCACCCTGTAATCCACATTGATGTGGTTATAAACCCCTTCACATTATGATGTTTGACTACATGTCTGTCTGGATTGGTAAGTATATGTAGATCCCACAAGGTTGTTGGTATTCCGGAGATGTTGTCCAGCACGGTTGACTAAAAAGGGGAAGTAGAGCTGCGATTAGGAGGATCTGACATTTGCAAGAGGAGCTTCCTGTGATAGGCAGCTTCCTTTGTGTCAGTGGAACTCACCTCCTTATCTCACCCCTCACTCTCCATCTGCCAATGACGGCCATCTTTTACTGACCGCTCCTTGTAGAAGTTGTTACACTGTAGATAAATGAGAGTTTCATTAATAGGAATAATTAATTGTTCTTGTCATTATAGAAATAAAGCTTCAAGACTTAAAAAGACTGCTACAATAAACAGATTTAAAGAATGAATGGCTAATCTACCTAGTTGAAAAATCTTATCAGAAAACTAATAATAAGAAAATGTTTTGTTAAAAATCTTGAGAAAAAGAAAGTATAGTTTTTAGTACATTGAACCTAAGAATTGAAGTGATGCAAACTTACAATTAAGGTGAAGAAATCATGTAAAAAAGCACAAAAGAGGGCAGGAAGTGTGATGGAGACCAACTTTCTTCATTTACCGGTACATCTAAAAAAAATTATATTGTGAAAAAGTTCAATATTTTTTTGTTACTCGTTTTAGAAAGTGAAATCCATATTCAGTCTGGTATTGATTTAGACCAGGGGTGTAAAACTCCTTTTAGTTCAGGGGCCAAATACGAAGACGGTTGATCTTAAGTGGGCCGCAGATTTTAGGTGGGAAAACAAGCCATCATTTTACCATTAATGTTCCCATAATAGTTCCAGCAAGTTCACTTTGTCTTTTATTTTAAGAATAATTTATTCAGACATCTTTTTACAGGAAATTTACTTTGGTGTGGCCAACCTGACAGAACTGTCAACTTGGCCACTCCCAGAAACAACTCATAAGGACACATCAAAGTGATCAGCAGAAGCCTCTGACTGGTAGTTGACAGTCAAAACATGTCAGGAGATCAACATAAATTTTCTGAAAAAAGTTGTCTAAATAAACGAAACCTTAACGTATTAATGTCCTAACGTTTTAACTTTAGTTTTACACTATAAATGATACATAAAGTGTGTAAGGCGCCAAAAATATCCAGGCAAAAAGTGACCGACATCAAACCCCTGCAGGATTTTCTTTTTTAAATGTAATTGATTTTGTGACCAATTTTTAATTACTTTGGGAAACTTTTGTGAAATAATGTCAGATTTTAAAATGACTGCAGTCATGTGTTAAAAGTGTGGGGAAACTGCGATCCTCCAAATATTGTGGAGTTTCACTAAATGTGTGTATTTATATTATATGAGCTGAGTTATCTACAACAGAATTATTTTGTTATTTAGACACCTAAAGTTAAAAGACCATTAAATTCAGGCCGAATTGGATGGTCTAAAGGTTCGGATTTTATTTCTTGATTTTTTTATGATTAGGGCTTACAGATAATGACAACTCAAAATTCAGCACTCAATACTTGGTTGGGCCTCTTTTCGCATCACGGCTATCCTAACAGACAACTGTCACAGGAATGTACTTCCTATCCAAGTTCATATTGCTCTTGTCTACATAGGAAGTAAAATATTGGAAAAGGAGCCAGATTGGCTTTCAAACACAAATAAAATGTTTCAGTAAAGAATGCTGTGCTGCTCTGTATGTCCGCAGTTTGCTCGTGCATGCTTTTAATAATAATAGCTTTATTTGTATAGCACTTTTCAATATAAATAACAAAGTGCTTTACAGCATAAAATGTCAGCACACAGCGAAAATACATACAAATTAAAACAATAAATGAAAACATTCTATTAACTTAAACATTTCATCATAAAAGCCTTCCTGTAACAGTGCGCCTTGAGGAGCGAGGTAAAACGAGGTACAGACTCAGAAAGCCTGATTTCCTCTGGCAGATCATTCCAGAGTTTAGGGGCCCTGATTGCAAAGGCCCTGTCGCCTTTTGTTGTCAGCCTTGACCTTGGAGCAGCTAGCAGGGCCTTACCAGCGGACCTCCGACTGCGAGCCGGTTTGTGTGAAGATAAAATGTCTGAAATATAGGCTGGGACTAGCCCAAGTGTGGCCTTAAAAACAAATAAAATAATTTTAAAATCAATCCTAAAATGAATGGGCAGCCAGTGCAGGGATGCTAAAACAGGGGTGAGGTGGTCACATTTTTTAGATCTAGTTAAAAGCCGAGCTGCAGCGTTTTGACATAACTGTAGACGGTGAAGTGATTTCTGGCTGAGACAGGTATATAAGCTATTACAGTAGTCAAGGCGTGAAGAAATGAAAGCATGGATGAATTTCTCCAAATCTGTGTTTGAGATAAAAGACCTGACCTTAGCTATGTTTCTTAAATGATAAAAAGCATTCTCTGGACCACTTTTTTTTTCGTGAAGTTCAAAGCTCAGATTCTGGTAAAAAATGATGCCAAGATTTCTGGCTGAGGGTTTTGCCAGAGGTGTTAAATTCCCAAGGCGTTCCAAAATATTTTTTTCTTTTTGTAGATGGACCTGTAACAATGACATCAGATTTTGACTGATTGAGTTGGAGAAAATTGTCTGACATCCAGTATTTTATTTCTGTGATACAGTTGTGGAGGGCTGATATATTAGAATGGGAAGTATAACTGTGTGTCGTCTGCATAACAGTGTAAATGGACGTTGTATTTACGAATGATGTCACTTCGAGGGAGCATGTAAATGGAAAAAAGAATAGGGCCCAGGATCACCCCCTCGGGGACACCATAGGACAGGGGTGGCCAATCCTGGTCCTCGAGGGCCGGATTCCTGAGACTTTTAGATGTCCCTGCTCCAACACACCTGAATCAAATGAATGGCTCGTTATCATTGCTTCAGCAGAGCTTGATGACAACACATTGGTTTCAACCAGGTGTGTTGGAGCAGGGACACATCTAAAAGTCTCAGAAATCCGGCCCTCGAGGACTGGAGTTGGCCACCCCTGCCATAGGAGATGTTAGTTTTGCTGACTGGTGAAGTGGCTGACAGCAGATACAATGCAGAATAATTAATCAACCCACTACAGGTGTGCCTAATTATCTTTCAGTCTTGTTCCTATTATCCCTTGTTGCTCCCCTTCACTGAGCTAACACACAAGCTGCCATTTGAATATTCCAGGGTTTCACCTGCTATACTTTCTCTCCAATATATACACACACACCAAATATGAACAGTTTACCTTGGAATTACATCTGCTGCAGGAAAAGGTTGTTGAAATTGTAACCATTTTAGTTTTGTTCAACTTTCCATTTAGTCACGAAGTAGAAAAAATAATGCACTCTCACTTCTGTCACTGAGGGAAACCTTAGACTTTCTGTTTGGTGTTACCATGCTTTTGCAAAGCCAATATAGAAATATGAAAACTCTGTCTGGTTGTTTTTTTTTTTCTCTGAACCTTCATTTACCAGTGAAGCACCTCATCACTCTGCTGCTTGGAGACGATGTGACTCATCCCATCACACGTAAAGGACGTCAGAACAGTGTTAGTCTGGTATTGTACACGTGTGCTTTGGATTGGATTGTAGGGGGGGGAAAGGGAGGGGAGGGGGGCTTGTTTTAATATATATATATTCTTGTACTAGACACTCAATTTCTAGTTTGGCTCTACTGCAGGGAATTTGATCGAGAAAAAGAGAAAAATATAACATTCCAGATTTAATCAGTCAGTGCCTGTGATGTGTGCCTCATTTTCACATGTGGCTTCGATTTATTCTTTCTGTTGTGTTCCACCCCTCTTTTACCCAACACAGACTCATGACCGCTGAAAAACATTTTACTGTCAAAAACAAGTCCTTTTGTGTTGGTTTGATTAATTTTGTTTTTGTTTACTTCTTTTTAAATACCATCAAGGTTTTTTTTTAATAATATTTCCCCGCCATGCAGCAGAAAGAAGTAACAAAAAAGCATCCAGGTTAATATACGTCTGTGTGTCCGTGCCTTTGTGGTGTGTTGACTGATGAGCTGGTAAACAGCCCCAGCGTCTCAGATATCACTGCAGTTTATTGCTCCTGCTTCAGATCTGTCAGATCCAAGTTGTTTATTTGGATTTCAGGTATCAAATGAAACCCACGACCCTCTTTCCCAATCACATGAGTTCTCCTTCTCGGTCTGACCATGCAGTAATAGCTTTCTAGAGTCAACAAACAGTCATGCATGAACTTTTTCACACAAATACACAACGCGGTGTCCAGCACATATAGAAACTAATCTCTCTTGTTCCTTTCCCACAGACTCATATTTTCCTAAATCTTTTGCATTTGCTTTGCATTTTTCTGGCACTCTTATTCTGACAAGCATATATACAAAGCATGTGTTTAGAATGAAAATCTTGATTTGAGATTAATATCTCATCCTGCTTTCCACAGTATCAAGTAATACCCCAAGTTACTTGTGAAAGTGCAAGGACCAAATATTATTAAAATGAGCAGAATTCAAGTCTAGTCAATCAGGTATCATGCTATCTTGTGTTTGGCTCAACAACAACCTGTGCAGACAGGTTGTTGTTGTCGATACCTGAGTCACATTGCTGTTGGGCTTTTGGGACTTCCAGACGGTGGGCTTTAGTTACTCAATAAAAACATTCAGCTGTGTTATCCAGTGTCCCCTTATCATATTAAACACAATGTTGCCTGGTTTGCGTCGTTGTAAACTTGCCATTCCAGTGTTTCCATCAGGTTACGATATATAATGCGGTGGCAGTGGCCATCCAGGATTGTTGAGCTAAGTTAGTCACCAAATGTAGTGTTGTTTAATGTGATCCAATTGGTACAACAGATACAGCAGGTTAAGAATATTCACTTTTCCTATTTCAGCATGTCATCTAGTCATTTTGACAATCTTGTGAACCCAGACAGGAGTCTGACCTTGATCCAGAAGCATATCACAACAGTTCTTACCCACCCTCCCTGAAGATTTGCTCAACCAATGCAATGAGGATGACTCGTGAGAACTTGCAAACTACCACTCTAACAAAACAATGTCAAATTATTTGTGCAGATTTCGGAGAGGTAACAAATTAATCTGTTTTTGTAAAGTGGGTGGATGAAGAATAATATTTGCGTTCATGCTGATAAAGCTGTGTGTTTAGATTTTAGCTAAAACAAAATACTATCTTCATGATGAAAGTCCAGCAGACAAAGCTTAGGAACTATTGTAAGGGATGAAAGTTTGAGACTGAATGTCTCACATTCCTGACTTCACAATCTAAATATGGCATTCCCTTAAAGCCTTAGATGCATCGAGAAAAGCTTGCAGATATCCTGGTCCCTACAACTTGTTCCATTTTGCCTCGAGGAATCCCAAGTCAATCTCAGGTCAACTCATAAATATCCTTTCCTGAGTCCTGGATTGAACACAGGATGTCACCCCTGTTGGTTGCACCTGGTGTCCACCAAAGATGAGCAACCAGGCAGTATAATGCTTTAACCATCTCTAGCTCATCTCATTGGAGAAGTTCTTGTAGATTAACAAACTCCTACCACCCTGCATTGCAACGATTGTCTGTCACTTTTATTCTGTATCTTTCTCTATCTGTCATGACTCAAAGTATTCACGAGTCAGCAGAGGGGTTGACAGGTTTTTCTTTACAACTCTGATCTCCCTTTGACACAACTCTGAAGTAAAATGTTTACATCTGCTTGGCACAGTCTGCAGCCAAGCACACGATCCCTTTTCCCCACAACTGAAACAAGAGCCTTGAAATTTAGTACTTCTCCTCGGAGTGTGTCCCATGCCTGACATACCATCCATTTTCATTAAAAGTCTTTTGAATCAGACTTAGAGGTTGTTAATTACTGTAGAATACAACTGCTTTCCAATAAGCTGCAACATGTTTAATTAACATTAGAGGTAACATCATACGTATCAAGCAAAGGTGCAGTCCTTTATCTTATAACAATTCAATACTTCTACAAGTAAGGTTTCACCCACTCATTGTGTCCCGATCCGATATTGAAATCGGACCAGAACATATCGGCCTTCATCTAAAAACTCTGATATAAATACTCTGGTGCAAGCACTCCATTCGATTCTCCGCTCCATCACTTCTGTCCAGCAGCTGACAGAACTAAAAACTGACAAAAAAAAACTTGAATTGTTGTTTTGTACGTCAAAAGCATAATTTGTTTTATTTCTTATTGGTTTTGAGGTAATTTTTCAGGATCTTCAAATTTCTTAGTTTATTTATTATATTAAATTGGGACTGTGGGGCTTTTATCAAGGCAATGTACAGCACAAGCAGTTAGGGTTAAAAGCTCAACATCCCACAGTGATGACACAGGTTGGATTCGAACCGGTGACCCTCCAATTACATGCCCGCTTCCTTAGCCGTTATGCCGCCACCACCACTCCATGCTTTAAAATGACAATATATCCTCAACATATCTTAAATATACAGATTTAAACTGTACATTTGTTTTTTAAAGCTGTGATTTACTCTTACATTGACTGTATCTTTTGCTTTGAAGGGTTTCCCTCTATTATCCGCTCATCTGTCGCCTGATCTGCATGATGTTATTCATCCAATAGCATCATGTGACCACTATACTGTAGGTTAGAGGCTACACAACCAACCCTGAAAAACATGTTCACCAGCCAACCATCAAATGCATAGCCTCCGACGCGAACAACCTCCTGTTTCCCCACCTCCTTCCCTGCTGCAACCTCGCTGTCCTTATCAAAGGATCTGAACAGCGTCAACACTATCTATCTTTGTCTCCCAAGGGGGCAGGCAAGCACATAACACTCTTATCATTTTGGGAAACACACACTTTCTTTTTCTTACTTATGCTCTGACAGGCCAGTGCGCGCACACACATACACACAGACATCCCATAACCAAGATCAAAGGTTAATCATGTCTTTTCATCAGTTGCACCACCCTCTCCTGTCTCTGTCCTCCTGTCTGATGTTTGTGTTTGTGTGGCATTATGGGTGCAAAAGGTGTTTTCTGCATTTGGGCTTTAATTTTCATTTGTGGTAGACTTGAGGATATTTTGGAGAAACATTTTTTTGCTCAGTCAGTAAACAAAAAGTCTGGTTTTCCTCCTCTTTGTGCTTTGTTTTCTTCTATCTTCCTGCATGCCATTTCCATTTTTTTTTTTATTTGGCACAGTTTAAAACATAATAATATCAACAGTGGACAGACATTTACAGAAATCAATACACTTTAGAGGCATGCCAGGGAAAACCTGAAAACCCCTCAAGGGGCTTGAAGAAGAGGGCTCCCGATAAAACTTTTAAATTTTAAATAAAGAGAGAAAAAAATAAAGTTGAGTAAAAAAAAGGAACGTCAAGACAGCTTTTGAGTCGTATATTGTAAATGCTTACATTCTGGCATCATACATGTTGCTATGATCCTTCAGCTTTGGCCTCATTATAAAAGTTCCACTCCTCTGTTTAACATCAAATCACAAGGACATCCACACGCTGTCATTGATGTGTAAGTTTCTCAGTGCATCTGTCGGATTTCATTAAGAAATCAAGCAGCCTTGAGGGAAGCGATTGTACTCTGCCATAGAGCTCCATTGCTCTACGGTTCATACTTGACAACCCCAACAGAGGGGCAGACCTGGAGCTGCAGCATCTCCTGCAGCTCTTCGTTAGGACAGCGCTGAGGGCTTTAGCTCTGCAGCAGCCTGTCAGGTCTGCTATGGGCATTAGCATACTATCATGCTGCTTGTGTGTGATTGAGCATTTGCCATCAGGCTTCCAAGTATATCCACACTCACATCTGGCTCACAAAACAGAGTTTTTGATGTGTGTGAGACTAGCATGTGAATTTTTCAGAAAAATTAGTTTGTGAGGAGAAAAAAGAAATACCAATATAAAAGAAAACTAGATTTAAACAAAAACGTATGTCAAAAATAAAAATGTATTTTAAAAATAATGAGTAAGATACAATTAAAAGGTAGATATAAGTTGTACTGACATGGATTATTCTGACTGTTCCTTTTTAATTATTCATAAAAATGTATGAGAACAGCATTAATGTCCCCCAGTTTCCCAATGGTTTTGATGAGCTTAATTTAAATTAACCTAATTAAAATGATCCTGATGACATCATTCCAGACCATAATGATTAAACAAAAATAAAGATAATCTACAGAAGTGGTAAATGAATCCATGGATTTTTTTATAACTTTTACAGTGTTTGCAGGGCAGAGCCGTGAATTTTGGCCAAAAATGACAAAATATAAAATTTTTGGAAAATGCTCCCTTTTGCACATACGATCTCCGATTTGCATCAAATGTGACTCAGTTGTTAAACACCCGGCCCTAAACCAGCTCAATGTGGAAAAACGGACATTGGCGTGTTAGCGCCCCCTACAGAGCGAAGAGAACTTAATATGAGACAAATGTCCTATTTTGACACACTTTTCCTCGGGTTGAGGCAGCGCATCGAATGCGGCACAGCAAAGGCGGCACAGATTCCCAAAGGCGGTGCAATTTGGTGAAGGCAGCGCGGCAAAGTGGCGCAGCAAGCCTTTTCTATCTTTCCACACTACAAAATAAGTAATAAAAGTATGTATGATTTGTGCCGATATCGCATCGTATCGGTGTCGGTCAATATTCAAGGCCGCAATATCGGTATCGTATCGGAAGTGAAAAAGTAGTGCAAGTAATGTAAACAGCTGAAAACATACGTAGGCCTTATCCATCCTTATTATCTAATGTTTCTGAAATAGAGGAAAGTCAGAAGATTGGTAATGATGATGATGATGATGATGATAATCTGTAGTAGGGTAACAGAATCTTCCGTGCTATAAAATAGCAACTGGATTTGGTTTGAAAAGCTGTCATTGAATTTGTTTTTCTTTGTTTGAAAAGCAAATATTTATAGATGTAGTGTTCAGTCATTTCATTAGAAATCTTTGTATTCTCTGAGGAACAAGTGGTTCTGACAATGGATGGATGAATGGATGTGTTCTCTGAGGCTTTAAAGAACAGGCATGTGGTACTGTTTCTATTCATTTTTCATTTTAAATTAAAGTACATGCCACATTCACACATCCCACTATTTTGTTCCTCCTTGTGAGATGTTTATGGGGGGAAAAAACAGGATTAAAACTTCAAAAGGTAGATGAACTTCATAAAGTAGATGAACCAACAAAGACTATGTGACCATGCACAGAAAAGTACATAAAAGTGCAGGTAGCATAAGACAAGAATTAAAAATGACTAAAAAAAACAACTTGAACTAACACGACCAAATAATGATTTACTGAAAAACAACAAGAAAACAGCAAACACAAAACCTCTAGAACCCAACCCAAATAAAAAAAATATTAAGACAAACCCCCAACCACAGAGAAACCAAATTCACACACAGGAAATTCCCCTAAAAATTGTAAATAACTGACATGAAAAAACCAAAACAAGGTCCACCCAACCCCTTAGAAACTTTCCACATAAACTAAAACACATACTTGATTTGAAAGAACCTCAAAACTGTTTGGATTTCTAAAAAAAAAAAAAAAAAAGCCTTTTATTATAAAAACTACTGTATGTTCATACTTGGATCCATATTCATATGAGTTGTGCTAAATGTCGTTGTGCCGAATATCGTTGTTTATAGGCCAGAGAACAAGTTGGGATAACATAACTTCTTTTTTTGTGTATCTGCCATTTTCTTATAACAACCTGCCATTATGTTTCCTTAGCCTTATGTTTCCCAAGCTTTTATTTAGTGTGTCTTTATTTTTCTGGGCTGGGTCCTACAGTTATTCTCAGTGTCTCCCTTAAATGTTAACTTCTGTCGGCTATGAAGGTCTACTAATGTTGTAAGTGCTGCTTATATGCAGGTTAAGCTTCTATTTTCAACATCATTGCTACTTTGCAGGTCAGCACTTCTGCGTGGGGCCCTTCTCCCACCATTTACACAAATGTTGGACTGGAACTGTCTTACATGCAATGTCCTGGAACTGCAGCAGTGTATATTGCTTTCTAGACGATGATTTTTTAAGCGACATCGAAACATACATACAGTATGTGTGTGGTTTAGTGGATTTTGATGCAACGGTCACAAGTAAAATGCAGTTTAAACAGTTTTTTAATGTGAAATTGGAAATACAATACTCTGCTCCTGCACTAACTGCAGACTAGTGGATCAACACCACAGTCTAAGCCTAAAATTAGACTGGGAACTACATATGGAGAGCATAGTCAGAGAGAAAGTGGCTGTGTTTTTGCAGGTTTAGATTAGGAGGCTCACATCTGGCCACAACCTTGCTGCATTATCTGAGAAGGAGACGTTGGAGGCTGTAAAATAAAACAAAAAACAGGAGAACAAGAGAAAACGGCTCAGTCGTGGCAGCAGGGTGTTGGAGGGTGGGGGCTGATGTGAGGGAGTTCAATGAGAGATGCAAGAGTGAGCCCTAGTGATTGGATCGAGAGCTGCAGACGATGTACAGACAAAGGGGTTTATAGGAAATGATTGAGTACAAAAAGCTTTAAAACGCCTTATAAAGGATATTGGTACGACTAAATGTATGGTTTTTGGTCCAAAAGCATCAGATATTGTGGCATCTTTATTTATTGAATAAATTCAAATTCATAGAATGAATGAGATTAAGTTTTTGGGTGTCATAAAATAAGAGATAAGATCAAACTTAATTGATCACCCAATGGGGGAAATTTAGATGTTGCAGCAGCTCCAAAAAAACAGGGAAACAGGAAATACTGTATAACAGCATCAAACAATAATTAAATAAGGGAAGAAAAAATACAATTGAATTAAATAATGTTATGACAGTTATGATAGATTCGTTTTCATGGAAATCTCATGTAGATTACACAAAATTTTAAATATCCAAAATGATGGCTATTTTCCACAAGATAAAGCAGTCACTGAATCAAAATCTAACTTTTTGGATACAGTAAGTGTGGGGCAGTGCCTATAAATCATACACGCGCACTGAGAATTATTAGTGGAAGTGCATACAGGGAACATACAAACCCAAGCAATTTTTTATTTATTTTTTAATCATAATTTGGTAGAATACAACATTTTAAAAACCATGTACAAAGCTCATTTAAAAATCTTACTCACAAATCTGCAAAAAATAAGAAAGTTCCATTTCAGATTATGAAATAATTCAAATGATGACATTGAATTATCGAGATGACAATGTGTTCAAAAAGAATGTGAAATGTAATGAGTTGAAGAAATATGACACGGAAGTGTTGTAATGAATCAAATGATACCATGTTTTATTCAAACAAGGGTCTTCCAAAGTGAAGTGTTTCTGTGCTTGCACAATGTTTGCTCAAAGCTTTTCTGTTTTTTATTTCATTTCTGATGTTTTTATTCAATCTGCAGCGACACCATGAGACTTCAGCAACTTTAGTCAGAGCAGATTAGACTGCAGATCTGCTCAAACCTTTCAGACTTGTGTAAACACTCCCTGCCGTCTCAGTGCTCCAACAGCCGTGACATTAGGGCGACATTCCTCAAACTGCCTTTGAAGTTTTCCAATGTCATGATATTGGAAACATGCAGATTTGACATTACATCACCATAAAAGACGATACATGTTGCAGGATGAATGCAAATCTTTTTTTTTTTTTAGTTTTAGTTTTTTTTTTTTTTTTTCATCACTTGCATCTGTTGAGTTCAGATGCGTCCGACAGCGCACATGTGTTTATGTGCTCTCCTCCAACGTTGCAGCTTGTAACTGGAGCTCAGCATGTTGCTCGGAGGAACACCGCAGATGTTCAGATGTTTCTCCTTGGAAAACAAACAGAGCAGACAGAGGCCGCCTTCTTCACTGACATGGGGACGGTCAAAATAAGGGCTGCCACCCAGCACCCACCCACACCCCTTCACTCTAAACCATCTGTGTTAGCCTTAGACATCATGTTTTGTTTGTCATTGTGCTACTAATGTATTTTTTTTTTTTTTTCTTGACCGTCCACGACTCCCTGTTAAGGTTAGGTGGTGATGATCTCTCAGACTGAGGCAGATTTATGGGCCTGGTAAAGGATGTGGGAGGGACTGTAGAACAGGTCACTTTATATAGCACCCTCTCCTCCTCCTCCTCCTCCTGTTTTCCTCTTTCTGTCCACTTTTGATTAATATCTCACTCTCAATAGTGTATGGCAGAGCTTCCAACGATGAGGACCTTGGAATGGGGGGGGAAAAAAATACAAGAAACATAAAAATGGAAAGCTATTCTTTTTCTCTTTGCTTGTTTCTGGCCAAAAACGAGTCGGTTTAATGAAGATCACATGGGTTGTTTTAACCTGACCCACGTTCCAGTCGAGCACCTCATATAAACGCTGAAAAATAAAGCACATGCTGACACAGAAGAGGCAGTTTAATGTTGTGCCAGAGCTGTCGGTCAGAAATGAATATAATAGTCAAAGCAGAGGGGAAGCAAACAAGATTTTTAAACTGTGAAATTGAAGAGGATCAAAGTGTCAGTGAGTCGTACGTCATTCCTGATGCTTTTTGTATTACATTGTTAGTTATAAATGTGGAACATGAAATCTGATGCTCCTTTTGTTTGTAGTAAGTTTAAAAAAATAGCAACAATTCTAAAAAAAATTCAAGTAAAAGAAGTGATGCAATCAATCTGTGATGTCTATTTAAGTGAAAAAATTAAGCAACACATGATATCGTAATTTCACAAGATGGTTTATTGACTCCTTTGATATTCTCTTTCTTCTTAGTTCAAGTTAAGAACAGAATAAACTGGAGGCTCTGGACAGGATCTACAGTGAATTACTTGGTTTAAACTGAAAATAATAACAATAAAACAATAAAGAAAAAAGTGTGAGACAACTCTTTTTGGTTGTAAGAATTCAACTTTTTTCTCTTAGCCACTAAGGAACCACATGATGACGTTAGCAAAGCATAGTAAAGTAGCAGTGGTGCTGAAATGCTGGAAAGTAACATTGATGGATACCTCGCTAATGCTCAGCTGTAGCTAGCTAGCATTCTGCTAAGAAAAGAAAAACATTGTTTCCTTTGTTTATTGATACACTGTTTAAACCTTAGCATTTCGCAAGTTCCCAAACTAAGGCTTCCTTAAAACAAAGCCCTTATAAGTTCATTATATCATCAATTTTAACATGAATGTAAAAGCAAGCCTGAAGTTTGATGCTTTTCCTGAAGCTAGCAATATTAATGCAATATTATAATTTTTAAGCTGTTTTTGGTGTGCCTGGAACACTTTGACCATTAAACTAATTTTATTTTGACTATTACTCCTGCACCAGGAATCTTTGACCCAGTCCATACGTTTTTAGAAAGGAAGTTTTTCCACTTGGAAGTTTTTCAATCTGGCTCCTTTTTAAAACGTGTTCTTCATCATCCCTCCAAAAATGAAGTTTATGTCGTATCAAAGCAATAACAGTAAAAGTTTTGGTTTTAATAATGTTCAAGTAGCTTTTAATTCATTTTTGCTGGACTGATTTGTCACTCCCGATAGTTGAACTTATGGGCCGAATGTCCGGTACTACTTCAACCAGTGTTTTTCAACCTTGGGGTGCCCTGGAATTTAGGTGGTGTTGCATAAAATATCTAAGAAATTGATTTAAAAAAACTGACTGAATTTTATTTTTTTTCTTTAAACTTATATTCTTTTTTAAAATTAAAGCACAGCATACAACCTTAAACAACTGTATTCTGTGTTTCTCAAAGTGCAAGTAAAATGCAGTATACAATGTCTGAGCTGGTAACTTGTTCAAGCGTAACAAACAGGTAACTGTGCTCTCAATTACTGGTACCTAGTTCTACCTTTTTACATTTTATTTTACTTTTTATATTTGTAAGAGGATTTATTTAATTTAATGTTGACTAATGAGGTCCAAGTAAGAGTTTGCATCACAGTAAATTGGAAGGTCACATTTTGCCTTTTGATGTACAATATGGAAGATTTATAAGTTTCTTCACTATTTCATCCTAAATGAACTCTGACTGGATCAAAGTTTGCATATCTGTTAAAGTTTCCATGTGGGCTGAGATTTAGGAAAGAATTAAGACAAACGTGTGATTTAAAGATGAACTCTCTCTGTGGCTCATTAGTGCCACCTTTAGCACAAACATGGCAACTGCATATTTCCACACCCTGAGCCTCCTTATCAGAAACTAACATTGGACTCATTGTAACTGGTGGTTCACTGACTTTATTGGGAGCCTAATTTTTCCAGTGTGTTTTCTGTGTGTGTGTGTGTGTGTGTGTGTGTACCCACCGTGCTCTGAGCTAGTTTCCACTCTAAGCCACACAAGATGTGGGGTGCTGAGTGCTCTGGTAATGAGAAGTCCAGGTGCAGGTTTTACCCCCAGGGAGGAAGTTCTTGTTTATTCATATTTAACCTTGTCTCTGACCTTCTCTGTCTGTAGGCTCACTGACCTCCTCTGTCTGTAGGCTCACTGACCTCCTCTGTCTGTAGGCTCACTGACCTCGCACACTGCACTGTTGAAGTCAAAGAGCCAGAAAACTCTCAAATCGTTCCCACCCTGTGGACTTTGATATTCTAGTCTGAATTGATGCGACTGAAACAACACAACAGTTATTAACACGCTGAGACCTCGCTGATTAAAAAAAACACAGCTTTGTTTCAGGCTGTGGATCACACAGAAATACACAACTGGGAGAGAGGTGTGTGTGTGTGTGTGTGTGTGTGTGTGTGCGTGCGTGCGTGCGAGACACGTTTGTGAAACAGCAAAGTAAATGTATAACATCTATTGTTCACTCACCTTTTTCAAGTTGCGTTTGTTTTGCTTCTACCTAAAATGTAACGTATGCATTTAACAATATGCAATATTCTAAAATTGCTTCTTTTATCTGAGGCAGGGCTGGGCAATTTTGCCTCCAATTTTTTTAAAGAAAAAAAAAAAAGAGTTTTGATTTTTTTTTTTTTTTTTCCAAATGACTGCAGACATCAGATATATTGTCAAAAGTGCAACTTTATTGCTGTGATTGTCCTCAAGAGTTAAAATGCATAGAACAATCCCAAAATAAAAAGTAAGTAATCCAGGTTTAAGCAAAAGTGCAACAGCAACTTCACAGTAGCTTAAATTTTCTGATTAAGAAATCACCAGTGACGTTCCGTGAGCACTAGGGTAGGGTAGGCAGCGCGTTCCAAATCAAGACCACCAATGTCAACACCAATGACAATTTCATATGTTTCTGCTGGCAAGTGTTCATTCAATTCAATTCAATTCAACTTTATTTGTATAGCGCAATTTACAACAAAGTCATCTCAATGCGCTTATCAAAATACAAAATAAGATAGAAAAACCCTACAAAATCCACATGAACAAGCATGTAGCCATCTAACAAAATCAACATCGTAAAACACCATAAAAGAAACATAAAGAATTATTTAATATAGCCTCCATACTCTCACACTGAAATACGGAGAAAATGACAACAACAACTCAGAACAGCCTCAGTGAGGAGCATCCACAAAGTCAATCCTTCCTTTTGTTCCATTCACTGTAGAAAATATGAACAATTTTCTGACCTTCCCTTTGCTGAAGGTCTGGTAGCTCAGGTGTTGGTCTCCCATCTTTTAAAAGCTGTCGTTTTTCCTCAAAAAAAAGTTTCTTTATCATCTCTAGCGCTGTCATCCTGACTTTAGTGTTATTTCGCCCACTAGCTAGAGAACGTATCAGCAGCGGTCACATTGTATAAAATTCACTAATGCACTCTGACGGTATGTATAGCATTTAGCATAGCGCGGTTATGTCCAAAGGCAGCGTAGAGGGCTGCCTTTTTACGTAAATGGTAGTCATCTTGGGGAACTGACTGCGCATGCGCAAACACATAAAAACACGCTATGGGAACAGAGGCAGAGCAGCAGTGTGCTTTTGAGGAGGGGTGTGGCCTCCTCCTGCCTTACAGCGGTTAAGAAATAATGATGTTTAGCGATTTGGGCTATGAAAAGCACAAAATGCTGACACTTTCAAACTTATAGGTAATGTAGGCTATTGGAAATTGAAAAATAAATCAATTATAATTATATTATTATTAAAACAAATTATCAAAATATGAATTCACCCTTGGGTAGGCACTGCCTACCTTGCCTACCCTGACTGCACGTCACTGGAAATCAGATAGCTACATATTTGTTAATGTATAACATTACAATTAAAAATAATAAACTCTGTTTCGCAGATAACAAATGAAACATGCCTGTGGCACACATGCATCCTAGTCAAAGGGTAAACAAAGAGGGGGCTGGCTCACATCGCGCGACAGTAACAGTAAATGATGGAATGTGAAAAAGTCTGAAAAAAACTGTGGTTAAGAAGAAGAAAAAAAAAGATAAATAACTCAAATTTGCAAAATAAAAATTGTTCTTATCTACAAATTCACTAAATCAATTAAATTGATTTTTTTTTTTAAACATCAATTAGCTTGTTTCTTATGTCATGAAGTAAGCAATACGATAAAGTTTTAGTGGGTGTAATAAAGTTAAATTTCCTAAGAGTAGGAGTGTCATAATTTTTTTTTTTTTTTTACATTTGTTTTTAAAAATGCAAATACTTACAAATCCATCCTAAAAGTAGACGTTTGTCTTTTACCGCATGCCATCGATAGTGTTATTACACCCTACATAAGTAAATAAGCAATTATGCAATTTAGTTGTTATGTTTTTTAATTATTATTATTATTTCAGTATAGAAGGAGTTTGAAAAGACAGTAATTGTATATAGGACTATTTTTTCCTTGTGCTAAAATGTTTTCTTTTCTGAGTGTTGCACTATTTGTACATTCTCCACCATTATTTCTCTTTTGGCATGTACCTGATTGTTTTTCAACCAATATGTATGTGCATTGAGAGATAATCATTTTCATTTTTACCTGGTAGGTTTAGAAATATGTAATCCATGCACTGAAAGGAAGGCTGGTGGTGTCTTCAACAATCCTAGGCAAAGTAAAGTCAGTTGGTAAAACCGTATACTTAGTCCTGAGGATATTGTTTAATAGTGTGCTGCAGGCCTTTTTCAATTTGCTGAGTGTCTTGTGGCTGTCAAAAGATTGAAAACACCAAAAATATATGAACTGTTTTTTTATGGTCATTTTTGGAAAATATAACAATTTTAGCAATCAAAGTTAGCGTATTTGGCTAAAACCAGGTTTTAACTATGGATTCACTGTAAGGGGTGGATGGTCCTCCATTTCTTCATGCTGTAATCTTAATTTTTACAGCAAAATGTGTTTTAAGATCTTCACTGTCTGCACTACTGTTTTTCTCCTCAAGGGGGCAAAATAGCCCTTATTTTTGTATGGAGGGGCCACTAAACAGTAGAGGTGTGTCATGAACAAGAGACGAGAGCTGATAGTGAATAGCTGATTTCATCCAACTAGTACAGTGCCCGTCAGGAGTATGTATTCATATAGTGGGAGCTTAAGTAGAGTTGTTCATTATGGCCAAATGAGTTTGTGTTTGAAGATTAGATGTACAAAGAGGTGTACACACTCTGTACTCTGTAGTGTTATAAAGGGGTTTATTTGCAGGTGCAAAGTAAAATAGCATATGCGATTTACCTGTTTTAATGGGACATGAGCATGATAAATGTGTTTTTTGGTTTTTTTTACTGATTTTTATATATATTTTTTGTTTGGTGTATGTCTCTGTAATGTATTTTTTTTGAGTCATTATGTCTATTTTCTTATCTTTCTGTTGTGTTTTTGTGCATTTTTTGTATAATTTTTGTTGCCATTGTAGTGTGATTCTGGAGTCATTTTTTCTGTTTTTGTATGTTTTTTTGGTGCAGGTTTGTGCATTTCTGTTGTCATTTTGTGTATTTTTTTGTATAAATATTTAATTTTATGTATTTTGTGACATTTTCATGTTTTTGTTGTCGTTTGGTGTATTTTTCTGTTATGTATGTTTTTTTGAGTCATTTTGTGTGTTTTTGGAGCCTTTTTGTATATTTGTGTGCATTTCTTTTGTCGTTCTGTGTGCTTTTTGTATAAATATTGTTTAGTTTTTCCACTTATTTAGTGTATTTTTATTATAAATACCTTATGTGTGGTGAGGGCATGTTTTGAGATGTGTGCGTGCATGCGCGTGCGTGTGTGTGTGTGTCTTGCTATCTGTCGTCCTGGTTGCAGTCAGCCGCGCGCATGCACATACGCCGTAACAAGGTGTTAAAATGCGTGAGACAGCGCGTTTGTGAGCAATTACACGGACAGTTACAGTTATATGGTAATGGGAAACTTCTCGTCAAAAGACCACCAGTGGCTGACGATTTCAAATGATCTATTCAGAGAGCTCCAGTGAACACAGTCATGGAGACGGAGGAGGAAGTGGAGTCCGTGACCAGGGATTTAAAAGAAGTTTGAATAACCATGAAATATTAACTTAAATAACTTTTAGCAGTACAAAAATGTTTTTGATATTCGTTTTTAACTTTGACCTGCTTTTTTAAACCCAAACACAACCGGTTCCGGATGAACCGGAACCGGTAGTACGCTCAATACCGAGAGCGAGCCGTAATCTTAAAATTAAAATTAACGTTTTGAACGTTTTGCAACCCCAAATTACTCCAAAATAACGTTTCAGGTCAAACAGATGCCTCACCGGGGAGATATTCGCTCCACACGCACACACACACAGACCTTTCTTGCTTTTATAGGGAGATGAGAGCCAGCTCTCTGCATTATTGTTTTCTATAGCTTGTTCATCTCTGCTCACATGAGGACGGGGGATTAAATTTGCTTTAATATGACCAATCACATCTGAGCACTATAGGATCATGTAAAAGCTTAAAGTGTTTTTGATTAATTATGTGGCTCCTGTATATATTATTAAATTTGTTTAGTGTAATACCCATAAAATGGGTGCACATTTAATAAAAAAAAAAAATTGTGCATTTCAAAAAGTGGAGAGAGTGTTTATTTTCTCAACTTTGGGAAAATCCTCCTCTATACCTTTAAACCAGCGATTCTCAACTGGTGGGCCCGGGAGCCAAAAGTGGGATCGCGGACCTGTACTGGGTGGGTCGCGGACAAAAACATACCTAAATGTCTCTCATGTTGAACTTGGCTTTTATTTTGACAAGCATGCTGTGAAATGCATGTTGCACAGGAAAATATATAGATTTATGTTTTTAAAAAGATTATACATGTGTTTGCAACAGCTATTTTTAAAAAACTGAATTTGGTTGCTTGAAAAAATGATCATGGTAAAATGTGGGTCCTAGGGTGAGACCAGTTAAGAACCTCTGATCACAAACACAATCCTTGGAAGAAGCCATTTTCATCTGGATGTGACGTCAGGCCATTGACGGAGGTTCTTTTTTGCTTGCATAGATTTAATTACAGTGTTTTGTTTGTTTATTGTTTGTTTGCACATTTAAAGTTTTGAATAAATGTAGGACTTTTTTTCGTAACAAAAACTGCACAAAAGGAGACAATCAGGCTTCTTGTTAAATGCATAAAAACATTGAATGCAAAAGGGCTTATCAAAACACAAACCATATATATTTGCTTTAAGGTGCTAAAATATTTGTCCATAAACTATATTAAATAAAGAAGCATTCAGAAAGCAAAAGAGCTAGTTGTTAGAGAATCACTGGCAATCACTAGTAAACAGCCCATCTGTTTTTATTCCTAAGGCAGAGCACCCATGCAATAACGTGAGGACTCATGCTGCTTGTCGGCCCAGTATTTATTTTTATTTTTCAATTTTTTATCAGTGCTTTGAGGAGCTTTTATCTTCCCTCCATGGAAAAAAGGGGACATTTTGGCAATTTTAAATTTCTCCTCCTGAAATGACTGCTAGCTGCCACCTGCTAACACCCAGTCCTAAGAATGACCAGGAATTATAAAGTGATTAAAATTAGCCCGGAACAGACCCTTGTACACACATTCTCACTTTAGTAAACGTGCGTTTATTGAGTACCATGCACACATTTGCGACATATTTCAGCAAATTCAAGAAAGTGTCCCTAAATGCTTGGCGCGTGTGTGCCGTCAGTCATCATAGAGCTAATCACATTCTTTTACACACATGCAGTTATTATCAGGTCCTCCTCAACACTCCTCAGGTTCAGCAGGGTCAGATCTCCACCAACTGCAGAGTGATGACTTTAACAGTAAAGTGACTCTCCTCGACAACTTCTGCACTCTGTCCTTGTTGCATTGCTAAAGGCAGTCGGGCCACGGACAATGAAATCTGCTGATTGTTTTCTTTAACTTACATGAAAAAGAGGTGTTGATGTTGTTATAGTTTTTTTTCTGGGTTATGTAACATATTAATAACCAACCAGGTGTATGATAAAATACCCCTGGCTCAAATTTGTTATCACTTCCTCCCCTGTGTTTGCAGCTAATTAAAGATCTCTTGTTTCACGATAGAAAAGCTATGGATTGTAATCTGAAGCAAGCAAAGATACGCAGACATGCATATGATGACCTGAAAATATTCACTTGAGGTTATATACAACATAGTCAGTGTTGGATTAATTATGTAATCTTTAGGGATGTCCCGATACAGCTTTTTCATTTCCGATATGATACCGATATTGCAGCCTTGCGTATCGGCCGATACTCATATTGATCCGATACGATATCATCATGAATCATACATACTTATATTCCTTTTTTTTTTTTTTTTTTTTTAAATCAAAAAATTTTAAATAATAACCTATTTTGTAGTGTTGAATGTTAGAAAAGGCTTGATCAAGTGATGTCACTCAAACAGAGAACAATAGTCAGCAACAGTAGGTATGAGAAAAAGTGACCCTTTTATCATTAACCAATTGGTTACATACATTTTGACCTTCAACATGATATCTACAATATTCTACAATTGAATAAAATAAATAAAAAATGGATTGCGGGAAAAAAGAAAAATGGAAATTTGAATTTGATATTCGTTTTCAAGCTGATATTGGACCGATATCCGATAATCTGATAATCTTTATAGCTCAGTTCAGAATAAGAACGTTTTTTAGAGATGCTGTAAAACTTATTTTGGCCTGAATTCATTATGGCTAATTTGAATTTTTACTACATGGAGAAACGAAGTTGTAAACAAGAGGGTTCCACATTTAGTGTATCATTCGTGAAACAAGGTTTTAGTTTTGAGTTTTAGTTTTAAATGCCACAAAAACATCACAACAATGCACTTGTAGGTAAAAAAGGTGAGATGAAAGAAAAGATTCACAAAGACAAATGTTTATGGACAATCATTGTCCTATATTAACTTTGATCTCTTGTTTGGTCAATTTGCCGAAAAACTCAACTTGTGCATCAAAGGTTTTCCTTTGATGCTCAAGTTCCCTCCCACAGTAAAGGATAATTGGATTGATTTATTTTTTTACCGTAGAAGTGAATGGGTGTGTTGATGTAATCCTTGGTCTCCCTGTGTTGGTGCTGCGACAGGCTGGTGTCTTCTCATGGTTGTACCACACATTATGCTTGATGTCGTCTTTTACAGTATACCTTGTATGATAGTTTAATCGGTTATCTTAATAAATTTCAATGTATGACTACATTTGGGTCAAATATGCCTATTCTACTGAAATATTTAAAGTAAAACCTGAAACTATATGTATTTGTACACTGTTTTCTTACTAATTATCTTCTATATTTATATTTTATTCAAATAGAAACTCAGAAGACAAATTTAAGAAAAATGCCATCAGAAATTCAATATGTGACAGAGAAGCCAATTAAATTGAAAAAAAATGCTGCATAAATTGGTTTTAATTTTGAATAAATAAACAAAAATCCTGTTAAATTTTACATAATTTTCTTTGTAAGACATAGCTGAGAATGTGAGTAGTTGTAAAATAAAAATATTGTATAATGTTTACTCCAGATGCTAATTGTTACCTCAGTTAAATTGAGTAAATTTTACAGGTTGTTTTCTACTGTGTACAGTGATGGCATTACTATTCTAATAATAATATGTCCGAGTTAATATTTTTTAAGGATGATCATATCATAGAAAAAAAAAAAATATATATATATATACCGTATATATATACAGTATAATCATTCAATAATCCTGCTTATGATAGTCCAGTTTTGACAGACATGAATGCATATTTAATGCTCACCATGATTACACAACTCATTTAATATAAGCAACATTTTCCCGTTAATTGCACGCTCATTCCAGGAAGGCACAGGTTGTATTGTGCAAGCATTCGTTGCGTGCATGTTCTGAGTTGACTCGAGAGTGTTTTTTGTTTAGCATTCATCATGTGAATAACCACCACGGGGATGTAGTTATGTAAGACCTGAAATAATATATGGGAATGATAAGCAACCATGATGCCATCCAGTCAATCAATGTGGAAAAGAGCTTTTGCACCTTTTTTTGCCAAGTCCCAGTCATTCTGTGTGTAAAGATGGGGACTCGTCAGTGACGTGCCGTGACCACTAGGGTTGGATAGGCACGTTGCAAATCGAGACCACCAATGACAATTTCATATGTTTCTGCTGGCAAGTGTTAATCAAACAAGATCAACGTAGTAAAACACCGTTAAAGAAACATAAAAAATTATTTAATATAGCCTCCATACTCTCCCAACAAGATATATCCCATGACATGGCAGCGCATTCCTTGTTTGTGTTGGAAACACAGAAACACGGAGAAAATGACAACAACAACAACTCAGAACAGCCTCAGTGAGTCGCATCCACGAAGCCAATCCTTCCTTTTGTTCTATTCACTGTAGAAAATATGAAACATTTTCTGACCTTACCTTTGCTGAAGGTCTGATAGCTCAGGTGTTGGTCTCCCATCTTTTAAAAGCTGTTGTTTTTCCTCAAAAGAAAGTTTCTTTAACTTCTCTAGCGCTGTTATCCTGCCTGTAGTGTTATCCCACTTCTAGCTAGAGAACGTAGCAGCAGTGGTCACATTGGATCAATTCACTAATGCACTGTGAACTTGGATATAGCAATTAGCATAGCATGGTTATGTAGAGAGCTGCCTTTGGACGTAAATGGTTTTCATCTTGGGGAAATGACTGCTCATGCGCAAACAGGTAAAAGCACGCTATGGGAACAGAGGCAGAGCAGCAATGTGCTTTTGGGAGGGGGTGTGGCCTCGTGTTGCATTGCGTGCAGAGCTTTATTTTTGTTTTGTCTTTGTCTTGCCAGATTTCTAAAACCGACGCAACCGCAACAAGAAATTCAAACACGCCAATACACACAAATGCTAATAATCTAATCATCCAGCTAATGGCACGCACATGTAAGAATATGTAGAATCAGTTAGTTCATACTTTTTTTTCCTTTTGGATAATGATTTTAGATCTATACAATAGTCATAGATCAGTCTTTATAGAAAAAAATATTAAAAAAAAAAAAACACAGACATGAGAAAAGGACAATGTAGGGGTACAAAAAAGTGATCATGTCCTATAATAGGTTTTTAACATTTTCCGATCCTCTGATAATATTTTGCTGTTTTGTGGAAATATGTTTTTCAATGATCTATAATAATAACAATATGCAATGCATCTCTAACATATCTATAATAAGATAAAAGCAGAGGATCTTAGTTTAGATCAGGGGTGTTGAACTCATTTTAGTTCAGGGGCCAAATATGGATTAGTTTAATCTCAAGTGGGCCACAAAGGAGGGGAAGCAAACAGCGTCAATATTAGTGCTACTTTGCATATCCATGTATAAATGATTAGAATAAGGCACTGACAATGTCCAAGAAATAGGTGACAAGTAGTGACTACATTTATTGAATTTGGGGAATGTTGTCAAATAATTTAAGGATTTGAGCAGGAAAAATTAGCTTTCTTTCACAATTTACACAAGCCCTGCAAATATTGTAGCGTTTCATTGAATTCGATGAAACTCTACTTGAGTAATTGTAAAGTTCTACTTCCAAATAGATCTGTTGAAATGTTACGCTTTATTAAAGTCTATTATTTTTGCATGGATGCCAATATTTATGTTTGAATATGATACAGTGATTTAAAATCACTTCCAATTTCTGCTTAATTTCAATAAACAATTCTCATTCAAAGTTTCTGTTTTTTTCAATATTGCCAGTATTCCTTGCCAGATATTTAACGCCCCTTTGCAACCCTACTGAGATATCTACGACTAAATTATTTGGTCATTTGCACTGTTTTCTCAGCCATTTTTACTTTAACCAGCGGGCTGATTTGGATGTTTTAAAGGCCCGGATTTGGCCCCCGGGCCTTGAGTTTGACACATCTGGTTTAGATAATGATTGAGTAGTTATTCTTAACCCAAGTAAAATTGTCTGTGAGTCACAAAATATGTGTCAACCAGCTGAAAATTAGACAAAATATCAGCATTATAAACACAGCCACTATTTAATGTCTGATGTCAATAAAGAAATACTGAGCAATTATAAACTGATCAGGACACTTGATTGTAATTACTAAAACATCTTTGGGATAAGGAAGATAAAGGAAAGGTATAAGATGGGTGTCTTCCCTACAAACGCTGTAAAGTGTGTGCGCGTGTGTGACACTTAATCTGCTTTAAAAGGAAATTGGGAACCCTCGTTTCAACCCCCACAGCTCTCTGATTCACATATTGAATCAGGCATATGCCTTTCTTACCACTTAGTCATTGATCATGGCCCAACATACAGTCAGAATCCAACATTTTAAGTGCTCTGCCTTAGCTATTGAGTCCAACACGCCCTCTGAGGGCTGAGCATTACACTATCTGAGGGTGTTGTTACTAAGCACACATGCCTACATACTGGTGATGCCCCCTGGCTGACATTTAGCACTCTGGAGAATGTTTATTCCACACTCATCTCCTTTGTCCTTAGATAGACTTCCGTTGGCTGCCTTAAATTTATAAATAAGTCATTCCCAACCTGGGGTAAATTGTGACATTTATCGCATTTCAATGATATAAGGTTCCGATGAATGTGACATGGCCGTTCAGACAACAGTCGCATTGTGAAATATCAGGTACGTATCAGATTTAGGACAACATATGAAAGTGAAGTGAGTCAGATTTGGAAAAATCTGATTCGTGCTGTTTAAACACTCTTAAACAGATCAGATACAGGTCACACAGGGCAAAAATGATCCGATTTGGGCCGCATTTGCCTGCAGTGTGAACGTAACCTAAAAATGACTCGAACCTTTGTTACTGTTGAAGTAAGCACAGGTGATGGTTTACAATGTAAATGTTGTATCTCCTGGTTATTGGTTCTTATCCAACCTGTAGTTAAACATTCAAACTGATTTACTTTTCAGTATATTAACAAGTACAGTAGTTTGGAGTTGCGTTAGGTGAGCCTGTTGGTTTTATAATGCATTTATTACTTCACACATCTAAAGATTTGCCATTGATTCATCTTTACTTCACTGTACGTAGCATACACAAGTGATCCCCTTCATTTTTACTACTGCTGAAAACTGTACATTTCCCTCTTAACCTGCTGCTGTTAAAGGGACTAGTGAAGCAGTCCAGATTAACAGGTCTTGTGTTTTCTCTCACTCTGAGCAGGATTAGACTTTAACACCGGAATTCACACAACTACACCCCCATCCAATCAGGTGCTGACAAAGCAAGCCTCCCCCCTATTTCCGTCAGATTGTCGCTGAATATTTTTTTGCTGATAACCAAGCAGAGTTTTTACACCTGCGTAATCCACCATTGGGTGATTATAAAGTAGACCCATTGCAAGAATAGTGATGCTGTCTTTCACCTAGAAGTGCAAACAGATTGAGAAAATGTCATTTTCATATTCCTTCAATACACACATTAGGTAACCTACATTGCAGATCTCCATGTGTGATTAATTTGGGATGCTATAACTGGGTTTAGAGTGGATTTGTTTCACTTTTATACCAAGTACCGTTCCACTGATCATCTATGCAGGGGTTCTCTACCTTGGGGTCAGGACCCCATTTGGGGTCGTGAGATGTTTGGAGGACGTCACCAGATTCCTTTAAGAATCTAAGAAAATTTGATCTCATTTTTGCTTGTTTTTACATATTTTTCTTATTTTCATAACTTTTTTTTGCCATATTTTTGCAGCTTTTAATGCATTATTGCTACATTTCTCCCATTTCTGCCACTTCTTCATTAAATTCAATTTTTCCCACTTTCAAGATATTTTTGGCACTTATAAACCCTTTCCACCACTTTTCCCACTTAATGTTGCATATGTTGACCCAGTATTGTCACTTTTAACCTCTTTTTACCATATTTCATGCTTATTTTTTGCAATTTATCCACATTCACAATTTGTTATGCACATTATGTGCCAGTTTAGACTCATTGCTCCTACTTTTTTCTGCCACTTTTAAGCCAATATTTACACTTTGAACCCTTTTTACCACTTTTTCTGTCCAACTCTGGCCACTCTAATTTGCAACTTTCTTCTTTTTCTACCGTTTTTGGTCCATTTTAACCCATTTTATTTCTGATTAAAACAAGGATATATATATATATATATATATATACATATATAAGATGATTATATACTATATCTCAAATAATACTAAACTTCCTGGATAACAGTGGATATTATTCAGATAAATAAATAAATATGGTTATCACAGATTCATAGAACAATGGACTTCATGGATGGACCCCAAAAAGCTCTCCCCTTTATGCCCCCTTATTGATGGCCCTGTCTCCACATGACTGTTATTCAATGTTAATGTCTGTGTTCAACCACCTCAAGGTACAGTGGGGGTCCCCGGTCTCTGGAACCATTATTTTGGGGGTCGCGGGGTAAAAAAGATTGAGAACCACCAGTGCCAGGATACCAGTGCATAATTGAAGAGAGCCACTGAATATGACCAAAGCGGGTGATTCTATTTGGCACACAACAAAAATAATACAGCACGTCACCATTCTTTTGTTTGTTTATGTCACTAGATTCAAGCACTTGATGATAAACAACCTTATGATCTTTTCACCTGCACCATTAGAGTGAGTTTGTCAACTTCTCTGACCTGTGACGTGTGAACGCTGCTCAAATGCCTACAGAGTACGGTACAAAGTAACCACTCATTAAGGCATGGGTCAGCTTAACCCCGGATGCTCCTATGATGTAAAAGCATCATCAGTCCATTAGCTCCAGGTAAGGACATGTTGGGTTTGTGAATTCAAACCAATTAGGTTATTCAATATGTTCCTGATTACGCAACTATAGTTGTCATGTCGACAGCTAGTGTCATGTAAGAGAATAAAAATGTGGAGATTATGCCTCTGACACTTCACATTTCCATCTCTGCTGTTACATCCAGCAGTATTGTAGCAAAACACTTTTCCTCCCTAGAATTCCACACAAGGTTTTCACATCTTTTTTAAACTCCCAGCCTTTATTTATTTATTTATTTTTATTTATTTATTTATTTATTTATTTTTTTTTTTTTTTTTATCCTTCTCCGATTGTTGGCCAAAAACACATCCATGCCCGTTTACCCTTTCAAATCATCACAAGATTTCTGACCTGTGAATATTTGGAAGTTTCAAAATAAGACTATAAAACAAACCAAAGCAATTGAAAGGGTGATGCAATTTTGTTAAACAGAAATATTCCAATCAAAAAAACTTGTTTTGTGTTGAATCTTTGTCAGATAGTATACAGTTCATTGATCCTGATCCTGATCATGGTACCATCACACTTTAAAGGCTTGAAATAAGTTTGTATCCCATTATTACCAATATAGTAGGTCCAAATTTTCTTTGAAAAATCACGATGAAGTGCACAATCGGAATCAGATCTGGATAACACTTGGAGGGAGAATGGAGGAATCAACTCGACATAACTGAGTCAAATTTAATAAGCATCAGTCAATTACAAACCAAGATATGAAGTGTTAAAATTTTGCCAGTGATGAGAAGATTTTTCACTTTTTAAAACTGAACCAGAACCACTATATTAGTTCAGATCCCCTCCAAAATGTATAAGAATTTTCAATGACATAAGGTCTGTCTTTAGTTAAATTATTTCTCAAAATCACTTAGGTACTTTTGACATAATCCTGCTAACAGACAAAAAAAAATGGTAAATGTCGGTGAAAATATTACCTCCTGGGCTGAGGTAATGAAGTAAAAATGCACTTGTTAACTAACAGACACTGATCAGTGAAATTTCTGGGATTGAAACATAATAATTTAAGAAATAAATAATACAAGAGTGAGTTTATTGCGAAAATTTAGGAAAGACAAATTTAGCTTATTACATACACGAGGCAATTCAATGTGCTTTTATCAACAGTAAATCAATAACATAATACTGTATAAAGTACAATGGGTTTAAAATAAACAGTAATGTACAGTAAACTGTGCATTTAGATTTGAAAGCCTAATAGTGTGTAGACTAAAAACATACTTTAGGTAAAAATACAACAATCTGGTTTGAGAGTATCTTATAAAGCTTGCACATAGCCTGAGTGTGTATGCGTCATTTTGGACTTATTTGGTGATTTCAAAACATTTATTTTCATGTTTGTTTGACAGTTCGCTGTAAAGAATGGACGACTGGGACCCGAACGTTATAGGCGGGAAATGGCCGCGGCTGTCTTGAAAACGAACAGCGAAAAATCCAAATTTCTCCGCGGATACGGTATTATAAACGCTGATATTTTCACCACGTGCTATATAACCAAATGCACACCTTGGATGTACATGCTGAACACACACACAGCCGTTTAGAGAGAGAGTTGCAACAACGGAAGAGTTCCCGGAAGTTTAAAATAGTACCTGCGAGTCCGTTTTTTTTTCTCTCTACACACACATTTCAACAACCTGTGACGGAGTATGTGCATGCGTGCAGCTGATGCGTGTGCGTGAGAGAGAACCCATGGATGAGATGGAAAGATTCCCACATAGCAATCAGGAGGACACGAAGCGAGTCACACACACACACACACACAAGGTATTCATAATAAAAATATACTAAATGAGTAAAATAAAACAAAACTAGACAATATTTATACAAAAACTACACTAAACGACAACAGAAAAATATATATAAAAAAGGCGTCAAAAACACACAAAATGACTCCAAGAAACATACATTACAGACAAGAACACCAGGCAAAAAAAATATGAAAATGAGTCAAAATACACAAAACTAAATATTTATACAAAAAATGACAACAGAAATACACAAAACTACATTAAAAAAAAATACACAAAATGACTCCAGAATCACACTACAATGGCAACGAAAAACAGTAAGTATACAAAAATGCCCAAAAAGACAACAGAACAACACAAAAATACACATGATGAATCCAAAAAAACATACATACATACATACAGAAAAATACACCAAATGAAAAAAATATAAAAACGAGTAAAAAAAAAAAAAAAAAAAAAAACACATTTATCATGTCCCATAGAATTAAATTAGGGAAATTGCACATGCTATTTTACTTTGCACCCCAAATATACAACTTTATAACACTACAGAGTACAGAGTATACAACTCTTTGGACATCCAACCTTCAAACACATACTTATTTGTTCATAATAAACAACTCTACTTAAGCTCCCACTTTATGAATACATACTTCTGACGGGCACTGTACTAGTTTACTTTAATTTTGTTAGATATGATACTGCGATGCTAGTTTTAGTTCACTGTCAATAAGTCGTAGTCTTGAATCTTAAAATGAGTGTAGAAAACAGCTAAATGTATAGTTCAGCCTCCAACTAAAAAAGTGAATAAAGGCTTAAAGTGCAGACGGCATCGCAGTGTTTGCCACATATTTGCATGAGAGACATCAAACGGCGTGTGGGGATGTAAATGGGCCGTGATGCCGACATGGTCAGTGGCGTGGTACCAGTGCGTGCGATGAATTCAGACGCAGGTGTTCAGCAAGCTGGATGTTCCTGGATCAGCACCTGGTCCCGCTCCTGTTCAGGATCTGCAATACCACGATAAACATCTTATCCAGCAGCTGCCTCTAAGCATGCAGAGGTGGGGTGGGTGGCTTGTGAGGGTCTGCCAAGGGCTGGACCTCGCACAGTCCTTAGGCATGCACTGTATGCTTTGGCAACAAGTCAACCTGCACTCATTTAGTAGTAGACACGCAAACGGCTTTATTACAATGTGATTCGTTCTCATTTGAGGCATGGTGCTTCTATTGTGCACATTTTTCTGCAGGTATAAGTAGTAATAAATAAATTCCTTGTCGTTTAAGTTCTTAAAAAAAAAAAAGTTTTATTTTGCTGCTGCAGGTGTTTGCAAAGACGAGAACCGTTTCTAAATCAGTTGTCATGCCCAGTGGAGCATAAAAGTCCTGCTGGGTTTTTGTTCCAACAGTGCACCACACAGTCACAGTACAATTCAATCAGACCAGATACTTTACATTCCTGAACACATGAACTGAAAACACGGGAGTGACGTGCAAAATTTGATATCATCTGTAAAGGAAAGGGAACAGAGATTAAATCCTGATGAATTCAAGCTGTGCGGTGCACATTATCTCATTGTGCCGTCATTGATGTATTCTGGGATGTATATAGCTTTGCCAAATAAAATGAAGCCAAGTGTTTATGCAGGTCAGTTTTTATTTCTTTTTTTAAGTTCTATGAAAACAATGAGAGGTCGGTTACTGCTATACAATGGTTTTAGTGCAGCGTGTACATTCAGGGTATCAGTGTGGATAAATTTATACCACATGGCTCACGAATGTGCAATCTTATCTTTAAAGCTCCAACTTGGCCTAAATACCTCTTAGTCTGACTTTGCTTTCATTTCAAACATGGGAGTGTATAAATGGGGATGGAAGATTATGCAATCCTGACAGAAAAAAAAATTATGATCACAGGGTTAGATTGTAGCCCTGGCAGCACAGAAAACCTTTTGAGTCATATGTAACTAGCAAAGAGTTATGTGGAAATCAATCAAATATAATAATATTTTTTGCTTAGTGTCTATTGCAGGCGTCGTCAAATTAGAATAATCCCAAAAAATTATAACTGAGCAAAATCAAATTAGCAAATTAGGTTAGCAAATGGCTAACCTTCTTTAGAGGGTGGGATGATGGTAAAGAATAGTCAGTGGATAATGCAGGGTAGACGGATCATAATTCTCTTTATAACACAACCTTAGTAGTAGATGATATTACATCAGATTGGTGTTGCAGAATTTCAATTTGTATAATTTATGTAATTTCTACTCATTGTGTTGAAGCTGCTATACCCTCGATAAAAACGTATTCCATAAAATCATAGTGTATGTCAAATAAATCAATGTTTCTTATATGGGGGTACACGATGGTACAACAGGGGGTATTTGAGAGGGAGAGAGAGAGTAAAATTAACAAATCAAAGTATTAAAATACGTATGTGGTTTTATAATTATTATTTTTTAGTTAAAAATGATAATCATACTAAATATTTCCAGTAACCCACAAAATAAGCAAAAAAAAAGATACTGAATAATAAAAAGAACAGACAAACAACAAAAAACGCACAAAAAAAAACATGAAAAACACACACACTAGGAGAGACAAATACTTACCATTACCAGCAACACACGAGACAACAACAAAGACACACTAAACACTATGAAATACACAAAAATAACAGAGAAACATACAAACCGACATAAAAAACAACCAAACGACACCAAAAACGCACACTGAAAGAGAAGACATGAAATAATACCAACAAAAACACACAAAATATGAGAAAATATACTGAATAATAAAAAGAACAGACAAACAACAACAAAATACACAAAATGACACCAAAAACACACAAAATGATGATAGAAATGATCTTGATCATTCTTGGTCCCACATCAGGAGGGACATGACCGTAAATGATGAAAACTATAGAAATAAATCTATGCAGGACTCACTAAATATTGTTTCATTCCACTTATTTACAAAATGAGATTCTTTAAAAATCTCATTCATTCCATCATTGTGCTCTATAGCTGTTGTAGTCGGACATTTTGGGGGTACATGCATTCGAAAATAAGAGAAAGGGAGTACTTGAGCCAAAAAAGTTTGAGGACCACTGTCATAGACCATAAAAATTCTATTTGTTGAAAAGTTCACACATTGCATTGTGGGACGTGGAGTCCCGTAAACATAATTATTACCATGATTTCTTGTGTTCCTTCGCAGACAAGGACAGTGATTTGCTCCACACTTTTTTTTTTTAGTTTGCTCCCTGTATTCTTTGTGTTATCTGAATCAAGTAAAAACGCTTTTGTGCACCCGTCTCCGCAACTCCACCTCCCACAATGCCATGCACAAAACTATCAATAAACAGAGTGTTTATGGAGGAGAATAAAACAAACTTGCAAGCAGCTTTTTTCTTTTTTTTTTGGTTTGAATTATGTTTGATTCATTGATCTATGAAGTATACACATACACATATCTGTACGTACATGATTTTATCTATTAAAAAATTATTGGGGGAAGCAGCATTAAATTAAAATCAGGAAAGTTTAAAGCAATACGTCGTATGGAGCAGCCAGCAGGTCATAAATATCTACAATCAACAGATAGAGGAGCATAAATTTTAACAGGACAGTAACAGTATCAAAATACTTCTCAACACACACATCTGCTGGTCCCAGTTATAATGTGTGTGTTTAAATCATCCACATTAGAGCTGACCTCCTTCTTATTAAAAGGTACACACATTCCGGAGTAGGAGAAAAACACAGGTGCCTATCAACCCGCTTCACTCTCTGAGTCATAATTTCCCAAACTTGGCAATTCTGCACAAAGGCTCTGCATAAAGAAGCCCTTGTCCTCCTGATACCATTGCTTTACCTTGGTAATAAGATTATCTGCACTCCAACTGAGACAAATTAACCACAACAAGCAAAGACTTGCATTTTATGCCCCAAAGGTTTTGCTGACAAAAATTGTTTTTTTTTTTTTTGTTGTTGTTTTTTTGCATATTTAGCTTTTCTTTAGTCCAGCTGTATAAAGCAGCATGTAGTGTACTAATTCTACAGCCTGTAAACCTAAAAAATAAAAGCTTTCAGTCAGATATTCCACACTACACATGTTAATTAACATGTGATTCCTTTGTATGCTTTGTGTGTTTAGGCTGTGCAAACCCTGAGGAGCTGACCAATGAGAGAGTCCATTCTGCAATGGAAGAAATGTTTGAAACCTTACGAGGTCTGAGCCACACCAGAGATCACCTGAAGCAGCTGCACTCCGTCTATGCTTCCAGTGATGGTGTTCACCAGGTCAGATGAAACATGTTCACCTTTCAATAATGGACACATATGGACACTTTTTAATCATCTATATTTACATTTTGACCTACTGTATTGGTATTAACAGGTAGTGTTGTGGTGGTCAAGACCGGTCTTGGTCTCGAGACCAAATTTTAAAGGTCTTGGTCTTGTCTCGGACTCGGGATTTTCCGTCAAGACCGTTCGAGACCAGCACTAATTCCTGCTATTTTTTTAACTTTTTTATAATGTGATAATAACAAGGAGAAGAACGGGATAAAACAATATTTTATTCATTATTTAATCCACCCCGTATATTGACCACAACCTTCCTTAATGTGACTGAGTGACGTGTGTGACACACTCATACGTGTGTGACACACTCATACGTGTGTGACACACTCATACGTGTGTGGCTACGGTGTCAGTTTGGACCGCGGAGCGCAAGGGAGATATGAACTAATCACCGGTAAAAATCCCAGTAAAACTCCAGAAAACAATCACCAGTAATAAATATCATCTCCCTGGTAAAAAAACAGTAGCTCTAACAACTGGTAAAATGATAAACTGATGATATTACAGCCTCTGAAGGCTGGATAGGGGACGCACTTACTCTGCTTCTGGGTCCTAGTGCCAGCCGAGCGGTGAAGTCTGTTCTGTTTACCGTGTTTACTGAGGTCCGTGTGTGTTTAATAAGTCTGTGTGTGTTTAATAAGTCTGTGTGTGTCCGTGTGAAAGTCTGCATGTATATGCCTCTGTCCATCCACTCTTTTCATTATATCCATGTCTTTAAAGGCTTTATTACATAGTGTCAGCTGTAGTCCGGGCCGCCGCCATCTTGGTTTATGTCGTCACCAGCGCGTCATCACCACAAGTTGCACAAGCCCAGAATGACTCAAATAACTGTAAAGAGGTCTTATATTAGTCTATTTTCTTTTTAAAGTGGTGTTTTTTTGTGTCTTTAGACTCCAATTACATGTATGTATATAATATGTTCCCCACAATATAAACAGGTTCACAATATAATAATTTTTTATAGTTTCTGTTTCCACTGTATCCAGAATAATAATAATTCTCAACAAGAACTATTGATTAATTTGTCACATGACTTTTCCAGGGTTTGAGTTTGTTTTATTTAGTTTCACATCTACCTGTAGCTCTATGTTTTTTACACTGCTGACAACTTGTTTGTAGTTTTATTTCAGAAAGTTTCACTTTTACAGTTACAGCTGGAAACCTTTGTTAATTGAATATCCAGTTATATTACAGCAACCAAATTAAACTATATCAACTAAGTGAATTAATAAAAATAACCTGTGTAAAGGCTTTTTCAAACTAAAAAATTATCTTGTGAAATCTGTGACCTGTTGACCTGCACAACTCAAAGAATCAGAATCAAGAATCATTATTTCTTGGCAGAAATGATTTTAAACACTTGCTGTACATTCAGCTGACATAAAAATCTTGTTTTCAAATATGTAGAATAATTGTGAATTTATCAGTAGCAGTAGTAGTTTTAATATTTTAGTTAATTTTTTGCAGGCACCTTTTTTGTCCGTCAAATGTATTTAAAATAAACTAAAATTAAAGAGAGAATGTTATTTAACTGTCGAATCTTATCATCATTTTATTTATTTATATATTTTTTTAAATTCTTGGTCTTGGTCTCGGCTTGTCTCGGTCTCGGCTCCCGAAAGTCTTGGTCTTGTCTTGGTCTCGGTGCATTCTGGTCTCGGGCAAGTCTTGGTCTTGGATAGTGTGGTCTTGAACACAACACTGTTAACAGGGATAGAATTTTTTTTACAAGTCTTTAAAGAAGCATTGGGCAGGATTTGAGAAAAAATTAACATTAATTTTAAGTTTCTTTGAAGGTACCATGTTATGCTATTTTTCCATTTGTTCTAAGAACACCAAAAACATAGTATTTGAGGTTTATTTCCCCAAACTTGCCTGTTTCCCAGAGTTTTAGCCTCTGAAAAGTCACTTCCTGAGCAACTCTACACAAACAGGCTCCAATCAACCTTGCAGACATGGTTTGGAGTGTGGGAAGAAGCCGGAGCACCCGGAGAAAACCCATGCAGAAGACAATTTAATTTCATCCAAAGCAATGTCTAACACAATCAGTTAGGGTTTAGGGAATTGCTCAACATCCCACAGTGATAGACCAGGTTGGATTTGAACCGACTTCCTTAACCGTTACTCCACCAGCCCAGGGCTTGAACCCATGACCTTTGTGAGATGATGTTTTACATTTTAATTAGTGTTTAAATGTGTTTCTTTCATCTAACTGTTGTAATGTTCCTGAAATGCAAAGACATTTTGACAATAATCAACAAAAGTTAATACATTGTCATTGCATTTTAAAGTTCAGTTTGTGTTTATAAAGATCCAATGTCCACTACAAAGAACAGATAAATACAAAAGTAAAAATATTTCGGAGAAAAATTTTGTCGTTTTTTTATAACTTGAAGAATTTGAGGGGTAGATTCACAAAAGGTTTAGTGGTATGAGCAAACGTCCATCCACGCCCTAATAAGGAGTACAAACCCCAGGGAATCATGAGTTTCCCCCTAATGAATATGAATATGAATAGTATTAAAAACACACACAGACACAAGTTCAGATAAAGACAACAGTATATGGCATATGGCTGGGTACAGAGGAGCCGTCTGCACCTGGAGCAGGCCACTTGCCGCATTGTTAATGAAAACAAAATGACACCTATTTAGTTGGATACAGACTGACCTGGAGGAGTTGGGGTGGAGGTGGGTTGCGAGATGCTTGCCTGAGGAAGCATGCTGTCATGTTTTAGGTAGTGTATCCTGTATGCATGTCTTTGAGGGCTTCCAGCTCTTGCTTCAGATTGCTGTTTATTGCATCTAGCATGTCAACATAATTTTTCAAGCTTTTTAATTCTAGTTTCTTCTTTTGTCGATACACATGGACAGCCTCCTTGTTTTTCAGTAAGCGAATGCTCTTCTTCTCTAAGGCTTCCTCCTTGGACATTTTGTTGTTCGTCTTTATGTGTTTCTGTTTAATTGCAGCTGTAGGCGGCTTCCTGCCATCCTGCTTAGATGCAGCCGGGGAAGCTGCAGAGCCTGGATGCACAAGTGATGAGGTTCCATGAAGTGGTGGTTTTTTAGTTTCCAGCTGTGCATTTACAGCTTGGGAAATGCAATGGATGGTACCTGGTTCAGCATTTGGTGCCAGCATTTGAGGATGGCCAGAAACTTGGAGCAATTCAAATACTGGCCCTTCTTCAACCACTGTCTGTGCATTCACAGGTTGGTAAGCTGCATTGATGTTGCTTGGTCCAGCTTCTGGTGCCAGCATTGTAGATAGGTCACTACTTAGGAGAAAATCAAGCAGTGACGTTTCCTGTCGTACAATTGGCTGTGCATTCCCATGTTGGTAAGCACCATTAATGGTGCTTGGTCCTTGAGCAAAGTCCTCTAGGTTAACAATTACACTTCTCTCATTGGCCCTTACTTGTTGATACTGAACGCAATCATTACTTTGTGATGCGTTTTGAGATTCATCCATTTTGTAATTCTGCATTTCGTTTTCCGTATTTTTATGACAAGCTACTTGTGTACTCCTGTTCTACTGAGATGGAAGGCAGATTATCAAGCGGCTCAGCAGCCAGAGGTTCTATTTATCAGCCAATCAGATGAAAGGTCAGGGTCTGAGCTCAGCAGCCAGAGGTTCTATTTATTAGCCAATCAGGAGCCAAATTGGTACTGCAGCATTCTTACTTGCATTTTCTCAAGAAATTGAGTTTTCTAGTTAGTGAGGATGTAAACCAACAATTGGACAAGTATCAAAACATTCAGCAATTTATATATATATATATAATGTAAAAATTTCCCATCCACTTCAGCAATTTTTCAACCTCATTTTGCTTCAACTTTGAAGTTCAAATGTTTAGTCATTCTTCAACCAATTTTAACCATTCAAATGTGGAGCTACTCATTATTTTTCAGCCATTATCTAGCTTTTTTTTTTTTTATCTTAAACCATATTTTGACTTGTGCTTCTTGAAATACAGCTCCAGTTTTTACCCAAAAATGTTTGTGAAAAAATCATCCGAACTTCTAATCTACTCAACCCTGAATCACAATTTTCTCAAAAGTAGTAGGCATTTTTGTCCTTTTAAGCAATAGGTGAGCAGTTTTTGAAATATGCAGCTTTTTGTATTGTTAAAACATTTATTCACTACAATTGACTTGTGTTTCCCCATGGTTACAGTTAAACTGCAATAATAAGCTGAAACAAAAGCCTAACTAAAAATGCATAATGAGCTATAAATGAAAAAATTGACAAAAAAACATAAAAAAAATAAAGAATTTAAAGCTAAAGCAAATTAATCATTAATTTGAAAGGAAAACCAAATTTAAGTTAATTAGCTAAGTTAGTTTGTTTTTAATCTTTGACATCCCCCTCCAGGTTCAGGGCCGTCTTATAAAGGTTGACTTTATTATCTCCACCAAGGAGGTCACATTTTCACATGCGTTTCTTTTTTCTGTTTGCAAGATTATGTCAATAGTACTTTTGACCATTTTTAACTAAAGATAGACCTTACATCATGGAAGATTCTATTTTATTTTGGAGGTAAACTGGATCAATATACTGATTCTGGATGAGTTTCAAGTGGTCAAAAGTTTGTATTTTTTGAAATTCATTTGAAAAAATACAATTATTAATATAATGTACATAATATACACATATTCTAAGTGCCATAAAATATAGTGACTGTACAAAATACCGGTACCGTTTGAATTAATTTGTTGTTCTTTTAAAAATAGAAGTTTCTTTTAGCGCTTCAGTAATGTGACATGGTTCTTCTTCTGTTGCACAATTCTTCTTCACAATGTAATTAGTAAAGTGACACTGCACCCAGTAGTTCATATATGGTACTGCAGGAAAAATGAAGCAGAAAGAAGCCGCCAAATCCATGTATCATTCGTTCATTCATTTTTTTATTTTGTAACAAAAACATGAAAAATGAAAAAAACACTCATTATTTGATAATTCTTTCCAAAAACAAAAATGAAAAAATGGAAAACGCCTTGTTTCCATACAGAAAACGAAAAACGTACACCTTTATCCGTTTTCTCCATTACCGATTGGCCGAAGTATGTGACCCGGAAGTGTACTCTCATCCGACACTAACGGCTATGCTAACGGCAGTGCGGCAGAATAAGCTTTTTCACATTCTTGCACTGTTTCAGTACTTCTGCATTAGGTCAAAGGTCAAGAGGGATAAACTTGCCATGGCTGACAGCGTAGGAAGCGAGTCTGACAGAGATTTAGATTATTTTTCCCGTTGTAGCGTTGATTCCTTGAAAGATTATTTGCATAAACGTAATATCGGTCTCTGGGGCAGAAAGACCGAGTTAGCTGCTAACGCTAATGCTGCACACGAGCTAAAAATTCTGTTTTTTTTCCTGACTTTTCAAACTGTTTCAGCTGATGGCGTTACTCCAGTTCACTTATCGACCTGTCCATCTTGTGCACTACCTTCAAATTTGTAAATTAAGTTAAAATATAATAGCTTAATAAAAATAATCATTGACCTGGTTAGTGAATGGCAGACCTCATAAATTTACCTTTTCAAAGTGAGAACTCATACTGTCCTTTTCACCCTCGGAATACTCGCTTGTCCCATCAATAATAATAATAATAATAATAATAATACATTTTATTTATAAGCGCGTTTCAAAAACACTTTACAGTTGTTAAAACAACTACACAAGTCAGAATAAGGCAACAACAATAAAGTAAATACATAATCAAAATTTGAAAGCTTGGGGAGAGGAGTGTGGAAACAGAGGAGGTCTGTCACTTTAATATTGCTTCTCCCATCGGTTTTACAAAAGTGCTCCGATACGTGCATCAATCCTTGGTGGAGTCCTAATCCGCCCGATGGAGACCCAGGTAGTCGGTGTTTTCATTCATTCGTTTTTCGTTTTCTGTATGGAAGCAAAAGAGCTTGAATTTGATATTTTTGTTACATAATGAAAAACGAATGATACACGGATTCCGCCGGCCTGATTTTATCAAGAGTTTACAACATTCATTTAAAACTTAAGATTTTTAATGGCACAGTCAGCCTCACAGAGCTAAAAACTGAGTAAGAAGAAATCAGGACAGAGCTGCTTTCTTCTTGTAAATGGAATGTAATTTTTATGCACATTTTTGTAGTCAACATTATTAATTATGTTACTAATATTTTTCTGCATTATTGTATATGTTACACACATTGTGGTTGGCATGAATAAATTCTAGTTTTTCTTTTGCCCCTCCTGGCAAGAATCTCAAATTTCGCCCGTGATACAGAGCCTTTTTTTTTTTTAATCTAGCTATATTTTGCACACTCGGGGGCAGATTCACTAAAGGTTTAGGGGTATTAAAACATGTCCAAACGTCACTCCACGCCCTAATAAGCCATACAAACCCTAGGGAATTGGGAGTGTGCAGCTGCTGCACGTCACATTGCGCCCTCAATCCATTGAGGGCGCAAATTCCCTCTAATGAATATGTATAGTAGGCGGAGCTCACAAGGCAAGCAAAAAAATGGGAGGAGGACATGCAAATAAATTAATGCAGTGGGCGTAATGCAATTCATCTAACCAGGAACTGTTTGCAGTGACTGTTTTATGCGCCAAAAGTAGTACGATTGACAAGCAGGTGCAAACACACATGCAGAGATCTGCTACACAGAATAAACACAGCAGAGATGGAAAAAATGCTCCAGTTAACCTTTCTAGTATAAGAAAATGATTTAAATAAAACAATAGTCAATATTAACAGCCACTGAGAGTAAAGTGTGCCCGGCCCACAAATGCCATTCTGGCACGCTGTTTGCCCCACCTCTTCCAGTGGGACCATCAGGCCGTTACCCCCCCTGCAGTGCAGTTCACACCTACGCAGGCCAGACAATGGTCCCCCATGGTTTTACACATGCACAGAGCTGGTTAGCAATGGCCCTGGTTGCCAGTGTGAGTACACCCTTGGTGAATCCACCCCTTGATGTAGCTATAGCACAAGGCTTGGTCGACCCAAGGACCTTTGACCTTTGCTGCCTTTGTTGTGTGAAAGCCTGCATCACGTAAGAGCAGAGAACTAAAACGGTCTACTGTAAGACCCTTTCCACACTCTGTGTCTTGGAGGTTATGTAATGCAGAAGAGCCTCTCAGCAAACTTTGAGTCTTTTGTGCTCATCAAGGCTTTTACCTTCTGATGTAGAAAGTCAAAACTAGGAAATTCACTGCTGTCCAATTTTGGGCACTTCTCTTTAAAGCATTTGTGGGCCACGATTTGCTACCGTTTTACTTCTGTCAAAGCAATAGTTTTTTAAACAACATACGTGGACAAAGAAAAGAAAAGGAAAAAGGGTGAAGGAAGCATTGTGGAAACTGTGTTTAGTATTTTGGGTCTTTTGTATTTTTCTCTTGTGTTGTCTGTGTCCTTCAAACCTTTTCTGAAAAATGTGTTAAAGGATTATTTTTTTCCAGTTCTTGCATCATTTTTTGACAGACATGACATAAGGCAGGGAAAAACTGTTCATTGATCGTACCGGGAAATGTATTTGTTCGGAGTGGAATTTCTTAGATAATGTTTGTCATTGAATTATATTAATACAAGCAATCCAATCTAAAAAATATTATTTTTATTTAATTGAATTTTTGGTGGGGTTTAAAAATGGACAAACAAAAAATGTATTGGAATTTTTTCCACAATTAATAATTGGCACTATTGTTTTCAGCATAACTCATCTGGACATACCATTTGGTGCATGTGGTATTTAAAGATGCTGTGCTTTCATTATTATACAGAGACATTTAGGAGAAGTGACGCTTAGAATTTTTATCAATCTCAATCCATCCGTTCTATCTGCACATAATACTGTTGCAGTCAGGTGTCACCACAAAGACCTGGACTTAAACCTCTTCTGTCATTAAGTGGCTCCAACCTGCTTACACACAAGTTATATGATTAAGGATGAAATGAACACTATGTATTTAACAAAGATTTACTGTCGTTTAAGAAGAGCTTCAAATCAAAGCACCACAGTCATGTAACAAATAAACATGAACTCAGGTGTGCACAATAAAATACTGAGTACTGTAATCATGCATTGGACCAATCGTCAGAATGCAACCTGTTCTGTTTCCCCATGGATTAAAAAAAATATGTATACATACAATAATATTTTGTTGGACAAGATAGAGTCTCTGCTATGACCTTTTTTTTTTTCTTTTCGGGCTCATAAAGAAAAACATTGCTTGGGAAAATATATATTTTCTGTTTTTGTGTTTGCTTTTTAGCTTTTAGCACTTTTTAAATGTGATTTTCATTCATCTGTTTCAGTGTGACACATTGTGTGCCACCACCTGTGTGTTTGCATTGTGCTTGTTCCATGCCAGGTCTTTCTGTCCCTGTTCTTGTAAAAGTTTGAATGAGATTTAATACAAGAGATAAACAAGCAGTTATTGTAAAGCTACAGCCTGTTCTTAAGAGGGACAGAAAGCAGTGAGGATAACTACGGACAGTGTATCCCTTCTGAGGCAGTGGTTTCCTCTGGTTCTCACGAGGAAATGGCTTGTTTGATTGCTTTTATAAATTATTTTCTTTTTATTGGGTCTATTTGGAAGTATATGTTTCTGTTGTACCTGAGTTCATCCAGTGTCAGTGTCTAAGTGTCTGTGTTTCCTACTGGTGTTTTCACACTAGACCACGGAGGGGCAACTCTATCACAACAGGGGACACAAAAAAAGATGTGATTGTATCTGTTTCGTGTGCCACATGATCAACATTTATGTCAGCATTTAGAATATAGACCAATCAGAACATTAATATAGGGGGGAAAAGGGTTTTGTCTTTTTTTTTTGCCTTTGTGGTTTTGATGTCAGTTTTGTGCGTTTTTGTAATTTTTTTGTGTAATCGTTGTAATTAATGTTTTTTTCAGTCATTTTCTGCATTTTTGTTGACGATTTGTGAGGTTTTTTTTCTGTATTTTCCTGTCATTTTGTGTCGTTTTTTTTTTCTAACAGCTTGTGTGTCTTTGGAGCTATTTTGTGATGTATTGTTGTGTGTGTTTTTGTCATAATTTAGCAGTTGTTGTGTCTGTCTTTGTTGTCATTCTAAGTTTTATAAGTCATTTGTGTTTTTGTGTACTTTTGTGCATTTTTCTGCTGGTTTTTGTGTTTTGGGAGTTATTTTGTGTTTTATGTTGGGCTTCATATTCCTTTCAACTTCTTAAATTACAATTTTTGGGGATTTGCTTTGGGGCCGCAAAAAATTAGACTGAGGGCCACATTTGGCCCCCGGGCCGCTAGTTGCCTATGTCTGCACTCGACCAACCATAGTCTGTCCTTTTTCATTTTCAGTTGAATTTCTCAGATTTAGTGGTTTGCTGGGTAAAAGCACCTCAGGACACTCATGTTAGTGGCTTGGAGGCAACGTAATGAACACAATTGGAAACAAAAGCTACATTGTTAAATCTATCAGGCCATCTTTCATGTAGATGGTCCGATCCTACACGTATATAATATATATTTAAGAACCTGAGCCGTTTTAGCTGCAAAGGGTGGGTCAACTTACTGGTTTTTCTACACTACAGTATATACTGTATACCATGTTGGACCCACGCCATAGCTTTTCGTTGTCATCCTCCACTTTCTTATCAACATTATATAATTTATTGGGACAATACCATTGCACTGTAAGTAGCATTAACAAACTAAAAAGCATAGGTGTCAGTTAAAACAGTTGTACATTTTGCTGCAAATATCTGCATTCACTGATTAGGACTTTATGCTTCAAAATATCAAGTTACATCTTTGTTTAAATTATGTTTTTAAATGGAGTGAATTACATAACCAGGCAGTGGACAGCAGATGGCTTTTTGTCACTTTATTACTGATCGAAGCTCTCACTGCCTCTAAGTGGCTTACTGTATTAACAATGACAAAGCTGGATAATAACAATAAATACAAAGAACACTCTTTACCCAAATATCCTCTTTACCAGATCCTGATCATGCTCCCATAATCATTCACACTTTAAAGACTTGGAATACATTTCTATTACCATTAATAATGATACAGTAGATTCAAATGTATGGGCACCCTTATGAAATGCATAATCCTAATCTAATTGGTTGGTTCCTCAATGGAGTTAAAGAGGTCTGCAGACTTGAGGTGCAGAGGGCTTATTCCACTATAAACCACTTAGAGATGTCAGGCGGACTGCAGTGAAGGTGTGCATTGCGGTTAATAATCTTTAGAGCAGTAAATACTAGTTGAGTGCACTCATCAATCAAAATGATCTATTCATGCAGCTCTCTGTTAGGTAGAGTGGTGGTTGGAAAATATATGTTCTGCCTCAGTATGTGTGTGAGATTTCTGTCGGTACTCGGGTTCACTCCTACAGCTTTAGAAACATAAAGGCTGGTACTGTATAGGCAGAATTCCTCATCGGAGGTTAATAGATAAATCTTCTCTGACCGTACTTTGTAACACTTTGAAATAAAAGCTGACCTCATGAACATTTCAGCTTCCCATTGTAATAACTCATTAACACATCTTTTCACAAAGTATTCCATGTTTACATTTTCTGTGTCACTACATTTACTGAAAAAAGCTAAATCCTGTCCTATTAGCAAAAAAATGAAAAAAGTTACCAACATGTCGTATTCAAGATAATAAGTTATGGTGCGCATTTTCAGCTCAGCCAAAAGCCACTAGACTTACTGTACATATTAAGGTGTTATAGCTTTCCAGATAGCTCCTGGCTAGCTATATATTCACTGTATCCATGACCCTCTTATTGACAAGATACTGGATAATTGAGTTTATACAGATTTTTTTACCCTTCTCTGCTTGTGGGAAATCATCATTTAAGTTTCCCCTCAAAAGACACTAGCTCTTAAATCTCCATTTCTGTTGCGATGTTGTCAGTATAGTAATTTCCTGGAGCTTTGATTTAAGACAAACCTCTTAGATCCTTAAAAACATCACATTGTTGCACTTTAGACCAGGGGTTCTCAACTGGTCTCACCCTGGGACCCACATTTTGCCACGGTCATTAAATCGCGACGCACTTTTTTTTTTTAGAATTTAACCAAATTCAGTTTTTCCAAAATAGCTGTTGAAAACACATATAATTTTTTTATAACATAAATTTTGATATGACTCTGCAGCATTGCGTGGAAGTCGGGGGCAGTGCCCCTGGATTGGCAGACCAGGGTGGTGGTCCTCCTATTTTAATAAGGGGGATCGAATTGTGTGTTCTAACTATAGAGGGATCACACTCCTCAGCCTCCTTGGTAAGGTCTATTCAGAGGTACTGGAGAGGAGGGTCCCCTGGATAGTCGAACCTCGGATCCAGGAGTTCTCGTCCTGGTTGCGGAACTGTGGACCAGCTCTACATCCTCAGCAGGGTCCTTGAGGGTGCATGGGAGTTTGCCCAACCAGTCCACATGTGTGTTGTGGACCTGGAGAAGGCATTCGACAGTGTCCCTCTTGGATTCCTGTGCGGGATTCTCCAGGAGTACGATTTATCGGACCCCTTCATAGGGGCTGTCCTTTCCCTGTATGGCCGGAGTCGGAGCTTGGTCCGCATCGCCGGCAGGAAGTCAAACTCGTTTCCAGGGAGGGTTGGACTCCGCCAAGGCTGCCCTTTGTCACCAACTCTCAACTTTTATGGACGGAATTTCTAAGGGTATTCGGGGATGTTGAGGGGGTCCGGTTTGGGGGCCTCAGGATTGCATCACTGCTTTTTGCACATGATGTGGTCCTGTTGGCTCCATCATGTCGTGACCTTCAACTCTCAGCGGATTGGTTTGCAGCCGAATGTGAAGCGGCCGGGATGACAATCAGCACCTCCAAATCCGAGTCCATGGTTCTCGACCAGAAAAACCCTAACCCTAACCCCAAGTGGAGGATTTCAAGTACCTCTGAGTCTTGTTTACTAGTGAGGGAAAGATGGAGCGAGAGATTGACAGACAGATTGGTGCGGAGTCTCCACCAATCTGTCGTGGTAAAGAGGGAGCTGAGCCGAAAGGCGAAGCTATCAATTTACCGGTCGATCTACGTTCCTACCCTCACCTATGGTCATGAACAAGATTGCAGGTACAAGCGGCTGAAATGAGTTTCCTCCGTAGGGTGGCTAGGCTCTCCCTTAGAGATAAGGTGAAAAGCTCAATCATCCGGGAGGGTCTTAGAGTAGAGCCTCTGCTCCTCTGCTCCTCTGCAGAGCCAGATGAGGGAACTCGGGCCCCTAATTAGGATGCCCCCTGGACACCTCCCTAGTGAGGCGTTCAGGTCACATCCCTCCGGAAGGAGACCCCAAGGAAGACCCAGAACACGCTGGAGAGGCAATGTCTGTCGGCTGGCCTGGGAACCCCTCGGGATCCCCCCGGAAGAGCTGGATGAAGTGGCTGGGGAGAGGGAAGTCTGGACCTCCCTGCTAAGGATGCTGCCCCCCGCGACCTGGCAATGGATAAGCGGAAGAAAATGGATGGATAGATAGAAATCTAGATATTTTCCTGTGCGACATACATTTCACAGCATGCCTGTCAAAAGAAGAGTTTCTCTCAAAATAAAAGACAAGTCCAACATCAGAGAGTAGTATTTTCTGTCCGTGACCTACCCAGTACAGGTCCGCGACCCACTTTTAGGTCCTGACACACTGGTTAAAAATCACTGCTTTAGATTATAGGACTAATGGTAAATAATAAAACCTTGAAAAAAATATCATACCTCCTCAAGCATGCGTTTAAAGTGCTTTTTTATTGCGTATATCACTTCTTATTCGTCTCTCATTCTGACTAGTTAAGTTCACTTATAATAGTCTGTCAGTTCAGCTGTCTTTGTAATTTGGGTTGAGTATCATTTTAAACAGGATAATGAGTCAAAAAAGACACAAAGGCAGCATATCCTTACCTAACCCTGGGTTAAACCATTTCCAGAGAGCAGAAATCATTCTCCATGTATACTACATAATTATTGCCATCTTACTTTAGATTGTCTGAATTTAATGCAAGAGACTTTCAGCTGCTGTCATTTCTCACAAAGCTTTTAGAAATATCAAAGATGTTTCTGGTAAATGTGTGAATCATCTCCTTTTGGTGTGATTTCCCGATACTGAAATCAGATACACTCCATTTCACTATTTTATAATTTTGCGATGTCTGTGTCATCTATTGTTTTATCTGCTCTATTTCTGTTTTCCATTTTATGGTTGTGTTGTTTTTGAAAATGCATTTGTTCAATTACCAACATTTCAGTTAACCCCGAAGGAGAAAATTGATTGTGTGCTTGTATGCGTGCATGTTTGTAGACTTGGAGAAATATACTGTATATGCAGCTGCAATATGACTAATGCTGATGTTGCCTTTAAGTGTGTGGGTGTGTGTTTTTGTTGCTAGTTTAGCAGCCAATGCACCTTTAGATGGAAAATCTGATGTAAAAGCATGATGCATAACTGTGGGTTGACTTTGCCAACTTTGCACTTTATGTTGGGTATATTTTTATGCCTGTGCATGTAATCAAGTTAGACGTGTCATTCTATGCGTATACATTCTAAGGTTTGTGTGTTGGCCTACTCTGGGTAACAAACTAATGTGTCTCTGAGGTGGCTGTATGCTAGATTTCTTTCATTCAAAACTTCTCTTTTCCTCTTTTTGCCTTTGACATCACTTTCTAAGAATAGCTTTCTAAATGCATGGTCACGATGTTCCAATTTTTCTAATTTTAGCATTTCACAGGCTGAAGAGCTTAGCCTGTCAGTGATTAAAGAAATATTCAAACAAGCCTCAAAATGACAGAGAAAGAGAGTTTGAAAAAAAAAAATAAAAAAGAGGAAGGCTAATGGTTTGGTGCATGAATTGTATAAGAATAAAAAAAGAATGAAAAGCTCAGCAGTGCCACAATTTTGCAGTAAAAGTTTGCTAAATGTGGCAGCAGTGTCTCGTGATCAACCTTCCACTCTGAACTGCGTATTTATTTTTAATTCATTATTCAGTCATGATTGAAAAAAAAAAAAATCCAAATGATGCGATAGTCAAAAGTATCCCACCTCATCAGTGAATCATGGTGGTCGCAAAATGTGTGGCTGCTTATTGAGCTTAATCTCCTACATTCATTGATAATACATTTTTTGATTAAAGTATCAGTATTTAAATCACTTTAATGTCATTTTTAATCAATTGTGGTGATTTGAAAAGCTAAAATTTAAGAAGTGTAGTGAGTCCAGGTCTGTGTGTTAATATACTTGTGTCAACAGTTTGGTTTATATCTTCTGATGTTTGTCTGACTACTTCCAGATGATAAGCAAGGCCCTCATTGACTCATAACATGGCACAGAGCCCTGAGTCTCTGACTGGAGCCTTGAGTAAAAGGAAGAACATTATCCCACATGTACTAGAACATATTTAGCATTGTTGCTAAAATGATCATATTTCTAAAATAAACCCTGTTTGAATCTTTACTGAATTTTAAACCTTGTTCTTACTTGTTCTTCACACACTCAAGGATCTTTCAGGATTTAATCAGTTTCAACAGAGGAAAAACACTTTTTTTCATCATTTACCTTTTCAAGAGTGAGCACAGAATTTATTTTTGGAAATTGCGAAGGCTCTTACATGAAAAGGGCCTTGAGTCTATTGTCGGTTTTCTAAAAACATGTCATACAATGTTGTGAGAGTTTTCATCAACACACATTTCAGTGATAGTTGCATAGCAACTATACTTTTTTATCCATCTTTAATACCTGCTCCTTTTTTAGGTCACAGGACTCTGTCTCTGAGGATCATTTCAAATTGGTGCAAATATGTTTGTGTAATGCCATCATCTTACCCAAATAATAAAAAAGAGCAACAAATGAGACGAACCATGGTCTTAAAAAGAAATCATGGTAAGTGTCCCCGATTCCCCTCAGATATTTTTTACCTTGAAATTCAATGATTTTTTTTCTAGTTTGACCAAAATACTTGAAAAAGTGAAATGTTCCTTTCTGTTTCAACTTTTCATGTAACCTGTACAAAAACATTTTTATTTTAATGGTCCTCAGATCAAAATGACCCGATCAAACTTCAAAGAAATGTGAGAGTGCTTTGGTTCTGTGGAAGATCAAAGTCTTCTCCAGTGTAGTGTGCTGCCTGTGACCAGACGTGAACCAAAAAACTGTTGGTCATAGTGTCCTGACACGCAGGAACAGGAACAGACTCACTCCCTAGATTGAAATATAACAAAATTGAAATCTTGCCGTAGTGTAAACATTTGTAGCAGGTGTGGGACCACATATTTACATTTCTGTTTAGGACATTTCATTATACTATTCACTGCTAAAAGCAAAGAAAAAAATGAGTCATTGATGATAATTCTTTAAGTTGTAGAAAATACTAAACAGATATTGATTACCATCAATAACGTTTAAGTGAAAGCAAATGTTTTTTGGTATAAAGAAGTGTTGTTGATTGATCCGTGTCAAACTAACAGAATATGATGACCATACAAGTAAAAAAAAAAAAAAAACCTTTCCATTGAGTGTTTGTTTTCAGCCAAAAACCCTTAGGTTTTCTAGTCTTTTACACATGTTTTTAAAGTTAGATTTAACTAAAATGTTGTGGTGACTGCACGGTTTGCTGATATTATATTTTACTGAGTGATGAATCTTTCCTTTGGCTTTCTATAAACCCTTTATCACAGAGTAGTTTGTCTTGTATCAAATCTAAAGTTGCTGGCAAAGAGTAATCGTAAGTTTGATAGGATAGTCCTCCATGTCGGCACTAATGACTCCCGACGTCGCCAGTCGGAAGCAACCAAAGTGAACATTGAATCAGTTTGTGCTTATGCTAAAACAATGTCGGATTTTCTCTGGTCCCTTACCAAATCTGACCAGTGATGACATGTATAGCCTATAGCATGTCATCATTTAACTGCTGGCTATCGAGGTGGTGTCCAGAAAACGAGGTGGGCTTCATTGATAATTGGAGATCCTTCTGGGGAAAACCGAACCTGATAGGAAGAGATGGAATCCATCCTACTTTGGAGGGAGCATCTCTACTATCAGAAAACATGGCACATTTATGACATCTCATGAATGAGACCATGTTACAGAGGGGGAGTCCTCCACGCCCCTCTGCGCTTGCCTTAGGACAGTTTCCCTCCCATTGCTATCAGGATAGCTGTGTTCATCGCCATGACAACTGTTGTGATGGTGATGAATATTATTTTATGGAGACGGTGTCAGTCCCCCGACCCATATTTCACAATGATTTTAACATAAAATCAAATAAAAGAGCTATCAATTATAAAAATCTGAAAAAAATTAAAATCTCAAATCTAGAAACACCAAAACATAAAACCATTAGATGTGCTCTATTAAATATTAGATCACTGAGATCCAAATCTCTACTAGTAAATGACCTTATCTCAGAAAATAACTTTGATTTATTCTGTTTAACTGAAACATGGCTGTATCAAGATGAATATGTTAGTTTAAATGAAGCCACTCCTCCCAGTCATTTAAATACTCATATGCCACGAGACATAGGCCGTGGAGGTGGTGTAGCAGCTATTTATCATTCCTCTCTCCTAATCTATCCTAAACCAAAGGCCAGTTACACTTCCTTTGAAAGCCTGGTTCTAAATTTATCTCATATCGAATCAAAAACCTGCCAGCCAGTCTTATTTGCGATAATTTACCGTCCTCCAGGCCCTTATTCTGAATTTCTATCAGAATTCTCTGAGTTTATATCAAACTTAGTCCTCAGTTCTGATAAAATACTGATAGTAGGAGATTTTAATATCCATGTGGACAAAGATAGTGATAGCCTGAGCTCAGCCTTTATGTCCCTAATAGACTCAGTTGGCTTTTTTCAAACTATTAATGAAGCTACTCATCGTTTAAATCATACTCTTGATCTTGTTCTAACATATGGCCTTGATATTAATGAACTAAAAGTCTACCCTGAAAATCCTCTGCTATCAGATCACTTTTTAATATCTTTTAACATTATCCTAGAGGATCTCGCACTGTGCAATAAAATAGTTACAAGTAGAAATCTATCCAACAGTGCTGTGGCTAAATTTAAAGAGGCCATTCCTGCTGCCTTAAACTCAGTGCACCATCCAATAAATAACTATGATATTAATTATAACCCCTCTCAACTGGATCTGCTTGTCGATAGCTCTGCTAGTCTACTAAAATCCACCTTGGACTCAATTGCCCCATTGAGGGAAAAAACTATTAAACGTCAGAGGAAAGCTCCGTGGTTTAGCTCTGAAACTCACACACTCAAACAGACAACCCGTAAATTAGAGAGAATGTGGCGCTCCAATAAAACAGAGGAGTCACGAATACTTTGGCAAGAAAGCCATAGTAAATACATGACAGCCTTACGACATAGTCGATCTACATACTACTCCTCACTAATTGAAGAAAATAAAAATAATCCGAGGTACCTTTTCAGCACTGTAGCCAGGCTAACACAAAGTCAGAGCTCTATTGAGCCCATGATTCCTCTAGCCCTCAGCTGTGAGGACTTTATGACATTTTTTAACGATAAAATTCACAAGATTAGAGATAAAATTAGCCACTCCCTGCCTTCACCTGGGCCTGCTGTACCATTAAATGTAAATAGGCCTAACCTAAACTGTTTCACACATATAGGACTTCAGGAACTTAACTCTATTATTTCATCCTCCAAACCATCGACCTGCCTTTCAGATCCGATCCCAACTAAGCTGTTTAAAGAAGTTGTTCCCCTAGTCTGCCCATCTTTGTTGGAGACAATAAATATATCCCTATCAATAGGCTACGTGCCACAGTCCTTTAAAGTAGCTGTAATCAAACCCCTTCTCAAAAAACCTACTCTTGATTCCAGCACTTTAGCAAACTACAGGCCTATATCTAATCTTCCTTTTATTTCAAAGATTCTTGAGAAAGTTGTGGCAGCTCAGCTCTGTGAATTTCTTCAAAACAACAGCCTGTTCGAGGACTTCCAGTCAGGCTTTAGAGCTCAACACAGCACAGAGACTGCTTTAGTTAAAGTAACTAATGATCTACTCTGGGCTTCAGATGAAGGACGACTCTCAGTGCTGGTTTTATTAGATCTTAGTGCAGCTTTTGACACTATAGATCACTATATTCTACTAGAGAGATTAGAGGAATTACTTGGAATCACAGGGACTGCCCTAAACTGGTTTAAGTCCTACCTATCTGATAGGTACCAGTTTGTACACGTGAATAATAAGTCTTCTGTGTACACTAAAGTAAGCTACGGGGTTCCTCAGGGCTCTGTGCTAGGTCCAATCCTCTTCTGTATCTATATGATCCCCCTTGGTAATGTTATGAGAAAATACTCTGTTAACTTCCACTGCTATGCTGATGATACCCAACTGTATGTATCAATGAAGTCAGGTGAGACAAATCAGCTATCTAAACTTGAGGCCTGTCTAAAGGACATTAGGGCCTGGATGGACCAAAATTTTCTTCTTCTCAACTCAGACAAGACTGAGGTCATTGTACTGGGCCCGCGACACCTTAGAGAAACCTATGCTAGCCTAACTGCCCTAGATGGCATTACTCTGGCACAAAGCACAACTGTTAGAAACCTTGGGGTTCTATTTGATCAGGATTTATCCTTCAACTCTCACATAAAACAAACTTCAAGAACTGCCTTCTTTCATCTCCGTAACATTGCTAAAATCAGATCTATCCTGTCTCAGGGCGACGCCGAAAAACTAGTCCATGCTTTTGTTACCTCTAGACTGGATTATTGTAATTCTCTTTTAGCAGGCTGCCCGAGCAAGTCGCTTAAGACACTTCAGCTGGTTCAAAATGCTGCAGCACGTGTACTGACTAAAACTAGGAGAAGAGATCACATTACTCCTGTATTAGCCTCTCTGCATTGGCTTCCCATAAAATATAGAATAGAATTCAAGATTCTTCTTCTCACTTATAAAGCCCTAAATGGACAGGCACCAGTCTATCTCAAGGAGCTTGTAGTGCCATACAATCCCCCCAGAACACTACGCTCTCAAAATGCTGGACTACTCGTTGTTCCATTCATCTCTAAAAGTAGTATAGGAGGAAGAGCTTTCAGTTATCAGGCCCCACTTCTCTGGAACCATCTACCAACCACGGTTCGGGGGGCAGACACCCTCTCTACCTTTAAGGTTAGGCTCAAAACATTCCTCTTTGATAAAGCTTTTAGTTAGGAACCAGCTCATAGCTCATAATTAAGATGCAATAGGCATAGACTGCCGGGGGGGGGGGGGGGTCTGGCATGCTCGGTTGGAGAGAGGTTGGAGAGGGCGTTAAGAGAGAGGTCATTTAGGTTAGAGAGGGACCGGAGAGGGTCCCATTCCTCTTTGAAACACTCCCTCTATGTCTGCTTACTCCCTTGTGTGTTTGCTCCTGTACTCCTTCTGGCTTTTGTCTTGCAGGTCCGTGGGATCCTCAGTGTGGAGTTACAGAGACTCAGCGGCTCTGTCTCCACCCTTTTCTCTGCACACACCCAACACAGCATAACGTGGATGGCTGTTCATCATAGGAATGGGATCCACACAAGGTTCCTGCTGCTTAACAGAAGGTTTTCCTTGCCGCCATGATGAATTCATGTTGGGTGTGGGATACATATGTATGTGTATATACGTATATATGCATATGTGTGTATCCATAAAATGAAGAGTCCGTCCTTAAGACTGCTCTACTGTAAAGTGCCTTGAGATACCATTGGTTATGATTTGGCGCTATACAAATAAAGATTGATTGATTGATTGATTGTATTTACCATGTTATTTGTATTTTTTAATAACAAGGTTTTGCTCTTTTCTAATCTTTTTTTTTAAGGAGGGACATCATTGTTCACTTTGTGGGTTATTTTTTCCCAATAAAACACAGTGAGTACAGTATGTAAGAGCTTAACTGGTGTTTTGGTACAACTGGTGTCCATTTTAAATAATGACTAACCTCTAAGCACAACCAACTAATACTGAGTCACCAGCTGTTAATAGGTTTCTGTCATGTTGCACAGTGTACCTCAGACCCAGCCTGCTGTGTATTTATTTACAACTTTCATAGAGGTTTAAGCAAATGACTCACACTTACATCTTTGACATGGTGCTAAAAGGAGTGTCTTAAACTTCCAGGATTAGATTTCTCAGTAAATGTCCTTCACTTAAGAAGTAATGAGCCTAATGATGTACCTAATGATTAGAGACACACATTGATTAGTCAAAGGCAAGGGATTGCAACCATTTAAGATGTATTTGCTAAAAACTAACAAAAAGCCTAAAATATACTTAGTGTAAGTACACCCACAGGTTTTTGCTGACCAGCCATTAGGGGAAATTCCAAAAAGGCCTTTATTATGGGCGGCGCTGCTGCAGTATTTAAGACACGCCCAGTCACAGCAGCCCCGCCGCCATAGCGCTGCACAGTTCCATATGGAGCTGTCAATAGGCTCGTTTGAGATGCAGCTGCGGCCCGCCTGGATGATTGGCGAGAGTAGACGGGCGCAGTGGGGGCGGGGCTACAAATCTGCTGCCAAGTTGGACAACTCTGTCTACAACATGATGGCTGCTCGAGGAAGAGATTGATGGATGGATGGATGGATAGATAGATAGATAGATAGATAGATAGATAGATAGATAGATAGATAGATAGATAGATAGATAGATAGATAGAATGGTTCTTTTATAAATCCACAAGCCTAAATCAAACGTTTCGCACCAGCCACACAGTGCATTAATGATGATAATGATTTATATTTTATTTTTCACATTTTTTTGTGTATTTCACTTGCTGCAGGGTTATTTATCCAAGTCCACCTCCTGTCTTTTTTTTCCTTTTTTGTTGTCGTTGTTGTTGTTTTTACCATGAAATTTGATGACTCGATAGTTCTAAACTCAGTAGATTGTGTACCGTTCATGATGGTAATACAGAGATGTGCCAGAATTAAATTTTGGGGGTTTCATATCTTTTTGTCACTGAACTCTGATCCAATCATCTGTCAGTACTCCGCTGACACGTGGGCATTTTTTCCTTCATGCACGGGGGCCACGTAGCCTCTGCAGTTGCTCCTGGGGAACTGCAGCGGCTGACCCAGACGGCTGGTCTCGTTGGGGTCTCACAAGCTTTCCGTGCCCCACGTGCCCGTGACATCAGAGCCAGTCTACAGTAAGTTGGTAGACTTCTGTAGACAGAAATCTAACCAGCATGCACCGTAAGTCTGCAGTCGGCTGTCAAAATTGCGTCCGTCTATTCAATGGTCTCTGAGGGCTGTGAAAGGAGGGAACCAGTCCCTCCTACTATCGTTTATCAAAGGGGCGTGGCCAACAGTCACTATAGTGACTGTTGGCCATCACTATAGTGATGTCAATGATCTAATCTCAGCCAATAGCAAAATTCAATTGCAATAGTCAGCGTTCATCCCATAGAGAGCAGTCACTCTGACATTTTACAAGTAAGAGTGGGACGAGGATCAATAAACTACATTACTTCATACCTAATCATATATGAATTCAGCAGAAAAAAGTGATTTTATGGTGTACTTACGCTTTAAAAACTGAACTAATGTCAGTTTTCAAAGTTGTTTGTTCACACTGGTAATAAGTTTGTCCCATATGAATTACCATATGCATTAGCTCGCGTTTCTCTTTTTGTTGTTTTTTATTGTTTTTAATTTTTACACATGAGCAAATTGTAATGAAATTAAGAATAAAAGAAAAAAATAATAATAAATGTGGGTTAAAAATAGTGTAGATGTTTCATGTGAGTTTAAAATATTACTCTTTTTTTCAGAAATATAGAAGTGTCTTCTTCCTTCATTATAATTATTTTTGCCATTTGAAGGTTATACTCCCTGTGTTTTAGCTTCCGTGAGCAAAGATGAGTTTCCCTCGCCCACGTTTCCGCTGCTTTTACTAAAAGTGATTCATCAGTCTGTGCCGTGTTTGCTGAGCCGAGCTGGATATAACGCCATCTCTCACACCCACAGTCATTCACATTCACAATGAAGCCGATGCAGAACTTGCAGGACACGATGAGAACATTAAAACTTTTTACAAGAAGAAAACCACACCTTTTACAATAGTCTGTTTCAGTTATCATTTCCACTGCAATTCTAACCATGCTAGATTTGCCCTTTTTCCAACTAATACATGTCCTCTGGTTCATTTATTGTTCTGCAGGCGACCTATCGACCCTTCCTGCGACAGATCTTGGAGGAAGTTTTTCACCCTGACCGACAGGAATGTCCTGACATCGAGCACATGTCGGGAGGCCTCACAGACCTGCTGAAGACTGGCTTCAGCATGTTCATGAAGGTCAGCTGATTATCACAAACTTTATGTAGAATTAAGGTATATTCACTCAGGCTGTGGGCCTAAGTGTGTTTTCCAACCATTAAAACATCACTGATAACACCTGTGTTCAAATGTGTAGTGTTAACAGTTTTAAAATGCATTTTAATCCTTTTTTTCAAATGTAAAAATGGAAGCAGAGATATTTCTGAAGATTTTTTCAAACCACTCGTATGTGTTTGAGAGGCTTTACACCATGGGTCACCAACCTTTCTGAACCTGTGAGGTACTTCAAAGGTTCTGAATAATCTGAAGGGCTACCGGTTTGATATGCACTTCTTAAATACTACATTTTCATGGTTTCACTTAAATTAAAGGGATATATTAAGGAAAACTAGCAGTAACTTAAAAAGGTAAGAAATGTTTCAACACCTTTTTTTTTTAATCAATGCAATTGTTTCATTTTCATTACATTTCGTAGGAAGTCTTGATTTTCCTATTAACTCATTCAGTGCCAGCCGTTTTTGAGCATTTTGACTGATTTTAAAGACCCACAGAATATTTTCTACTATGACTATCTGAAATCTGAAAGATTGAAGCCTCTACTGTCATGAAAAAAAACACATTTGTTTCTGGCTCCTTCCGTTTGTTTGTAATCAGCCATTGAATAGAGCAAGTTTTACACAAATCTTCAGTTTCAGAGCAAAAAGCTGAGAAAAAAGCCTTTTTTGTAAAAAAAAAAACCCTGTCAGTGACTTTAAAGCTATTTTTTTGCTTTAGTGACAACTCTAACATCTGAACATTGTTTCCTTATATAAAACATTAAAAAAAACACTGAGACTGGGCTTTTGATGGCAAAATTATTATTATTTTGTTGTCTATGTCAGACTTGAATGGATTTCTTGCTGTATTTTGGCGTTCCTCCAACTTTCCCTCCCGTCAGTCTGCACACAGACGTAACTTCCTCTTCCTCCCGACACGCAGCAATGACCCGTGTAGCCCGGTTAGTTGATGGTTTTATCTCACGATCACAACATTATCAATAATCTACTCAGGTCCACATGTTCTGTGTTAGTATGTGGAGCTGTGAGCTGCTGGATACGTCACAATATCACTCTGTAGCACCATAATCTCACTTGTTCCTGTTTCTCCTCCCCAGCTAATGGTAGCATCAGTGGCTAATCTCTCATCTAAAGGTCCACCGCTGCCATCGTCAGGGCACAGTTGGTCACTACAACACCCCACAGCTTAGATATTGATGAGGGACCTCCGCCAGGGTGTTTTCTAGTAATCCCCGTGAAAAAACGCAAATGACGAGTTTCTCGTCAATGGTGCTGAGCGTTTGGATTTGAAATGACGAGATATCTTGTCGGGGGCACTGAGTGAGTTAACTAGCCACTAACTAACAAGTTTTTAACTTATCGTAAAACATGTACAATATAGCAATTTTGTAATATTTTCACTTTGTTGTTGTTGTTGTTGTTGTTGTTCTTGTGTACACTAGTTAAAATTTCTACTCCTCTGTTATTCGTGAACGGATCGAGCTGTAATTTGGTAGATATAATCTATGGCTGTGTACGCATCGACGCTCGGAGCCCGATTTTTGATTTGGGGCCCCAAAAGAAAAAAAAAAAGAAAGTTGATTTCTCATTTATTTGCAAGTCAAATATTACAATGGTTGGTGGTACCAAATCATTGGCACATACCAATATATAAATGGGGCCCATTACCCCGTACATGTCACAGGGACGCCAGGGGGCCCATTCTTCAAATGACTACTCCTTTGTTAGTTCTCATTAGATCCGAATGCAGTTTGGTGTGAATACTTTATGAATGAATATGATGAGACGCTCTGAGCCCTTTTTTGAAATGAAGCCCGGGGGCCCACCCCCCATTTCCGGTAATTTCCAAATTTATTGGAACAAAGTCGTGTGATATATTGTTTCAAAGGTAATTCAACGTAGATTACGATTATGCCTCGCACAATTTGATTAGAGGCCCAGGGGCCCACCCCCCTTTTTTTTGGCAATTTCCATTAAAGTCATTTTCTCATTTATTTGTGAGTCAAATATTGCGACGGTTGGTGGTACCGAATCATTGACATACCAATATATGAATGGGGCCCATTACTCCGTATGTGCCCCAGGTAAGCCAGGGGGCGCCATTTTTGAAATGACTCCTCCTTCGTTAATGTTCGTTGAATCAGGCTGTAATTTGACATGGATATTCTATTAGCGGATGTCAAGAGCTTCTCTTCCTTTTCCGGTAATTTCTAAATTTATCGGAACATAGTCGTGTGATATATTGTTTCAAAGGTAATTCAACGTAGATTACCATTTTACGTCGCACAATTTAATTTGTTTTACTCGGTGGAACCGAGTCATTTCACTGAATTCTCGGGACCGTGGTACGTGGTTTTCGGCGTGGAGATGTTCCGCGGGCCCGGCCGTAGTTCATTAGAACTTGTTTTAGAACACATCTTATCACAATCTGCAGCTTCTTTAACAAAATCCTACCTGCCACATTTGAACAAATTTGCCTCAATGTCTCAGTGAAAATAAACATTTAAAGATGATTAATTTAATACAAAAACGTATCAAGTGCAGCATGTACTCTATTAAAGCTCTGACTACATCTGTCACCTGTATTTATCTTTGTGAGTTTGAATCCTGGCAAGTAAATCAGATTTTAAACAAAACTCATTGGTTAGTTGTACTTTTGTTAGAAGAAGCCTGAGGGCACCTTTTATGGTCCATGCGGGCTACCTGGTGCCCGCGGGCACCATGTTGGTGACCACTGCTTTACACACTCCACATACTTTATTTTTATGCCTGAGCTGTTTACCTGGCTTTATTTTGTTGAAACATTTGATGAGTCTGTCAATCCACTGAGATGGTTATCACATGAAACAAAGGAGTGGAAGCTAAAAAGCTCATTTTCAACTTTCTGTAATGATAGGAGGTATTATTCAATATTTGTCTGACACTGAATTCATGCAGAGGAGTATAAAGCTACATTGAGCTACATCAAAGAAGCAAATTATGTAGCCAGTTTTTGACCAACCTTTAAGTATCACACATTATTATTAAAAAAAAAAAAAAAATTAAAAAAATGCAAATGCTTGATGGAGACATTTTGCATTGAAATAGCACCATGCCATTTTTCTCTGCAAGGCTATTTTTTAATGCTTGACAGGTTGATGACGAAATATATTTGTTTTAATGTAGAATGTTATATATCAGTTTCTTAGCATTCTAAGAGGCAATAGAGTCTCTGTGGAAGTCCACTTTTCCTTCTCCTTCCCTTAAACTTAAAAAGAGTCATTAAAGGAGCAATGAGTTCTCACTCAGCAGGATCCAGACTGTCCTCAGAAACCAAAATGCATCTCTCAGATGGCGTTACACCAGGACACGGCTTCCGACTATCACATTATTCACCAGTCCAAACAGGATCCTCGAATGACACCAGCGTCATTATGAGATCCAAGCTCTTCACAAAGCTTATCAGGGACAAAAGCTGCATATATTCGAATACATACCGTTTTTCATGCCTTCTTCTTCACTCTCAAATGTTGCCAATGATATTAAGGCGAGAAATTCTTCTGAATTGATGTATTCACTTTATTAATCAGTTATCAGTTTTCAGCAGTTAAACTAAAGCATCAGGACCACCCAGGGTTTGAAATCCGATTAACATAAAAGTATTTTTTCTTTCATCTGCAGCAGACTTATTCCTGCAGGTAATGTATATACTTTGCAAAGCATATCACCATCCACAGGGTGATTAGTGCACATCTGGGCCTGTTTAAACTGATGATTACCCAAGGCGAGGTTATGTAACCTTGGCCTGGTTTACATATAAAGAGAAACTTGGCCAGGGACTCACATTCTCCTTCATTATTCTAAAGCTATAAGGTTAAATTTGGAGTTAGGGGGGAATGCATATGATCAAAAACCCAGAAAAATATCTATATTTACCCTCAATATCTACTTTAGACCTTATTTTCAGCAGTCAGCACACTTTTATCTCTGTTATGACCCTTGTTAGTGCAGTGTTGCTGTCATATTAAACCGTCTATAGTAACTTACTGCCGTTTCTGCTGAGGCGTTTTTACTCTCTGAATAAACACTTAGGTATACAATTGGTCTGCCTCCTACTCCTTCAAAATACTAACACACTCATAGTCGTCACACTCCATCATAAATAATGCTAATAAAAGACAGGGTATATTTTACATTAATGGCAAACAGTTAGCAACTTGCTGACCAGTGTTTTTACTTTTTCGTGTGTGTTATTACACGCTTCTATGAGGCCATAATTTAGTACGCTGTTGAGAAGAATGACTGCTTGCATATAATCAAACCAGTATGAGGATGAATTAGAGGCTACCATTCTACTCATGAATAAAACAAATTCCTCTTTGATAACTTTATGCATATATCCGCCCAGTCAGGTTTCTACCATATATTCCTCAGTCTTTCAGGGATTTGGAGGGTGAGGTGATTATAAAGTAGGATATAGCAGACAGGAGCAGATATTTAATTCAAAGTTAATTTAATGAAAAACTCACATTACAAAACATATTCCAACAAAGTACGAAACAGGTCCAGAAATGTACAAACGCAAAGAAAATTCAACAAAAAACTGAAAAAGTGACCAGGGACTTACTGAAAACTGAGTGACGAACCAACTGACAATCCAAGATAATCCACCGACACTCACTCAGTGTTCAAACACTCCTACAGGAGTGAATTGATTGACACCAGAGGGACAACATGATGTCAGAGGGATACGTGACACTATCACGAAAATGAATATTTCACTTTTTTGTGCGTGCCACCACAATTTTCATATTCTTTTTGTGCTGTAGGACACAACTTTAAAGCTCACGTGTTTCAATTGGAAGTAGTTTTGTGCAGTTCTAACATCTCATTCAGGGTTTGGTTTATGGTTAAGGTGATAAATCCCATTGATGTACATTGGTTTGCACATTGTTCCCAGCAGCTATGCTAAATTTGTATCACCCTGCACAAAAACATTATGTGCCAAGCAGCACGAAAAAATGTCATTCTCTGCAGCACAAAAAAGATGAGGAAATTGTGATGTACAAAAATATTTTCATGACAGTTTAATGAACTGAGACTGGGCTGGGAGGGAGAGAGAGGTCCAGGTCATCTGCTACACACTGACTGGATAGAGAGCGTTGTAAACATTCAGGGAAAGAATTAAATACATGCAAACTGGCAAAATAGTATGAGGCTAAGTGTAACTAACTTTATCAAAGGAAAGTCAAACTGAAAAGAATCCCATGATGATTGGAAGCCACAGCTAAAAGAACCTAGTAACTTAAAGTAGGAATAAGTAACTTGCACTAACGCTCCCCCTAAAGGACCCTTTTGGTTATGTCACTGTCGTAAACACGCCGCACCCCTCGCCGGCTGCCGCACCCCACAGCTACATGCACACTTTTGCTCTCCCAAAACAGTATCACTGAAAAATTCTAATACAACAGTAACACTAATGGTGCTTTCACACATAAAGTCCCATGTGACCATGTGAACAGTATGAGAGACAAGTAACATAAATGAATGATGTGGGAGTAATACGGAAGGGAGTGTAGAAATGTGTGTGATGTGTTTGTTTTGTGCTGATCAGCGGCTCTAAAGATGGATGGATGGATGGATGGATAGATAGATGGATGGATATTTGTGTGTGTGCTGCCTGATGGAGTGCTGGGTTGCGAGTGTGTGTGCGTGCCTGTTGCGCAATCACAAACACTACGACGACAGTGTGTGTGATTGCTGTGTGTTGCTGCTGAGCTGTCACTGCATGGAGTTGCTCCGTTCCTCGGACAAATGTCTTCCCTGCCTGTTATTTGCTGGCTCCGCCATGATTTAAGTTTGAGAAAAGTGAATTTGTAGACATATCAGGCTAAAACTCAGGCTAATCTAGCATTAGTCTGTATTGGGCTGCAGTAAAGCATTTTTGGATTCTTTTTTTTTTTTTGTATACTATATTATCTCACAATGGAGAAATTCACTAACCATTCCTTGGGGAACAGTTGGCAGCCATTTTGCGGCGCCTGGGGAGCTGTTTGGGGTGAAGGGACTTGCTCAACATCCCACAGTGATAGCCCAGGTGAGGCTTGAACCGGGAACCTTCTGATTACAAGGCCACTAGATCCTCCCCACTCCCCAGCAGTACGTCTTGCCACCGGGTCGGAGGCAGGGAAAGTTACAAGTGCGGTTTTCTGGCCAGAGACAGCAGGGGGGGATGAAAGACCCCCAATCACCCCATAAACACTTGTATTACCCTCACGGGGACTACTAAAAAGGATTTATTAAGGTGAAAATGTTACTTAGTTCTGCTTTAACAGATTGCGACAAAATCACACAAAGGCCTAAATCAAGTAAATATAAACTTCAATCAAGTTCACATATACTTGATTTACCTTCTCCTGAAACCACAGTGACCATTTCTAATCCATATTTTTCTACTTACTTTATTCATCAAATACTAAAAACTGAAATGTGATATCAATCATTTAACTTCATCTGTAGATTTTACATTTGGATCTCTAATGGGTAAAAATCCAACAAAGCCCCAATTAAATGATAAATAAATAAACCAGTGTTGAAATGAATAAAACACAAGGTTTTTTGTTGTTGTTTCCCACATAATGGCTTTTCAGTAACACTTTACTTGAAGGTTTATACATAAGGCTGACATTTTGCTGTCATTATTATGACATGACACCTGTCATTAGCATGAATAAAATGTCCTGAAGGCTGTCATTAAGTGTTGTTCGTTACCCTAACCCTAACCCTAACTACGGGTGTCCCGATCCGATTATTTGTTTTATTTTATTTTATTCAATTGTAGAATACTGTAGATATTATGTTGATGGTTAAAATTAATGTAACCAATTGGTTAATAATAATAAATGGGTCCGTTTTTATCATCTCTACTGTTGCTAACTATTGTTCTTTGTTTGAGGAACATCACTTGATCAAGACTTTTCTAATATTCCACACTACAAAATAAGTAATGATTTTTTTTTTTTTATTAAAGAGAAAAAAATAAAATAAAATACTGGTAAAAGTATGTATGATTCATGCTGATATCGGATCAATAACGGTATCGGCCGATACGCAAGGCTGCAATGTCGGCAGTGTTGTGCTAGTTACTGAAAAAAAGTAACTAGTTACCGTTACTAGTTACTTCATTCACAAAGTATCTCAGTTGCTATTTTGATTACTTAACCAAAAAGTAATGCATTACTGGAAAAAGTAACTTTTGAGTTACTTAGAATTAAAGAATGTATTATTTATTTTGGGTCATTTGTATCCATACAGCTTCATATTAGTGCTGTAATAATATAATAATCCACTGTTGATCTGCTATAAAACAACCATAAATGATGTGCATATAAAGCACAAAACAGCTGCTCCAAAATTAAAACAGTAATTTTTCAGCCTTATCACAGTAATGTAAAGTAAGCTGTGCATATTCCAGGTGCACATTCTGCTGTTGAAAATGCTTATAAAAATAAATGTGGAAAAACAAATTCACGGCATTTTTCTCAGCTACACAATGCTAAACATATCAGGCTAATGAGCTGCTCTTAGCAGTGACTCAGCTGTAGCGACAGGCTGCATATGTACAACAACATACCGTGCAATAGTTTGGCTGACCTGTTACTGGATAACAGTCACAGTCCGTTAAAATCCAGCCGCAGCGTTAGCTTAGCTTCACCGATGCATCTTTTGGAGACAAAAATAATGCGCGTATTTCCACTCTGAGAAGCTCGTCCTGCTCCCGCATTGACTCGTCATGATTGGCGCACGTGATGTAAACAGAAACACACTGACATTGCTTCTTCTTCTACTGTTTTACCGTGTTTGGCAAAAATATGTAAAAATATGTAGCGCCACTGTAAACAGGAAGTACACTACAGCTAGCAAAGTAACGGACAAACGCACCATATTGTAACGGTAATTGCGTTATTTCTTTAGAAATATATTGCGTTACAGTACTAGTTACTGTCAAAAGTGACGTTGGGGCGGTAACGCGTTACTTGCCGCACCCCACAGCTACGTGCACACTTTTGCTCTCCCAAGACAGTATCACTGTCTTGTATACTTGTAACGCGTTACCGCCCAACACTGAATATTGGTATCATGTCAGAAATGAAAAAGTTGTACTGGGACGTCCCTAACCCTAACCTTTCGTTATGCTAACTCTTCGTTTCCCTAACCTTCATCCTAACCTCTCTAGATCCCTCCACCTAATTGAAAAAATACCAACAAAGTTCCAAGGGTGTCATAATTTAGTGAATGACACTTAATGACAGCCTTCATGACACCTTATTAATGCAGATAATGTCAGATTTATGTATAAAACTTCAAGTAAAGTGTTACAGGCTTTTCTTAAGCCCGTCACTCTGACTTTATCAATGATAATAGCAGATAGAATAATACACAAATAAAATCTGCTTTTTGCTTTTGCGTACGCTTCAGCTCTACTTCTTCCTTTATGTGTGTTTTGGAGATGCTTAATATAAAATTTTGCTTATGATCTGTCTGCAGATGTAATATAAAATCACTAGATTCCCATTGTTTCCCTCTCTAACATGCTCAGGAGCACATTTCTGCTGCTGGCTCCTCCCTCCCTGCCGCTCCCATGGCTGTGCACATGGTCCAAACATGTATTAAATTAACGCACAGGTGGTTTCCTACACACACACACACACACACACACGCACACACACGTGTATGGAGTCAGTGATGACTTCCAATGACACCGAATCTATCTCGATATTCAGCCCGTAACACGACCTAGATGCTGGAGGAAGCGTTGCTTCACACGTTCCTGCTAAAACACATGTTTACTCACCGCCGACATGTTCCGCCGCAGTCAGCTGCTTCTTCACGTGTACTGCCACACTCACTACAGGTCCACCCCCTGTGGCTCTGATTGCTTGGTTAGCATTCACGGCAGCTGTGGCTTGACCAATTGCACCAAGCTTGGTTTATTATTCTTCCCACAACATCTCACACTCAACTGAAACACCCGACTTTATCTTTTTTTTATGACAATCACAGCGACAAAGACACTTTCCTGTCAGTGAAATCTAGATGAGTGATGACTGATCTCAGGTCGAAATTACAAAAGGAAGTGATCCAGATTGGTGTCTGAATTTGAAATGATAATGAAATGGAAAAATTTAGAAGTCGGAAGGATTACTGATTGTGCTAAAAATACCATTCAGTAATGTCCCGTGTTTGACGCAGGTGAGCCGTCCTCATCCCAGTGACAACCCACTGCTCCTCCTCTTCCTGGTCGGTGGAGTCACGCCCTCTGAGCTGCGTCTCATCAAAGAGCTCACAGCCTCACTCAAACCAGGGACCCAGGTGAGATGGAAAGAGCAACACTGGATTTTGATGCCTGTGAGCTAATGAATGGCAAAAACTCTGCTTTCACTTTTTAGTTATTTTAGTATTTTTACCTTTAGGTAACAAAACAGGCAGATAAGAAGTTCATAGATACAGTAGATCCTTTAGAAGTGATAAAAAACAACAACTTTAAAACTTGAAATCTCACTCAACAGAGCAGTTGTGATTTTCAAATTCTCACTAAAGATCAGTTTTACTCCATTTTTACTTAGAGCAGATGGATTGATCTATGGGGCTTTAACAACATTTAAAGGTTTGGTTTGCGGGCAAAGTCCTAATAAATGCAGAAAAAACAGTGAAAAAGAAAAGTTGTTGAAATTCCAATGTTTTTAAAACATTACTAATTATTTATTTATTTATTTATTCAGTTTATTTCCGACATGGTTACATTCACTTTTTTTTCTTTTTTTTTTTTTTTTTCTTTTTTTGTACATGCCGAGACGAGAGACGAGAGAAGCAGTTAAATTGTCTGAGAGCCTTAAACAATTCCACTGTTGAACTTTTTGAATAAAAAATACAAAACACACTAAACAGTTTCAACAATACAAAACAACCACATTACAGCATTATTGTGCTATTTACTGATATTATTTTATTCATAACCTTTATTTATAAAGGTCGTTCCATTGAGACAACGACGTCTCATTTTCAAGAGGGACCCGTTTTTGACAAATGCATAGATCATTGAAAACTAATGTTTAAAGGTTGCAGTCAAGTGCAGAGCAGGTACAAATAGTAAAAACAGGAACATGTTGTCAGTGAATTTTTAAAGGTAAACTGCTCAATTTCTCATCCGATGAACAAATATATGGTAAATAAAAATATAAAAATGAAAAAAACAATTAATTTAGACTATCAATCCTAAAATGTAAAACTTGTGATGATCTCATACAACACAGTGTGTCACAGCAGTGCCTGGAAAATCACTGATGAAGAATAAGTGTCCTTACATTGTGTTCTATGTTTCATTAAAATACATGTACTGCATCATACCAGTGCAAACTACTCACACATAAGTTTGTTTTTTTTTTGTGAAGGGGAATGTTCCAAATCTACGCTCCAGGTTCAGGCTCAGAGTTCCTAGAAACACATCAACACTCAGAAATGTGTCTCGTGTTCCTTTATCCCTCAGGTTTCCAAACAGAGCAGAATCTATGCATCCATTCATGTAACTACAGAGACACTTAAGACCATGAGAGGATGAATCATGGATCTATTCACTGATAGATGTTTGTCATAAAAATGCAGGCAGTGTTTTCCCCCCCCCACTGAGAGTATTCGTTGTATCTTTAGCTCTCATCTCACTGGGCCATCGCTGACCTGATGGTAAGTTCTCAGAATTTCATTGACACAATCTGTGCTCAATCATCTCCACAGATGCTTTTCACTGATTGAACAATTCTCAAATCAAACACACCGGGAGGTGAGCTTTAAAGTGTCCTGACAGATTTCATTGCGGGGCCTATAAAACCCTGAGCTGCATGAGCGAGCATGCACTGACCTACATGTGCACAGGTGACTAAGATGAGGTGAGACGCTGAGGGAGACAAATGAGCTTCACATGCGTGCTCCTGTGTTCAGTATTCATATGCATTCCACTATGAAAGGAAGAACATGCAGACGGAGGTGTTTCCTGTGAATAAGGAGGCCTGGGAGGGACATGAGGCTTGATTGTGTATGTTTATCTTAATAAGAGGTTTGGAGAACAAGGCCAGAAGCAATGAAAGGTTTGGCAGCCATCAAAGCCTTCCATCTGTAAAAGGAGACCTGAATAAAAATGAGCTTATATAAGAATCAGGCTAACACACACACACACACACACACACACACACACACTCATCTCATGCTGACCTTATCACGTACAAACTCTTCCATACACGTGTGCGATGTATCATGTAGAGCAGGGGTTCACAACCTTGGGGTTGCGAGACACTAGGAGCAGGGTGCCAGATGCCTTCAAGACACTGAGAATATTTGTTGAACAATTTGAGACAATTTTTGCTTATTTTTATCATTTTTCCGCGACTACACCAAACTACTACGCCATATTTTAACCTATTTTCATCACTTTTTCTTACCATATTTTTTGCTCCTTTTATTTATTTATTATTCTTATTTCTGCCACTTCTCCATCAAATTTCAAAGCCTTTTCAATCTGCACATTTCTCCACTTTCAAGAAAATTTTGGCACTTACAGAATAAACCCTTTCCATCACTTTTCCCACCTAATGATGTTCAATTCAATTCAACTTTATTTGCGCAATTTACAACAAAGTCATCTCAATGCGCTTATCAAAATATAAAATTAATAATAAGAAAGAAAAAACCCAACTAGTATCACATGAACAAGCATTTAGCGACAGTGGGAAGAAACAACTCCCTTTTAACAGGAAGAAATCTCCAGCAGAACCAGGTTGACCCATTATTCTCACTTTTAACCTCTTTTCAACATATTTCATGCTTATTTTTTCAAAGGTAACCACATTCATGGAATGGCATGCCCATTATTTGCAAGTTTAAAAAAATCTGTGCATTTTTTGGCCACACTTGTGTTGTTTCAAAAATCCCATTTCACCAACTTTTCCACCATTTTTGGTCACTTTTAACCCTTATTTATTTCTGATTAAAACAAGATGACTGTATACTATGGCACAAATACTAAACTTCCTGGATAACGGTGGATATTATTCAGATAAATAAATAAATGGGGTTATCACAGACTCATGGAACAATGGACCATCATTTTGCTGACTTTGTGGATGGGCCGCAAAAATCTCTCCCCTCTATTCCCCCTTATAGATGACCCTGTCTCCACATGACTGTTCTGCAATGTTCATGTCTGTGTTCAACCACCCTCAGGTACATTGGGGGGTCTCCGGTCTGTGGCCTCTTTATTTTGATGGTCGCGGGCTGGAAAGGTTGAGAACCACTAGTGTAGAGGCATATATACTGTACATATGTAGAGGTAGCAGAGGTGAATGAGCAGCAGACTTTGTATGGGTGAGATTCCTCTGAAATCTGCTCCTGGTGCCACTGCAAACAGGCCCATGGCCAGGTTAAGGAAACACTGCAGCTCAGAAACAGAGCTGCTGTTGTACTGCACGTCTACTCTGACCTAATCATATCTAATGCTTCTTAATCCATATCTGGGCGTAGATCTAGAGCCAGACAAGGATCCATAACTTGAACACACACACACTGACGCCTCTGGAAAATCAGCACTTCAAAAGTATGAAGTCACCCCAATGAAACGTGTTCATTCCAATCCTCCTTGGGGTTCATATTTTAAATAACTAAAGGAGAAGCCAGTTTTTGGAAATGTCCTGACCTGCTTTAAAAGGTCTGTTCAGCTGACAGGTGAGTGTTCTCAATAGTTGAGGAGTTTCTGAGAAGAAGAAATCTGCATGTCCACTTTCTACATGTGATCACAGTTGTTTGAAATCCAAATAAAATCCATCTGGATCATTGGGGGTAGAAAAACAAGCTGAACAAAAGGTTGCAAACATGATGGAAAAACCCAGAAAAAGAAGCTCTCCAACGCAATTTATATATTAAGCTCAAAGCTGTTTATGAATTATATCCATAGTGTAGGCCTCATAGATCAATAAATCAAAAATAATTTATTCTGGAAAAAAAAGATGTAAAAGGTTGAAATTTCTGCTCGAAAGTTTGTTTTCATCTCCACTGTCAACATTCTCACTGACATTGCCGGAAAAGTTTTGTGCATTGCATTGTGGGATATGGAGTCCTGCCGACGGATGCATAGAAGTGCCAAAAACTGTGCCAAAGTGACTTCTTAACACATTTATGGTATTTTCAGAGACTAATGCGTAAAGAATTAACAAAAAATGTGGAGACAAAAAAGACAATTTCAACCTTTTATATCTTTTTTTTCAAGCAAATGATGTTTGATTTATTGATCTATGAGGCCTACACTATAGATTTATCTGATAAATAAATTCTGTCTCCAGCAGCTTTAAAAGGTACCTGTAGTGAAAAAAATGGTACCCTTTAAATAGTTAAACCCCATGCCGGACCGTATCAGTGTGTGCTTTTGGTACAGTCAGTGGAATGTCTAAACACTAACTGCAGTGTTGTGTTTTGGTCCAGGTGCTGGTTCTATCCACCAGATTACTAAAACCTACAGATATCCCTGAGCTTCTCTTCAACACCCACAGACTGCAGCCTGACGTCAGTTTGTAAAAGGTCATCACAGGGAAAAAGTCGCTGTCGCCTCCGTGGACTGACGTGTACTTCAAACCACACCAAGAAAAGAAAGACGTGTTTCTATGCAATCACAGCAACATTCCTCTCCTGATGTTGCCCATGCTTGTTAAGACTATTTCCATTAACAGCTTTAGATTAAATTTACTTTTTTGTGTTTTGTAATCACAACAAACTCAGTGACGTTTCCAACGCTCGCATGCAATAAAGTTTTTATTTGCATATAAACGTGCACAAGCCTTATCTTCTTCTTCTTCACCACCTCCAGCCCAGCAATGCTCAAAGCAGGCCATGAACTCATTACAGGTGAAGGTGTGAGCCGAGGACGACACGCTGGTGAGATGCAGCGTAAACACACACACACACACTCCTACCTGTTTGCATCTCCACCTCGCAACATCACACATTGATAAATGAGGGCAGAATAATTAGCAGATCATGCCACACTGTGTTCTCAGGACGGCCACCTTTTTGCACTTGAAGCACACACACACACACACACGCACACACACACGAACGTCCTCACACTGTGGTTTAACCCACATCCATAGCAGGAGCTGACAGACGAGGAGCAACAGTGAATGTGGATTTGTCAGATAGAAACACAGAGTAATCAGGAATCACTGATGAAGTTATAATCCACAAATGAATGAAGGTACTTGTAATTCCAGGTTGGATAAGAGCCCGAGGCAGGGACAGTTCAACAGTCCATCACAGGAGGAAAACAGGAAAACACACATACTTCCTGTCAATTAAAACCATCATGTTTTGGAGTGTGGGAGGGAATTAAATGACCTGGATTAAACCCATAATCATTATTGAGGAAAATACTGTAGTAGATTTATTTTCAAAGGCCAGGCTTATGTTTGAACCTCTGCATTAATAAGTATTGGGTGTTGAAAATTTTAATTCGGAAATCTTGTTTTTTTTTTCTGTATTTTTTCTGGTTTGTTTGAAATAATCTCTTGTTTTTAAGACTTTTGTTTCAATTTGTTGGCTCTACAGGGTTAATTTCACTAAAAAGACAAGGTCACTTGTGATTAAGGACTGAACCCATAATCACTAGTGATGAATATACTGTGTTAGCTTTACTTTCAAAGGCCAGGCTTGTGTTTGAACCGCTGCATTGAAAAGTATTAGGTGCTGCAAATTATAGATCTGAGATTTAGGTTTTTCTTCTGTCTTTTTATTGTTTGTTAGAAATAATCTCTTTTTTTTTAAACTTTCTTTTAAGTCTACATTGTTAATTTCACTAAAAAGACAAGGTCTCAACCAAAATACATTGACTTTGGATATGGAAAATAATGGATTATGTTGGTTTTTCTCTATAAACAAGTTGCATTTATTTGATTTCTTGAGATTTTTATTTTATAGTTTTTAAATGATATTCAATTGTAGAATATTCCTATCTGTAATGTTAAAATGTATTGATTAATAATAGGGTCAGTTTTCTCATACCGACTGTTGCTGGGTCACTTGATCAAGTGTTTTTCAGCCTTTCACACAAAATATAAGTCATACAAGTATGGATGATTCATGCTGGCGTCGGATCAGAGTGATGTTGATCAATTCCAAAGGCTACAATGTCAGTATTGTATCAGAAGTGAAAAGGTTTTGTTATTTTCTCCACCGTACATCACCTTGAGAGAGTGCCAATCAAATAATGAATGCTTTTAAATCGTTTGCTTCTCTATTCGTCACACACTGATAATTAGTGCGTCACAGTCTAGTCAGATCAAGGACATGGAGCTAGGAATAAAGTCTAAAAGTGATCACAAATACAAAACTCAGACTTAATTTCACATCCATCACTTTATTTTGTAAAAAAAAAAAAATCTGATTTATTACATAAATACCAGTTTCTACAAACTCTCCCTTTATATAAAGTGCCTTAGCATTAGGAACAAACACCTGCTACATCCTTGGCTGCATCAATAGATCCCATTAATCATGGATATAAAAGACACTGCAGATGTTGACATAAATAGAAGCACACACTTCAGCAACACTGAGTCTGTGTTGCTCTGCTAAATTTACAGTGTGTGATGCATTCATGCTTCATTCAGCCTCAATCGGCTGCCGGAGTGTCCTCAGCTATCGTTTCTTCTCCTGGACGTGCGACGCAGCTCGGCTTCTCCCGTCCAATCAGCACAGACCTCCACTCAAGGTCTATGAAGACCCATTAGCCTCTCTGCTTTAGAGAAGGAACCACTGTAGATCTGGCTTACACATGACGTCGTCATCCAGACCGATGCAGGACACAAAGTGAAGTGATCAACTTCTTCGTCCTGGTTTCTCATCTCGACCTTTTCAATGCCGTCTTTCATTCCGTAGCCACCACTGGACCACGTTCAGCTTCTCACACCGACGTCACGGTCCGGACTTTGGCCGACAGCGCCTGTTTGAAGCGCCTCTTCAGGTCTTGCATGTTGGGAGACTTTGGTCTGGGGATGAGGGGTGAGCGTTTCTTCTCTGTGGTGGTGCTGGTGGAGGTGGGGGGATGCTGCTTGACCAGCTGACAGCAGAGTCTGTGGAAAGCTCCGTGCACCTGGTTGTAGTCCTCGCTAGCAGAGACCTCATAGAAGGAACAGCCTAGCGTCGCCGCTAACAACGGCCCCTGCTCGGAGTCCACGCCCCTCAGGTGCAGCAGGTCGGCCTTGTTGGCCAGGAGGATAACCGGTGGGGGGGCGACGGTGCTCCCGGGGCGGATGACCGCTTTATGCAGCTGATCGATCAATTCAAAGCTGTGGCGATCTGTCACAGAATACACCATCACTACGGCGTCCGCCCAGTGCACGGAGCAGGACACGTGGTCAGGGAGGCTCACGCCGTTATCAGTCATCTACAGGGAGAGCACAGAAACAAAGACGTTAAAACAGTCTACAATGGAAAATCTGATTAAATGTAGGAAGTGTCTATTGATACGGAAACGTAACAATAGATACTGTCACTATGGTTACGTTTTTTGGACCTTTTATGTAATGTGCCTGTGTTTTCACTCAAGAATTCTCCCTTCTGCTGCTGTGGGTTTGAATCCCACTTGTATCACATATTTTTTCTCATTTTAACATATTTAACACGGAAAATTCCACCTTTAAAATACATATATGAAAAAAATAAACATTTTGGGGGATTTTTTGGGTTAGGGTTAAAATAAAAGGGTTAGCAGGGTAGCAAAAAGTAAATATTAACTAAAATATAACTGACGGAACTTTACGTCACGCGGTGCATCTACCACATCACCTAAACTGTCCAATGAAGGGCACGGCGTATGAATAGACTGGCAAAGCAGACAAAAGCTATAGGATTACTGCTGCTGAACCGAGAAGGGTATCATTTACTTTGGCCCCAGACATCCATTAGCCTGACTGGCAGATAAGAGGCAGAATGAAGGCTCTGCTTCTGAAACACACACGTACTTGTGTTCATAGTGTGGGAGTTGTACCCACATCAGATTATGAGCCAAGAGTATTTTCTAATATTCATTCATTCATTTATCTGATATGCTTGTTCGTGTTCAGGCTTTTTTTTTTTAACATAAGAATTTATTTTTTTTAAGATGAAAATAGGAAACCCTGCATAATGAAGTAAACTATTGTTAATGAAACATCACAAGGAGCCCTTACCTCTGCACCAGCAGTGTCCTGGACCTGGATAGTCACTGCCTCTCCATCCACCTGGACCTCCCTGGAGTACAGACTACCTGTACACAGCAACAACCTCCAGTCAACACCAGCTCTAGTTACAGCTGTCTATAACCTCTCTCTGTGTGTGTGTCCATTCTGATAAAATATGTCACGTAGGTGTTTTATTTAGTGTTTTTCTCATTTATGTTACTATTTTCTTCTTTACATAATATCATACTTTAAATAATTAACACTATGACGTGTATTTACCGGCGTTTCTCTCATAGTCTCCGATGAAGCGTCTGGTCAGGAATCTAACAATGAGCGCTACAAAGAAACACAACAGGGAGGAAATGACGTTAAAACCACTGACCCTGAGCAGAAGATGGAAGTACATTAAATAAAATGTAAAAAGGTGAATCCTGTATTATTTCTTACCTGTCTTTCCCACACCGCTGCCACCGATCACTGCTATTTTAATGACCCGGGATGAGCCCGCGGTCTCTGCTCCAGGATACTCCGCTATGCTCATCATGTTCTGGATGAGACGCATTGTAGTTCCGTCCAAGTCAGAAAAAATACCAAGTAAAGAGAGTTTCTGTTTAAATGTAAAGTCTCAGATTAAATGACTTCGTCTCTTTGTCTCACGAGCTCCTCTTTCTCTCCGAATGCTGCACGCGCCGCAGCACGCTGCCTTTATAGAGCTCCAGCAGAGCTCCTCTCTGATTGGCTGCTGCTCCCGAGACCCCTCCCCCCGCTCTCTCTCCGCCCACACGTGGATGTGCACGTTGCCCCATGGAGGTGAAGAGAGGTGTGAGTGGAGCACAGGCTGCTCCAGTGTCCTCTGTGAACCTGTGAACTCATTATACTAATCATTGTCATCATATACAGTCTCAGCTGATAGAGCTGACACTGACTCTACACATGCAATGGTTCCCAACCAGGGGTACGTGTACCACTTAAACATGTTGCAGAAGGCACTGTCTGTGTCCACAATGGAAAATAATGATAATCTGGCCCTATTTTTCTACAGAAACCTTCCTGACGGTTATCATTATCAAATATTTAAGCAAATAATATTACACGATATAAAATATGTATGAATGCACTCTGGGGAAAAGTTAATGACTTAGTTTTATCTCTGAAGACTGGCCATCTGGCACAGCTAGCATCGTCCTGGTGGGCCATCGCCCCGAAGAGAACTGGTCCGGTCCACTATGTTTTTTTGTCTAAATTTTTTTTGTTTGTTTTTTGTTGTTTTTGACGAACGAGTGGACACAGACATGTTAACAGGCGGCCAAAATTGGTCCAAAAGTGGCAAGAACAGAGTGTAAAGTGACTGCAATGTGCCAAAAGCAGTCATGAGTGGGCAAAAAAAGAGGAATCAGGTGATATGTAATCATGGCAAAGCCAAATTGTAGCTTAAATGGGCAAAATGTGGCAAACAATATAGTGAAAAAGGGCAAACATGAGGAACAAAAAGAGGCAAAATGCTGGGGGGAAAGGAAATAAGTGGTATTTAGTGGGCGTGAGTTAGCTTATTTGGATGAGTGTCAAAAATAACTTTCAAAAATAAGAAAACGTTAATATTTATTGGTAAAAGAAAGCTAAAGTCTGAAAAAAAGAGTCAGAACCTTTTGAAAAGGGGCAAAAAAATTGGACAAAGAAAGTTGCAAAATGGCCAAAGGAAAATGATAAAAAGGGGTTAAAAAGTTTCCCCATTTTAAGGTTTTCTGGGGAAATCATAATTAAAATTAGTCCTAAAGAGCCACATGTTGATCACTGACTTAATAAAGGCTTCTATAGGGTGTCGCTGATAATGTATTGATCTGGACAGAAAATGCCAGGTGGAATTGTTGTCCCAGTCCACCCCTGTCTGAAGACGATGATATTTAGTCTAGAATGTGCCCATTCGCACTGTAAATTAATTACATTGTATATATGAAAAGCACTCTATAAATAAAGTTTGATTGATTGATAAATGCCACAAAAAAAACCTTCAAATTTGATTTGGTTTGGTCTTGAATTAGAGCATGACCGATACCAATACTGGGATTTTGAAAAAGCCAATATCCGATATAAATCCTGCCGATATACAGTATAAAATAAGAAAATGTATATACTGTACACAGGATATATTATACAAATTCTTGCAAATACCCAAAAACTGATTCAAGAGAAAGAAGTAAAACATGACTAAATTAAAAAGCTAACATAAAGACTGTAAAACCACTGATGAATAAGAAAGTATTTGCAAGCTGTATTTCTGGACTACAATGTAAAAATGAATAAACAAAGTTGCTCAAACCTCAAAAAGCAAACATGGATACATATAAAAAAAAAGAGGTAAAAATGTAACTGTAAACAATGATCTAATGCACTTGTGTTGCACAACACAAATATTGCTATTTTGAATATTTTGAATGTAATGTTTTGATTTTAATTGAATTTCAATGGAGAACTTTTAACTATCAAGAACTGAACTTCTCCATACTCACATTTAACCCCCATATCACCTCTTCATCCTGCTTTCTTTTGCTTTCCCCCTCTCTCTCTCTCTCTCTCTCTCTCTGTCTCTCTCTCTCTCTGTCTCTCTCTCCCTCTCTCTCTCCCTCTCTGTCGCTCTCTCTCTCTCTCACTCTGTCTCTCTCTCTCTCTCTCTCTCTCTCTCTCCCTCTATGTCTCTCTCTCCCTCTCTCTCTCTCTCTCTCTCTCTCTCTGTCTCTCTCTCCCTCTCTGTCGCTCTCTCTCTCTCTCCCTCTCTCTCTCTCTCTCTCTCTCCCTCTCTGTCGCTCTCTCTCTCTCTCACTCTGTCTCTCTCTCTGTCTCTCTCTCTCCCTCTCTGTCGCTCTCTCTCTCTCTCTCTCTCACTCTGTCTCTCACTCTGTCTCTCTCTCTTTCTCTCTGCTGGAAGACCCTAAAAAAGAGACACGAATGTGACAAAGTAATGGATCACCTCAGGAGAAAAGGACCATCATGATGAAGGTTTTATTTCTAACACTTTTTGATCTTCTTTTTGGGATGGGCTACACTGGGTGCCACAAGGGGTGCTATTTTTAACCAGAGAGGAGGGGGGACAGGGCCTCATCCACCTAGCCAGCCGGACAGCTACTTTTAGAATACAGTTTTTACAGAAATATCTTACAGGTCCTTCTGATCTTGTGTGGAGAGATGGGGCCAGCTGCATTCTCAGACGTGCAGATTTCCTGGGGTTGGATGCTGCTCTGTTTTTAATTGATTCTAAACTTTTAAAATTTGGTGGGCTACCTCCGTTTTATCACGGTGTTTTTAAGTCTTGGGCCCTTTTTTACTGTAAAAGGTGCCCAAAGTCTAACTCTCTGTACTGGTTGTTGAGAGAACCGTTGATTCACAGAGCCATGCTGGACATCAGCAGCAATGTCACCCCCGGCCTGACGATGGCGCTGCTAAAAACAAAGACTCTGTGCCTGCAGCAGCTGGTGGATGCAGTGGGGCCGGCGCTGGAGGACACCAGGGCCCTGAGCTCTCTTCTGGGCCTGCACTCTGTCCGGGTGACAGAGAGACTCCTAGAGCTGTGGCGCCAGAGGCTCCCTGGGAAGGAGAAGAGCCTTCTAATGGACTATGGACAGGGAAAAGTCAAACCGGACCCTGCAGATCCCTTCCCCGAAATCTTCCTGAGCCCAGCTCTGGGGGAGCTCACCGGCCCCCTTTTGACTACAGCACAGTCTGAAAAGCTGACTCTGCACAAAGCTGATAAAAAGACGTGGTACATGAGCTGCGTCAAGGCCATACACAAGGCCGGACTGAGTAACCGCCCCCCCACTGTGTGGTCAGAAAGATTGGGGACAGATGGAGCAAGTCCACAGTGGAGGATTTTATATAAACCTCCCCTAAAAAAGCAGACAGCTGACCTCCAGTGGAGGATTTTACATGGTGCTGTTGCCTCCAATGCTTTTATTTCTGTTCTTTATCCTGCTGTTCTTTATACCTGTCATTTTTGTTGCCTTCGAGAGACTGTTTAGCATGTTTTTACAGAGTGTAAGAGACTCACGAGTTTCTTCTCTCTTTTAACATTGGTTTTTAGTCTCTTTGATGTGGTTTTTACTGAGAGGGTTTTTATCATGGGAACTAAGTACAAAAAAGAACAAAAAGAAAAGTGGCAGCTCCTCAATTACCTCTCAGGTGAAGCTAAAATGCCCATTTATATAAGCAGAAAGAACAGGGTAGAGAACAGAAAAGGACAAGAGGCTGAGGCAGTATGGCTGCTCAATATAAGGGCGAGACTCTGGCTAGATTTTAGATTTGGACGCTTTAAAACAGCGATGGTGTTTTAACAATAATGTTTGTTCAGTTGTTGATGATGAGTTGGTTTTTCCGCAAGTTTTTATGGCTTAAACTGTCATTTTTAAAAACAAAACCAAAAAACATACTGGGTTTTTAATGCATTAGCACTTTTATTGGATTGAATTGTGAAAACTAAACCTGTGAAAATAAAGTGTTTTTGTAAAAATCAAATCTCTCTCTCTGTCTCTCTCTCTCTCTCACACACACACTCCTCTTCTTCTCCCATCTTTCATCTGTATTCATGTGCTTGGAGGTATTTTGGCTTCTGGTCCTGCTGTGATTATGGTCTGGTATGTATTTTTGATAACGGGGCTGATGACAGGTAGCTATGCTGGAATATGAAATTAGTGCCCAGAGTACACGGCAACACACACACACACACACACACACACACACACACACACACACACACACACACACACACACACACCTGTCCTTGTAACCAGTAATACAGACGAAGTAGCCATCAGTGTGTGAACACTCTGCTTTCTTTGTCATAACCTAGGGTGACCAGATTTTTTAAAACTGGGAAAGTAATTCAACAAAAGAAGCTGACAGATTTTCAAAAGAAGCTATTTGCATATGCTTTTATTTGTAATTAAAAAAGGTCACATAAATTACATTTTTTTTTTTTTTACCCCCTTTTTGGATGAATTGTATTATTGCATGTTGAAGGAGAAAGCATGAGAGGAAGCGAAAGCCATCGACCAATCAGCATCGAGTTGCAAACGAGTGGAAGACTTTTGAGATTTTTAATTGGTTTATATTGCAAGCGCTACTATGGCAACCATTGTAATTGACAGCTCACATTCCACAGAGCTCACTTTTAATCAAAATGCACTGCTGCAACACACGTCCATTTCGTAATAAACGTGACAAACGGGACTGAGGTTGTGAAAAACCGGGACAAATCAATAGTTTGGGGGAAATCGACCGGGACGTGCGACGTAACTCTGAAAACAAGGACTGTCCTGGATAAATCGGGACGTCTGGTTACCCTATAAACTGGGTCCTGTGTGATTGTCCAACAGTTTTCTTTAAACCGTAATCTGACCCACTGCTGGTTTTCTTCCTGTCCAAACAGATACAATGTTTTAGAGGCCTCAAAATTGTACTTTTTAAAAAAAAATTAATTCCACAGGAGGAAAATCTAAAGACACTCCCTTGATATGTACGTTGGCTTAATGGTGAAGAAAGTGAGCCTGTAACCAGAAAGTTGCCAGTTCGAATTAACCGTGGAACAAATCCATGCGCTTCACTGTGGCTACTGTCCCTGTCAGTCAACACAAGGAATTCCCATTATTTTAATGTGTCGCCCATGCACCATCTTCATTACGCTTGTATATTCACCTTCCATTCACACTTACCAATGCCCCTGTAGCTGTACTGTAGGCCTATGTGTTTTTGTGGGGGGTGAACACCAACCACACCGCTGTGAAATGTGTGAGATTCTACTGCCTTTCAAAAGGCCATTGATTGTTTTTGTTTGTAAGATGTTGAATAATAATTGTAAGTACCATCTATAATCAGTTTACATACTCCTGATAGGGAAACACTGTTCTAAAGTACATTTTTTTCCCTAGTTTTCAGCCTTATTTAAAGAGTTTTCATTTAAATCTGTATTATTGCAATTCTCTCCGCATTTAGATGGCAGATGTGAGTGTATCTTAGAGGTAACAATTGGGTGTTTCTAAAGGATTAAACAGGTTCAAGCTTCTTAAAGGGGGTTTTGACAATTGTCACCAAGAATTCAGGATATTCACAGTCAACAAGGGAATGTGTGTAAATTGCGGGTCAAACGACAAGTGCTGTGGAGGAGGGAGGACTCTCAATAGGATGTCCTTCTTGACAGAGAAGTGAGGACTGATTTCCTTAAGGCAGCTTCACCTTTTGAGCTGAAAAGAAGCGCCATTTGCCTCGAGGCCAGAGACCACAAAGAAATGTAATTTGGGATATCAGAGAAACAGGGGGTGGTCAGATTAGAGGCTTCCCTGGGGGCGGAGCTCATGGGCTGCATAGATGTCATGGAAATCATAATAGCTGCCTATCGTTGAAAGATGATTATCATCATACAGGTATTTTACAAAAAGCCTGCCACTCAGGGTGCTTTCACACCGGTTTAGTCTCGGACTCGGTCCGAATATTCGGAGGACAGGTGAGAAATGTAACACCTTGGTTTGGCTCGGTTTGCCTTTAGAGCGCAACTTCTGATCCGCACCAGCACAGCCTCTGGTGCAGTTGTATGAGCGAACCAGTTGAGGAGGTTGTTACTGGGATGGAGAATTCTCCTGACAAAAAAACAGAAACCAGAAAAAGAGGCTCTCAACAATGAGTCAAAGCGAGCGCTTAAAGGTGTGTTCACACCCAACGCGACTTCAGCAACAACAGTCGCTTAAATCGCCCGTGATGAGTCGCTTGAACATTGTCACACTTTTTGGTCGCTCCATTGCTTTATCGCTCCAGTAACTACTGGAGAATAGTATGTGTCTGCGGAGAGGGCTGTACACTTCTCCTCCGGCCGTACGTTTACAGCGCTAATCATAGATAGCGCCACTTGTACTTACGGTTTGAATGCTCAACTTACAGAGTTACTAAAGGATGAGTTCACTCAAAATATACATGGAATTCAAAAGCCCTATTCATGGAGTATGCCACTTTAATTTTGGCCTCAGTAAGTTGAAGAAGTGTATAGCCCTGCCACTGCCGCCGCCTTGCTGTAACGGGAGGGCTGCAGTCTCCGGCTCTACAGACAGTGACGGCTGGAGGAGTGACGTGGGGAGAAACTCAATGTCGATTGGATGTTGCAACACAGAGTCACAAGAAGTCACTCAAAAAGTTAACATTTTTCAACTTTGAGTGACTTCCAGTGACTCAAGACGCGCAACAAAGTCATGGAATTGTGCGAGTCACGTCACGTTGCTTGAAGGGAGGTTGCTTGATGTTGCTTGACATCACGTCATTTACATTGATTTTGAATGTAACCTTGTCGCCAAAGTTGCTGAAGTCGCGGCCGGTGTGAACGCACCTTAAGAGTGCGCAGAAACTTCTGCTTCCCCCGTTTGTTTTTTCAAAACCTTTAACAATGGAGCAGCAAAACGTGCCTGACGACCCACAGTGCTGTGCACTCTACTCCAATACTGCCTTTGTTTGATCCGCTTCGAGAGTGGTTGTGTTCACGGAGATCCTAATCGCTCTAGGCTTTGATTAGAAATGCTCCGAGACCGGCAGAAACAATGGCTCTAAAATTCTCCTGTTTGATCCGCTCTAGAGTTTATTTGAGTGTTCACACCGCCCAAACGAGGCGGACTATCAGAGCGAACGAATCCTAGAGCGGTTTAAATGCTCCCGTCGGTGTGAATACACGGTTAGGTGTTTTTCATGCAGATTATTGTTACTGTTCCATATTAGATGTCCACATATTTAGCTTATAATTTTTCAGTACGGAGAAAAAAAAACACCTTGCTGGATTTTGCTGCAGGCATATATATTAAAAAGGGAAAAGAAAAAAAAAAACATTCCAAAAAGCAGCAACACAAGCACACATCTTTCCACAGATCATTGTGTGTGTGTGTGTGTGTGTGTGTGTGTGTGTGTGTGTGTGTGTGTGTGTGTGTGTGCGTGTGTGTGTGTGTGTGTGTGTGTGTGTGTGTGTGTGTGTGTGTGTGTGTGTGTGTGTGTGTGTGTGTCTGATAACATCTACAACATATTTGCATTTCCGCCAACGGATGGAAATCGTGTTGGCTTGCAAGAACAAGCAGCTTGTGTCAAACACAAAGGAAGAGGGGCTGCTTTATTTTTTCATATTGAAATGTGAGCCCTCCAGCACATCGGTGTTTGCATGTATGTGAATGGGACCAGTAGAACACGGGGGGGGTAGAGGTGGTTGTGTTGTCCTTTGGCTTTGAATAACAATTGCCATTACCACACACACACACACACACACACACACACACACACACACACACACACACACACACACACACACACACACACACACACAAACTACTTCTTCCCATGCCAAACGAATCCTGTAGTTTAAAGTTAAAACTTTCTAAGTAGTGAAATTCTACACGGTTCTCCATTGCTCAGCATCACTGACTGTGCAACAGTCGGAGGGAACCCTGACTGCTGCATGTATAGCAGAGGATAGTGGTGTTTTATTTCTTCTTGCATGCATGTGACCATGGACATGTGTATGTAAGGTAAGACTTTAAACTCTGGGATTATCCTGTTTTCACTGACTCAGAGGTAGCAGTTGTTGTTTATCCATCTCACGTGGGAAACCTGATTGAAACAGCAAAGTGCAAGCCTCGTGCGTTGTCAGCAAGGATATGTGTTTAATACTGTAGAAACTCAAAGCGAGAGATCGCAGTAAGGTCATGTTTAGGTTTTGGTTGAGAATGTTGTCAATAACACTCTGCATATGCAAAGAGGGATGGAGTAGGAGTGATTTTTGAACAGCCATTCAGAGTCACAGTTTGGGTCATAATCAGCACCCTCATTCAATGGGATTCTGACGGAAATGAACGGCACGTTGTCTACAGAGTTTTCCTGAAATGACTTAGTCATCAACATCCCCCACCAGATTGGCTCTCATTATAACTCACAACCTTTTCTTAAATGTCCTAAATATAAGAACTTAGATGTATAAGAAAATATTATCACATCAGAATATAAAATTACTGTCTCAAACCGTTTCTAAGAAAAGCTGTCCCCTTTGAAGATACCTCGAACAGAGAAAAAAAACAGGACAAGTACAATAACTCCGGAAATAAATATTTGCGCACTTGTCATTTTCGAACTCCATCAAGGTATTGATACCCTGAAGCCACACACCAAATTTGGTTATCCTATCTTAAACAGTTTCTGAGAAAAGCTGTTCCCTTTGACTGGGACGGACGGAGCGAGCTCAAACCTTTATCCCCCTTCCACACTTTGTGGCGGGGGATGATTAGTAGAATTTGAAATCTCAGGTACAGAAGGTTTTGCAGGTTGTTTACATTTTAAATAAAAAAAAAATAAACATAAAAAGGGTGGCAGCAGAGTGATATATGGTTACTGATTCTGCTTCACAGCAGTAAGACATCCTGAGAGCTCTCTGTGAACATTTTCACATGCATCCCTGTGCTTGTTTTCGCACGTACTTCGTCTTCCTCCCACAATCAGAAAACATGAACATAAGGTTATTAACGTATCTCTACCTTGAGTACCTGTCAAGCAAACAATATTTTCATTGGTGTTTAATTATTTGTTTGTCTGTTAGCAGGATTATGTCAAAAGTATTTAACAGATTTTGAACCAAAGATAAACTTCAGGCAATGAAAAATTCCATTATATTTTGGAGGGAATTAGGATCAATACATGACCACATGGATCGGTTTGAAAATTTAAAAAAAAACAAATCTCTCTCTGTCATCTTTGGTGAAATTTCAAGAGTTAATTTCTTGGTTTGTAATTCACTGATCTTTATAAAATTTGACTCAGTTATGTCGGGTTGGTTCCTCAATTATGTCACCAAATTCCATCCGGATTGGATCTGGATTGCGCATTTCATCACAAATTTGCACAAAGTGCCCATACATTTGGATCCACTGTATCTTTATCAATGAGGATAGAAATTTCTTCCAAGCCTTTAAAGTGTGAATGATTAGGATCAATGATCCAGCAAAGAGGATATTTGGTGCTTGGCAGAGGTTTGTTCTCTCTAAGTGCTCCTGTTAGTACACATAATAATCTAAACACCTAGATACAGTATTCCTCTAAATATACATTTAATTATTCTCATTTTGGAGTGAAATAAGGGAAAAGTCCTGCCCAAGTTCAGTATCTTTAGTGAAGATGACGGCGGTACGTTTGGGAAAAGTTGACACCACCAATGAAAGAAACTGATATCTACTCAATGGCCACCTTTACATGGGGCTTTAATTCCCCTTTAATTCAGAATAAAAATTAAATCCTCTATAAACTGACCCTGTAGACACTTAATTAGTGCTTCGAGATGACTATTGTTGTAATTTGTGCTATATAAATAAAGTTGAATTGAATTAATTCCAAATGCAAATGGATTTCCGAATTGAACTTAAATCCGATTGAGGGGGTTGGTTCATTACGATTTTAATTCCGAATTAAATTATTCCTTCCTGTAAATCTTATAAACATTTAATTATGTTTCATGGGGAATTGAATAAAGCCAAATAAAACTGATTTCCATGTAAACCTCAATTCAGAATTGTTATTTCCATGTAAACATGAAGCAGAAAACTTTAATTCCGAATAATTTCATTCGGAATATCTAATTCCAAATTAAAAAAAACATCATGTAATCAAGGTCTATATTCTCAAAAGATAAACATTCATTTTTATGTGAAGCATCTTTCTCTGTTCTGCATTGTTTTCAAACTGAAGTTGCAGGAAAACCAGGTCATCAGCACTAGTGGTGCTGAGTTCTTTGGAAAATAAAATTCTTCCAGAGCCAGGATTTGTGGATTTGAGGCCCTCATTAGTAATCCACACCGTACGTGAGGCCCAGTCTGTCTGTTGGCTTCACTGCCCACCAATGACACCAAACCTCTGGTTGTTTGATTCAGATGAACAGTTTAACAGCTTTGGGTCGCACAGAGAGCACAAGATGTCTGCACACGTTGGAACAGATTGTACAGTGTTTGCGTCCTATTGTGAGCACTGAACACGTCTTATCTCTGTATTCAACAAAGAGGAGAATGAAGTCTGCTCTTTTATGAGAGGATTTCTAATTCTGCTGCGTCTTCTCTGACAGTTCACAGTGGTTTTCCTCTCAGCAGCTCAGCGGGTCACAGTGACCCATCAGCGCACAAGTAGCAGGAGCTCCGAGACTGTGGCAGTACTGTGCACGTGCAAACAACTTCAGATTCCGCTTTTATAAAAGCAAACAAATAATATAAAAGTACACTGTGTGCACAGTGGGGAAAATCTCTCAAACAACTCCATTTCAACTCTCATCCACACGTTTGTCAACACTGTTATCCTTTGTTTAGCCCATGTGGATCATTCCCTGAGTATTTTGACACTTTCTCTGTGCATCTGTCATCTTTTTCTTTGTCTGAGAAGACAATGACTAAATCATGTGTGTCTCACTGAAAGAAATGATCAGCACTGTGGGAGAAAGAATGGACTGGAGTGGAGGAGGATTAGACACCTGTGAATACAAATCCACCAACAGGAACCTCTGAGGCTGGAAATACTGATGAACATTAGCATGTCAGTGGAGCTGTTTTCACTAAACCATCTGTCAGCATGTTGCTGACAGAAACCTGTGGTCCTGTGAGAAGATGAGATGTTGATCTTTGAACAAATCACATGCAGGTTGATTGGATATGAAATGTTATTTGCTGACTTTCAGTCAGGAGGTAAAACGTGAGCAGCTGTTTCAGAGCTTAGCTTTATGGGGAGATATTTGTCAAAGAAAAAAAAAAAAACATGAGAAAATCTGAAAAATACATTTGAAAATCTAAAAACACATAAAAATCTGAAAAACACGTGAAAATCTGAAAAACGCGTGAAAATCTAAAACTTGTTGAAAACTGAAAAAGATTTGAAAATCGAAAAAACACGTGAATATCTGAAAAATGTGAAAATCAAACAGACACATCAAAAATTTAAAATCTGAAAACCCACATGAAAATCTTAAAAAACACGTGAAAATCTGAAAAACACGTGAAAATATAAAAAACACGACTATCTGAAAAACGTGAAAATCTAACAAGCACGAGAAAAATTGGAGAAAAAACACATGAAAATAAAAAAAAACACGTGAAAATCCGAAAAAAATTAAATTAAATTAAAAAAATAACATCTTAAAATGTAAAAAAAAAAAAAAAAAAAAAAAACCCGATCTGAGAAATACATGTGAAAATTGTGAATATATTTGTGAATATTTTGAGACAAATCTCTCCCCATATAGCTTACCCCTCCCATCATAAATAACTCCTTACTGTCCTGCACTCTGCATCGTGACTGAGAGGTATTTGCTCCTCTGCCTTGTTTCACCTTGTCTCACCAAATTACTGATGCATTCAATGACCCATGATTAACCTGCATTTTCCCCTCATGTCTTAAGCATTGTTATGATCTTACGCTTCACATCTGTGCTGTGGTCACACTATCTGTACATGGTGAAGTTTACAAAACACGTCCTCAGAAGAAAAAGACACAAAAGGTCACATTTCAGTGTTAAGATGACGTCATAAGAAAAGTGAAATGTGCAGCATTATATTTTACATAGACTTCTCCTATGAAGTGCCATTGCTTACTATAGTGAATTGAAAGGCTTTAAACGTTTATTCACAATCACCTATTCACATGCATGCAGGCTCCGCCCACCTAGATCTGCAACACTCAGTAGGTTTACCTGCAGCTTAAGAAAACTGAAATGGCTTATTGCGATAGATGTTTGATCGGCTGCTGGACAGGTTGATTAACAAACCCTGATAGCACGATTGACAATCGAGCTAACAGTTAATGTAATTCACTTGATCAGACTCCAACATGGCGTTCTGGACATGCACAACTTTTTCTATACTGTCCCCCGTAAACAGAAGGAGATGGATGGAAGGAGAAGCTGCACTTTCAGCTGGACGAGGGAAGCAATTTTACGATGCTACAGCTAAAAAAGCAAAACAACTCAAAATACATGGATGGGAGACAAACATGAAAAAACTGATTTTCAACTGTTGTTGCCATATTTTCTTTTTAAAAGAATGACAACAAGTTTGTGAGAAACCGACTAAGTTTGAACCAGGCGTGTATAGTGTGTGTCGGTTTGTCGCCATTCACCCCTTTTTGATACTAGCAGCATTCCTCTGTGCACAGTGGACTCGGATATTTATTTACACGTTTGCTCTAAGAGGAATTATTTTAAATGCTTGCTGCACCTCATCTTCACAGTTAGATACGACATGTTGCCAGGCAACCAAACTAAAACCCCAAAGAAAGTAGAAATGAACATGTGCAGCATACTTTCTATCTGCATGGTAATTACCGTATAATGACAGCAGTGAAATGTTTCTCACGTTCAGGCAAAACCTTCCACATTTTCCCCACATTTTCTAAGCCTTCCATTTTTGGTGAAGTCAGAATGGTTTCCCTCTCACGTGATCACCCTATTCACTCCAATGACTAACCGTACTGGTTCGAGCCTCACCACAGATCGTTCTTGTAAGCGGGTTCAGCACATACTGTGTCTTCCATCAGCTTGGCGTTCGGAAACCCATTATATCTGCTGAAGCATAGAGTTTTGGTGCAGGGAGACCATTAGGACGCCACAGATCACATCAAGAGGAACAGCCAGGGGCAATAATAAAGGATACATGTACCTGACAAGTACACACTGTTCTCAATGTAAGAATTGGCTTCAGAAGCAACAGAAAAGAGAGCAGACATGCGTCATACAATGTGAAGGAAGTAGGATGATGCCCCTCTCCTCTCCGTCTTTGTATTCAAACTTTGTGAACTCACAGAAGAAGTGCTGTGAATTCATCACCTCACAGAAATAATGACAGGGATGCTGGAGAAGCAGAACAATGCACAGAGTTCACTCACTCAGATTAATTTAAACTTTCTTTTAACTTGCAGATAAGAACATAATTAATATATGATCACATGTAGTTCTACACAAATCTACACCTAGAAGCGTAAACACAAAAATGTAAAAACACTTTTTAAGACACAAAATTCCACGCTTTGTGAGTCAGCAGTCGGTGCCTGGAGGCAGTAATTTCTAACTAAACCAGAAGGATGTAGTAATGTAAACACTGCACAAAGTACACACACTGCACATTGTTCAAACTTCATTATTGTAAAACTATGTTAAATAGCTGGATGGATGGATAGATTTCAACTTGTTTCCATTGAAGGCTCTTTTGGGCACGAGACTTTGCTGCAGGAAGATGGACGCTCCAAACCTCCTTATAACATTCTGCATTCCTTTGTTGTTTCACGTCTAATGTGGCAGGAATAATTATTAAGTATAATGCTAAGAAATGTCCCAGTCTCCTCTTCTGTTTACACCAGTGACGTGCCGTGAGGGTTGGATAGGCACGTTGCCAATCTAGACCACCAATGACAATTTCATATGTTTCTGCTGGCAAGTGTTAATCAAACAAAATCAGCATTGCAAAACACCATTAAAGAAACACAAACAATTATTCAATATAGCCTCCATACTCTCCCATCAAGTTATATCTCATGACACGGCAGCGCATCCGTTGTTTGTGTTGGAAACACAGAAACACGGAGAAAATGACAACAACAACAACTCAGTGAGGCACATCCACAAAATCAATCCTTCCTTTTGTACCATTCACTGTAGAAAATACAAACAATTTTCTGACCTTACCTTTGCTGAAGGTCTGGTAGCTCAGGTGTTGGTCTCCCATCTTTTAAAAGCTGTCGTTTTTCCTAAAAAAAAGTTTCTCTATCATCTCTGGCGCTGTCATCCTGACTGTAGTGTTATCCCACTTCTAGCTAGAGAACGTAGCAGCGGCGACCACGTGATATCAATTCACTAATGCACTGTGAACGTACCTATAGCATTTAGCATAGCACGATTATGTCCGACATAAATGGTTTTTGTAGTGTTATCCAGAATGTTGGTATGTGTGTTACCACTAGGGGCAGACCATGCATAGTGGGTGCGTGTGTACTGCATGAAAGGACACCAGAGAAGAAGGTGTGTGTGTGTGGCAGCCATCATAATAAAGAGGCTCCGTGTTCACACAAAGCAGCGGTCTTTATTTATAAAAGAACCCAACACAACAGTTTTCATCTTGGGGAACTGACTGCGCATGCGCAAACACATAAAAACACGCTATGGGGCCAGAGGCAGAGCAGCAATGTGCTTTTGGGAGAGGGTGTGGCCTCCTCCTGCCTTACAGCACAGTGAGACTGTGCAGCGTCTCTGCCGTACCAGGAAATAGCGATGTTTATTCATTTGGGCTATGAAAAGCACAAAATGCTGACACTTTCAAACTTATAGGTACTGTAGGCTATCAAAAATTTAAAAATAAATAATTTATAATTAAAACAAATAATCAAAATATTAATTCACCCTTGGTTAGGCACAGCCTACCTTGCCTACCCTGACTGCACGTCTCTGGATTACATGTACCATGCCATGTTTTCCGCAAGAGAAGTGGTCATGTGACCAGGTACCTCACGACATGTGAGCATACATGTCACGTTCTGTGACATGTATTTGTGGGAAAAAATTTCCATTGAACTTTTGCGACACATTTCAACATCAAAACATCTGAAATTCCTCCTCATGAAAGCGTCAAAACTTTTTAGCGATATCTGAGTGTTTTTTTCAAAATTTCCATCACCAGACTTTATTGTGCTATTTAGATTTTACGCATTTCCAAGGGTAATGGAAACACAGCTTTTGACAAGTTGGACTTGTTGCAACAACAAGTATCCAGTTCATACTGGACCAGTGCAATCAGGGAACCACAGAAACCAGCTTGCATTGTAGTGTCCCTATCAACCACCTGTGTGGTTCATCCCACATCAGCCCAGGCTTACTAACCTGGTCAGACCTGTGTGTATGGCCTCCTGGGAAACGTAGCATCTCACACTTAACCACTCTGCACAGACAAATTTAATGGGGTTTCAAAGTCATTTACAACACTGAATGAATATAAAGATATGAGGTGATGCAAGCATTCCCCGTATGTTACAAATTGATGTTATGATGTCTTATCATTGAACTACACAATTAATGGCATTCTGGACATGTTTGCGTAGATAATAAGTCATCAACAGTCATCTCCATGACCCATTTCAATCACAGAAATGCTTTTTGGTGTTTTGGCTTTTTACATGAAATGTCAGCCTGAAATCTGTGGCGTGCAGAGACAGATAAGAGCTGGCGTGCTCTTACCAAGCTGATCTCCAGTATCCTGAGCACCTGGCAGAGTGAATTAATGCGGTTCACGAGACTGGAAAGTGGGTCAGGCTCCAGTGCTTTCTGCAGCCATCGCAGCTCACTGGAGACATGCGGTTACACAAACACATCTATTGTTATTGAAGATGATGAGGGCTCGATGAGCCTGAGCCTCCAAATGGGGAAGAAGGGGAGCCCAGGAATGTGAGGCTGCATACATGTGGGAAAAAAGCAGGGCATATGTTAGCGGTGTTTTACACGTACAGTAACGATTTCTAATCCTCATCGTGACTGGGCTTGTTAAAGACGAAAAAAAAAAAAACAGCGTGCTCTCATGTTTCATTTTTCCATAATCCAAATGAAAATATCTCTTCTCTTCAAATGTGATCACAAACAAACCTCTGAATGACACTGCCTTTCTGTGAATGATGTTAAAAGTTCACAAAAAGTAGGTCAGTGCTTTTTATAACGCTTCTCCTGCTCCTGACTCACATCTGCTGATATGTATTTAAATTAGCTGCTCCACTGTTATAAAAACATCTGCATGTGACCCTTTGTATTCACTTTGGTTCCACTGTGAGGCATATCCAATAATTAATGGGTTGTTTCTTTAATGCAGGTTTCCAGAGCTGCTTCATTGTCACTGTGAACTCTTCTGCTTCCTGCTTTGTGAAATGGGTATTGTTGTTGTTGTTGTCACACTGACTGAAAGTGGAGCAGGTGCACTAGTGGAAGGTGAGGCGGAGATATGATCATCACATGAATATTAACATTTTTATGTTCTCGTGTTGGCGGTCAGGGCCACTCGGTCACATAATGGTTACTGTCAGGATTACTATTGCAACAACACATCATCAGTAGGGTCAAACTAACCTGTCTCACGACGGACATTTGTGTGTCCTCAAAAAGTCAGTCTTTTGTCACTGTGTGTTTATTATCAGGACAGTTGTAATTTAGTAATTATCGTGTTATACCTTAAGTCACATATGTCAAACTCAAGACCCGTGGTCCTACTCCGGCCCACCAGACCATCTAGTCCGGCCAACGGGAAGATTTTGTTCAAAGAAAAAAAATGGACTTTTTATAAATTACGATATAAATTGTAGATAAAATACAATGGGGAGTTGTAGAACTACATTATGTACAGAAATATTAAATCACAATTATTTTTAAAAACTACATTGCAAATTTTGAGAATGTTCATTTCACCAATTGCTTAACATTCAGGATTTTGTTTGAAATTTGTGCATTTTCCTTTACAAAAACATGGATTTTTCTGGCCCGGCCCACTTGAGGTCAAACTGGGATGTGAATAGTTTGACACCCCTGCTTTAAATCTGATATCCAGAGTTTCTGAGAAATATATGCAATATATGTATGATTCTTTTGAAATGCGAAAAAATACCTAACTAGTCTTTAACTATGGTCTACTGCTGGTGGTCATTCATATACGTCAATGTATATAAATAGAAAATTGTACCGCGATCGCCCAGCCAATAGGCTTTAGCTTCCTGTAGTGGAGACTGTCAATCAAAGTGAATGTGCGTGCGTAAACTGTGCACAGAAACAAGGCCGCGAGTCACAACAACAAACAGGAATCAGCAGAGCATCATGGAGGAACGCTCTGAAACTCCAAAGTTTCTACTAAAAAACAAAAGAAAAGTCCAGGTACAAAGCTTGTGGATAAACGTCTTCGTGATCGCAACAGAATTTATCTAGAAGCTGCTTTTCAAAGGTGGAGGGTCTTGAGGCTTTAAAAAGGATTCCGAACGGACCCCTATTTGCCGACATTTCTCATGGACAGGTAATAAACACGTTTTAATCAAACTACCAAGTGTTTTATTAGTGAAAAACAATACTAAACGTGTGTTGGTGTGTTATACATTGTTGTTATGTTTCGCAATGCGCGTACACAAAAGTAGAGGCGTGGCTTCTGGTAGATTGGCAGAGGCAGGGGGAGGAAGTGGAGCTCTTTAGGGCGGGGCATCAAGACGTTCGCTTTTGAATTTTCTCTTTCACTTTTCATTCTACGTATAATCGCTTTAAGTAAATATGGTTTAATGTCTACTGCAGATACATAAAAGTTTAACTATGTGTTTGACACCTTAGTTCAGGCAAAAAAGGTGAACTGATACAGTTTATGATGAATGATACATGTGCTCATTTCTTATACGGGCCTCACAGTTTCTATACAAAGCTTTATAACCAGAAGAACTCTTATTTCATATTTTATTGCAGTGGTTCCCAACCTTTTTTGGGTTGTGACCCCATTTTGATATCACAAAATTCTGGCAACTCCAAATACTTTTTTCCTCTTGAATTCCTTTTTGATCATGTTTGTGTTACAGTCAGATACAGAGTAGTGAAGATTAGTGCACAAAGTGACAAAATGCAGCTAGATTTTTATTTGAGAAAGTGAAAACACAGAATCCAGTTGTAAAATAAAAATGTCATTTTCATCAGTAATTTTTTTTCAATCAATTACTAGACATTTTAGGCATTCTGCCAGCATCAACAATAATGGACCCAATCGTAAAGCCTGACACGTTCTCTGAATGACATTCATTCATTCATCCATCATCTACGTTCTTTACAAACCCAAACGATGATAACCAAAGAAAACAGTTTCCTGCTCTTTTGTTGCTACATGTGCAGTCTTCATTTAAACCTGTGAGTGCTGAGAACGCTGTGTCCTAATGGCCAGCGAAGTATGCCAAACTCATGTGCACTAATTCCCATGTTGCTCATTTTTCTTGTCGTAGATGTTCCAGCGCTGTTATTTTTACACGCGTTGTTGTTTCATTTCCACCGTTATCAGTAACAGCTTCAGGAAAGCACAAAAAGTGCCGACTGATATAATTACATTTCTATTGAGATGAGAAAAACAAACTGGAATGAATGCTGGAACATTGTTAATCAGGATGTGGGGATCAGCCTGTGTTTCATGGATAAAAGAGAAGTATTTTACCCCCGTCACCATGTGTAGCCTGTTACTTTGTGTTGTTGTGCTTTTGTTTGTCTGCATTCAGAATCACAATCACAATCAAAATTCCTTTATTAATCCCAGTGGGAAATTGCTTTTGTTACTGCCACTTATGAAAAAAGAAAAAAACCACAAATTAAAGAATAAAATGTTTAACATAGACGAAAGAAAGAATAAACGTTAAATAAGTGTATAATTAAGTAAAAGACTGTTAAAAATAAGGATCAGATACACACACATTACAGTAGTAAAAGTGAGATAGATGATGATAATAATAATAATAATAATAATAATAATAATAATAATAATAATAATAATAATAATAATAATAATAATAATAATAATATTAATAATATACAAATATGATACAGATATTTACAACACTCAAGCTGTGAGGGTACAGTGATGCATTATATAGTTTGATTTCCTGTGGCGTTCTGTGGAGCACCGTGGTGGGATCAGCCTGGTGCTGAAGGTGCTTCTGTGACTGACCAGCACATCATGGAGTGGGTGGGGCTCATTGACCAAGATGGCCTTCACCTTGGACTAGCTCCTCCTCTCTGTCACCACTGTCATTCTCACATAAAGTCAACTTTTGAATGTGTTCTGGATGCATGTGTTGATTGAACACGTTCACAAGTTCCAGTAATCTAACCCTAAAAAGTTACTTCTAAAAAAGGGTTTCTTTCAAACTTTTCCATAGTTTCTTACAAACAACAAATAAAATAAAGACAAATATCAAGTTTGTATTTAGAGTATGTTTACTGACAAAACTATTGAGTAAAGAGCTAAAGGAATGAACATGGACTTCCTTAGAGAAAAGGAAGCTGGGCCACAGTTTTGGTAGTACCTGTTCACCACTATAGGGTACATTATTTTATAACTAACCCAAAGTAGGTTTTGTTGAGTGAACCTGATTGATTTTGACAGCACTAATTGGAATAAGTTCTACTTTCTTCTTCTTCTTTGTTCCTTCAGTGCTGAAAGTAGCGCTACAGCAAGCCTCTAAAGTTTAAAACGTTTATGGATTGTATTACAATAATATAACAACAACATTAAACCTGTGGTTAAGAACCTTGGTGTCTGGTTCGACAGCAATCTGAGTTTGGAACATCATACCACAAAATTAGTACAGTCTTGTTTTTACCACCTGAGGAACGTTTCTAGAATATGCTTTTAAAGACACAAACAAACAATTTGACATGCTTTTATCTCTTGTTGTTTGGATTACTGTAACATCCTTTTTACCTGCATGAATCAAAATTCCACAAACCGTCCAGATCTCAGCTGCAAGGCTGAAGAGTTTTTTCATGAACTCCGCCCCTTTCTACAAGGGCCGAGTTTGGTTTTTGTCTTTTTTTCCTCTTCTTCCTACCCATTCTTTCATATTTCTCACCTAAGTTATTGTCCTTCATGTTTCTTGGTCGGGATGTAACTTTAGCATTTTTAAACTGGCTCCCAGTATGTTTTAGGATTGATTTTAAGATTTTATTGATTACTTTTAAAGCCCTAAAAATGGCCTGTCCCCAAACCTCAGAGCTTTTATTACCATATACACCAGCACGTACCTTAAGATCCTCAGGCAAAGGTATGATGCTCTCTGTTCCACGGCTGAAAACTAAAGGGGACGGAGCCTTTTCAGTCCTGTATCTTCTAACTTGTTTTTATATTTCTGTTTTTAAACTAAATTAATTTCTGACCAAGACTCTATATATTTTATTTTCTAATGTATAGCTGCCTTTGGAAAGCACTTTGTAACGCGTTTTGAAAAGCGCTATATAAATAAAGTGTATTATTTATTATCATGTTTTAACTACAAAAAATAATTCCAACAAACCACAACAATCTGATCTCTACAAACTAAGCATATACAGATTTACCTTTGACACCAGGACATTATGACTTATACCCTAAAGGTTCTTCTAGCAGCAGAGCAGCATTAAAAAAATCCTTCTTCCAACAAGCATGGTGACACCCCCTTCACTTATAGCCTTTATATTACACCCAGTAGCACCATTCAATAGCTTTACTCACCTTTGTGAGAGAACCACTAACAGGGTTGATGACAGCTTTGTCACCATAATGTGACACGTCCTTACTGTCACTGGCCTCAGTGAATCACTTAAACCACACGTGACACATACTTAATTTGTCTCTTTTTAAGTGCAAGTGCCTTCAGCCATGCATTCAGTGCCACTTAAAGGAATGTATGTAACACTTTGGTTTTTTTTTGCTGATTTTGTTAGACTATCACTGATTGTGTGGTGCATGTGCACTTACATGAAAATTCATAATGTTGGCATTCCTCATGGACACAAGTAAAGAGGCCAGAAAAGGTCCTTCTAGACCACACATAGGCAACTGACGGCCTGGGGGCCACATGCGATCCTTGGTTGAATTATGTGCGTCCTGCAAAGTACAGTAAATGCACAAAATGACACATAGATGACAGAAAAATACACAAAAAAACAAATAAATACACAAAAATGACTCAAAAAACCGACAAAATGAGAGGTGAATATGTAAAAGGACAACAAATATATACAAAATGACAAAAAAGGACACTTTAAACACACAAAATAATAAAACTTTCTCACAAAAACACACAATATGACTCCATACATGTTATTTTCTGTATTAAGGCCAAGGTTAGTCAATATACTTTAGAAATGATTAAATGAATGTTAAAAATGTGGCTCTCGGATCAGGTAATTTATTTCTTAATTCAATTCATGTACATGTGCAGAACAAAATGTGTTTTGTGGATGTTTTTGTTTTACTGCAAATGTTTTTTTTGTTTTTTTTTACCTTACTTCCTGTTCTTCACAATGGTGACAATGAGTTGCTCTGTGTCTCTCAGTCCTGTAAACACAGACCAGACAGAAATAGAATGTTAGGCTGGAAATGTTTTAAATAACAGTAAAACAACTGACAACTCATGGGATTGTTTCCCTTTTACTTGAAAAAACACATCCATTAATGACCACAGGATTGTGTCAATTTGCAGTTTTTGTAAAATGTATTTCAAACTCTACCATGCCCAGCACAAAGACAGGCACTCCAATTAGTTTCTTACTTCTTCTTCCGTAATTACTTGAATCCATCTCTCTATTCCTCTTCCTTTTGAAGGTTGCACGTCATAATTGTGTTGTTTTTTCCTATTTCTTTTGTTTACATTCAGATGCTAAGGAGATAATTGCCAAGGGAATGTTGTGGGAGGATAAAACAAAGTCTGTGAAGATTAGGAATGACCCAAGGCTCTTTGGGGGAATCCTGCAGAGCTTCAGAGCGTGGACCCCATCACCTCCCCCAAGGTTTAACTAATTGTTTTGCTGCAGGGCTGAATATCGGCAAATTTAATGAATTGTAATTACATGTGTGGAATGTCATCATCAAAAAAAGTAATGGCAGGAACCAACACAAGCGGACTGGGTGAAGCAATGCCTCCAGGCACCTAAACCTGTTTTATTACAAAAGGGCCCTAATCTCTGAGGAAATACTTGTAGCTTCAGGCATGTTAACATATATCTTCAAACATGTTTATAGGATCAGAAAAAGTACATAACAAAAAAGCTTCTAAATAACTCCCTGTAGTCTATGGTTTAACAGCAAGCACCCCAAAATCTGTGTGTTTATAAGTGATTGTAAATTAATGGCTCCATGAATTAAGTGTTTGTTTATGACACAGTGAGACATTTTGCACAACACTGTATATTAATTCACACTTACAGTTAACAAATGAAATATGGAGCCCCAGACATGACACAGTGAAACATTTATTTATTTATTTATTTTTACAATGTCATGTCTGGGGCTCCGTAAAGAAAAGCATTTTATTCTGAGTTTTTATTTATTTATCAACATATGAAGTATTATGTAGTGTCACTTCAGGTTTGTTTCCTTTTCTTTGAACGTAAATTCTGTTTTAATACAAAACATAAAATTTTACACCTCTTGTTTTTTTCTGTCTCAGTTTGGTTTTTGGTTTTTCTGTATGGAAAATTTTGGGAGAGAAAAAAAAGAATAATAATTTTTTTTTAATAATTTTTTTTGCTTTATATAATGTTATATCGAAGAAAATATTTCCCTTGATGGGCATAAATAAATGAAACAACCAAAATAGCTAGGAAAATGCAACAGGAATGACTTACATTTCGATTTAATTGCATTAGTTAAAAAGAATTAAATAAATGAAAAACAAGTGCTTGTATTTCTAAGACCTATATATATATATTTATGTATTCCATACTCTTTTGTTGAAAGAATATTATGTAAACCACTTTGTACCGATTTTCCCTAAAACAAAGGAAAAAGATCAAACTGTGCTGTTTGTGAAACTGAACTCACAGGAGTTTCAGTTTGACACCTCTGACCCTTCGTCAGCGTTTTAAAAACCTTCACATACAAAAAGACTACAACTCCCTACAACCTCTGTCCAAAATCCTTGATTCTGATTGGCTACCACTTCCTCGCACAACCTTGTGTGTGGCTCTAATTTCCTGTCGATCAAACCCTGGACGCAGTGACCAATCCGTTCCCAGGGTTTTTCCAGCGGTGGGCGGGGCTTCAGGCTCACTCACACAGCAGGTATTTTTCCTCGCCTTGTTTGCTGCTAACAACCTGCTGCTGTTTCTGCTCGGTCGTGCCTTTCTGTGTTTACGGCGTGTTTGTGAGAAGATGATGATAATGTCGTGTGCTCGGTGAGCTCGGCCCGGGCCCCGTGCTGGCCGCTTCCTGACGCTCGGGCTTCGGCTGTTCGGCCTCCAGCCGCGGCTGCGCTTCTCTGCGTCGTCCTGCCTCGGTTTATTTTATGAAGATGGCGGTGAGGTGGACACTGTGAACTAAATGACTGTCAGAAACATCGCCTCCATTTGTAATATGGTAAGTGACCGCACGCGTGTGAAGGTTCGAGCCCCTGTGTGTGTGTGTGTGTGTGTGTGTGTGTGCGCGCACAGATACCTCTGACCTCAGACCCTATGACGTCATGCATAACACCGCAAACATTTCCCATCAGTGAGACATAGAGCAGTGAGTGTGTGACAGACAGACAGGTGTGTGTGTGTGTGTGTGTGTGTGTGTGTGTGTGTGTGTGTGTGTGTGTGTGTGTGTGTGTGTGTGTGTGTAGTGATGCTGCAGGAGGACCAGTCACATACACACTGATCTGATCTGTGCTGGTGTTGCATTCACAGACACTGAAGAGTGTCGGATAAACAACTCTGCCTAAAGCAAGTAAACATGACTTTACTCGTACCGTTCACTGCTGTGATAGAGGAGAGTCAGGGGGTAACTGGTGAACAAGCACTCTGAAACATGTGAGGTAAAACATGCATGTATTGAGATCACAGAACTTTATTTAGATTTATCTGTTAACCTGTCAGCTTGATCCTGGGCTGGGTAAAAAAAAAACCAAATAAATAAGAACTAGGAAAATGTTAAAATTGATAATTCAATATATCTTTCTCTATATCTGTAATGTAGCATCCTCAAATATACAAGGAAGGTTTAGCTTTACCATGAGGTGTGTGATGGTAGGAATTGTTCCATCCAGGAACACTTTAGTTTAGAGGTCAAGCACTGAAATTGGTTGAAAAGTAGTGATAGATCGATATATCGGCCATCCGATGTCATCGGCCGATGTGGGATGCTGCATTCGCCGTTCCGCATTATTTACAGAGGGCAGATGTATTCTTGTTCTACATCACCTGTTTTTAATATTTGTCAAATATTTTATTTACTTGTTGTCGTTCTACCTCACCTTTAATTTCAATAAATGTTCATTTTTTTCAAAATTGAGACCCGTACCATTTGTTATCATTATTCTGTCATTTTTATGATGTAAAGTGAGGAAGTAAAAGTAGTATCGGCTCAAGAAAATCGGCAGTCCGTATCGGTCATCAGCTAAGGCTAAAAAATCGGTATCAATATTAGCCCGAAAAAGTCCATATCGGTTTATTCCTAATGAAAAGGCCTGCCATTGGCCATGACTGTAATCCATTCCAAAGCGTTCACTTCGGCTCAGGCCTACCAAGTTTCTCCACATTAAAGGTGCTCATCCTTGGGCTGAGTGAAATAAATCAATTTAATCAATATTCAATTGATTTTACTGAAATCAATTCATAGGTGCTTAAACAGATTTTTTTTTTTTTTTTTTTAACACTAACCCCAGTAGTTTCACACTATACTCTGGTGTTAGCAAAATCGACTATTTCACCTACTCAACACGAGAGTTTATTCAATTCAGTGCAAACATGGCAGATGAAGCTCCGCTGGGTAAACCGTTTGGAACCATCTTATTAATATCCAAGTTAAATTTGAAAGATCAATCCTGAATTGTGATTCATCGATTCAAAACCTTATTAATCAAAATCAAATTGATTCATGAACTTGGCCATGATACCCAGCTCTACTCATCCCTGTTTATATGAAGCTTTTTAGTCAGTTTTTGTTCTTTCATTGGAGTACAGCATGATGGAAATGAAACGGGTAAACTTAAAACTCGCCCCACTTACCATACGTAGTTGGAGGTATGCATTTAGTTTAGTTTATTTGTTTGGCACAAATGAAATACAAATCTGTGCAGGGTGAGAGTGAAGCCCTTCCAGGCTTGTACAAAGCTCAACACCTGGTAATGAATACAACACAATGCAGGCTAACATAATGAACATCACTCCGTATGAAAGAAAGCAGAAAGCAACACAGTCATGGTAATTATGATTATTAACAAAGTGCAAAGAAAGCCAAACGTGTTTAGTGAAGGGTGAAGAAAATACTGCAGCATTGTGGGGTTTTTTTTTCTTTCTTGCTGCATCTCAGAGCTCATAGGAACACCTGATTCATTTCTGTAGCAATGTACGTAATGTGTGAGTCAGGTCCAGAAGCAGCTGCAGTTTTGTCTACAGGATGTAAAGGTCGTACCTATAGACTGTGATAAATGTCACCATTGGTGTTTATTGCTAGTATTCAGATCAAAATGGGAAAGTGCTGTAGACCTTTTTAAAGCATTTCAAAGTAAATGTACAAAAATAATTTTTGTCCATTCTCTGAAGTTGGTATGATATCACTTTTTTGTCCATGTGAGTTTTTTACTGGAAACTTGGGTGGTGGGTATATAAATGTCTGTCTATGTTAGGCCTGTCATTGACTAGCAACCTGCTGTGTTGGTGTACCTGCTCTCTAGGCTAGTAGGGCTGGGAGAAATAATCGATGCATCATTATCAGACATTAATCAATAATCCATTCTTTCATTTCCAATAATCGTTTATTTAAATGGTAAGTTACAAGAAATACAGTAGAAGGATATTTTAATGGATTAACTGATGTTTTAATAGCACTATAGAGGGTTTTCACGGCATGTCATCAACCGCATCATTGACCCGGAAGTCGCCGACTCGCCATATTGGAGATACTCAGCATCGAAGCGCACGGACACAAGCAAATCGTGAATTTCGAGAGGAAATAGTGAATTATTGCCATGTTTTTGGCTGTACCAGTCCGTCAGAACGTGAAAAACATTTTGAGTTTTATAGACTTCCAAAATTTATAGCAAATCAGGGAGAACAATATCAAAAATCATCAGAGGAAAGAAGGCGCTTGTGGCTAGCGAAGCTAAACCAGGACCTAGGAAGCAAAAATCTGAAGGTTAGGTTGGTTAGGTTATTAAAGTTAGGTTGATTGAAAACGTAATTGCATCTCTCTCACCCATTCACACACCATCTAGTTATAGGAATCCAAACTTCTATAAGTATGGGCTTGACAAAAACCAGGTAGTTGACGTTATCAGGATACATAATAGACAGAAGACTCTCCAGGTCGTCATTCATCCAAGATGAGGGAGCCAACTTATATGGATCTGCACCACCAATAAAGCATAACTTTTCCAAATATCGTGCTCTTTCCTTTCCTGTATGCCTTTGCATCTATAACGCATTTATATATCGCAGTTGACCGAGTCAAATTCCTCGTGTGTACAACATACACTTGGCGAATAAAGATGATTCTGATTCTGATTCTGATTTTGAGGATCTTTTCTGGGGTTTATCCATCGCAGTGTTTACCTACGAGTGCCACCAACATGGCAACGCATCCGGGTTACTGCCCAGAACGTGACATTGGTGAAAACCCTCTATATTACTTGAGCTGCTTATTTAGTTTATATATAATAAACTGTATATAATCTATCATTTAGCAGAGCCCTATTTTTTTATTTTTGCACTTTACAGATGTCCCCTGCTGGTTTAATAAAAGGTAAAAATGTCTGAAGGCAAATGCTATGTTTTTAAAAACAGTAATTCATTAGTGGACACAGTGAGAAACTAAAAAATGCTGCGAAAAAGTGCATCAAGATGCATCGATTCTGAATCAAATCACAGTACATGAAATCGTAATCGAATCGTTGGGTGCCTAGAGATTCCCACCACTAGAAGGTAGCACAGACCACATTTGGATAATTCAGGAGACATTCTAGGTCAGGGGTAGCGAACGCCAGTCCTCAAGGGCCGAAATGCTGAGACTTTTAGATGTGTCCCTGCTCCAACACACCTGGTAGAAACCAATGTGTTGTCATCAAGCTCTGCAGAAGCATGATAACGAGCCATTCATTTAGTTCAGGTGTGTTGGAGTAGGGACATCTAAAAGTCTCAGGAATCCAGCCATCGAAGACTGGATTTTGCCACCAATGTTCTCGGTGATTAGTGGATCAGTGGCATTGTGCCAGAAAATTCACAATTGAAGATACATTTTCCTTCTTCTGTTTTAGAGTTGACTAAGAATGTCTCAATCTGATACTAGTATCAGATATCGGTCCGATAAGGGCAAAAAACAAGTATCGGATTAAAACCAGCTGCATCTAAAATCTCTGATATAATATACTGTATATTTAGCTTTTATTACATTTGTTTTATTTTATTATTTATAAATAAACCTTATATTAGGGATATTTCGATACAGCTTTTTCATTTCCGATATGATACCAATATTGCAACCTTGTGTATCGGCTGATACTGATATTGATCCGATATCAGCATGAATCATACATACTGTATTTTTATTACTTTCTTTAATAAAAAATAATAATGACTTATTTTGTAGTGTGAAATGTTAGAAAAGGCTTGATCAAGTGATGTCACTCAAACAGAGGACAATAGTCAGCAACAATAGGTATGAGAAAAACTGACCCATTTATTATTAACCAATTGGTTACATTAATTTTTACCTTCAACATAATATCTACAGTATTCTACAATTGAATAAAATAAATAAAAAATGAATTAAGAGGGAAAAAAATCAGAAATTCTGAACTTTGAATCTGATATCCGATATTCTTTTTCAGGCTGATATCCGACCAATATCCGATATCGATAATGGATAGGGACACCCTTACCTTATATAATAAACTAAATACGCAGCTCAAATACTATAGTGCCTTTAAAATGTCAGTTAGTCCATTAAAATATCTAATTTCTACTATATTTATTGTAACAAACCATTTCATTAAACTGTTATTGTAATAACAGTTTAATGTTATTACAATAGTAATCCATTGTCAATTACTATGTCTGAGTGATGATGCATCGATTATTTCTCCCATGCAAAGATTTCACTCATTCCCATGTCATCACTGCTTCAGTTTACCTATTTCTATTTTATTTTCATTCTATCAGATTTACCTAATCGTTACTAACTGTTAAACTTAACACAATTAATGCTTGACATGGTTAATTGGGTTAACAATTGTTCATATCTGAGCTCAAAGTATGTGGGATTTAAGGTCCGTCTGTTGGCTAAGCCTGCTTAAAATTTGGTCACTCAACACTATGAATGATAGATAGATAGATAGATAGATAGATAGATAGATAGATAGATAGATAGAACAATACCTTCATTTCAGACTCAGGGTCCATGTAATGCTTCTGTTATCAGTCAGAATGAACTGCATATGAAAAATTCAGCCACTGACATAAACACACAAGCATTTACATAAACAGGCACTTAGATGCGCACAGAATGTACACTTCCTCTCACACTCACGTGCTCGCTACGTCATTGCATAGCTTAATCATGTACTACTGTACTAGGCAGAGCAGACTGGAAATGTTGGAACGTGAGATGTGGGCGGGGGCTCAATCTGGGACAATAACAAACAAACCAATGAATCCACACGTGAAATGAATGGTAGAGGCTCATTAGGGAGCTGCTCTATTGCTGACTGACTAAAAACAGCCACTACTGTAACACTGCCCCAGCTGAAGTGTTAAGTGTTTTAGCGCTGGTATGTGCTATCTCTACATTTACCTGTTACTGTGATTTTATCTTAAAATATAAGAATTCTTCAATGCTTAGTAGGGCTGCTCAATTATAGATAAAATAAGAGGGGCGGGGTAAAGGAGGTTACATGCATGAATTAAACAACTCAAAGTTAGTATTAATAGTTGGTGTGTGCCAAGCTTTATTCTTTGTAGATTTCAGAAATTGTGGATTTTTTTTTTTCAATTTAGCAAATAAAATGTATGTAAAATTATTATGTATGTATATGTATTAATTTTTTAATATATTTTTTTTTTTTTCACGATTGTTATTTTTGTAATCATTGGGTGTAATAATCAAAATCGAAACCAAATTTAGATTAATTGCACACTTAATGCTAAGTGTGTTAAAATTAATTTATGGCTTTTGGTAAAATGAAATACAATATGTAAAGTGAAGCAATAAAAGGTAGAAATCAAGTCAAATAGAGTATTTTTATAAATACATATTTAAATGAGATGTGCAGTAACGTGTTCTCATTAAACTTCAGGCTTGCAGCCCTACTCTGACTGAGGTACAGCAGACAAAAGCGCTTTCAGAATTTGCTATGACGGACAGAAATAACTGCCATTAAAGTTTAAAGCCTTCCCTAAACTGTCTCCCATGTTTGGCCCAACAAAGCTGTGGTTCATTTGAAAAGCTCTGAGCTCTGACAGGTAAACCACCAGCTCTGACAATAGATAAGTGCTCTGTTGCTGCCATCAGTCCCACAATGCTCTTTACTTTTGATATGGATCCTGTTTGACCCTAAACGTTTTCTGCAGTGACAGGATGTGTTCCTCTCAGGTTTAATAAAGCATGTCTGTAATAGAAAGAACATTAGAGACAGAGGAAATACCATCTTGGGATGGTTCCACTAGATTAGAAAATGGTATTTTGGTCTAAAGCTTGACAGCCTGGAGGGGTTGTTCACCTGGAATTAAACGGTGATCGTAGAGTTTAGAAAACCTGACACTTTAGTGTCAAACAGTCATCTTCAGTCTTTTAGATGAGGACATAGATTTATTTGATGCCATCTGTTAATAGTCTCATTTTTATATCACGCAAAAAGTTAATTACCGGTACTATACCAAAAAGGAAAAACATGTCTTTTTTCTTTCCTCCAGTTAGTGATCATATTCTTACTGCAACACATTAAATAATTTAAAAAGTGTTAACGGAAATCAATGCATCTAGTAATTATATCATAAGAGCATATTTACTTTTTCAAATCAAAGAATACTTTGTCCTCACGGTCAATGACTGGGCAATAAAAACTCTAGTTCAGTTCTCCAGATCTTGATCTTGTACTTTAGCAGGCCTTGCATCCTAATTGGAGTTGTTCTATGTTTTAATGACAACATTACAGCACTACCTACAGGCCTGGGACACTTACTACAGCTTTTTGCTCATTTCTGGTGTCTTGGCTGGAAGCAGTAAAACTATTTGCCACCCGAGGGGAACCAAAGAAATCAAAGATACAAATTAATCTCCCTGTGAATGTATACTTATTTCCCCCCTTTAAAATGCCTTGTATGTTATTCTTTCATAAACTAGGACATTGGTTCTCAAACATCCGACTACAACATTTTGCTCAGAATACTATGAAAAACAACTATAGAGCATAATAATGGAATGAATGAGTGATAACACACATTTTAAAGAATCTCTTTTTGTAAAAAGGTGTAATGAAACAGTATTTAGTGCCTCCTGAATCGACCAAGACTGACCTTTTTATTTTCAGCTCGTGTTTTAATCATCATTATTATTGTCATTTTTCACTTGAAATAAACAATATAAAACCACATTTTTTAAATTCTTTCACAAGTTCATTTTTCACTCTCTTTCAAGTACCCCATGCACTGTTGTTGTGTACCCCTTGGGGTGCACATACCTCCATTTGGGAAACACTGAACTAGGCTGTGAGTAGTGTGTACTGTGTAGACGTGTAAGTTTGTGTGAAAGTACATGTACACATCAAGTAGTTACAATTTATCAGTCGTTTCCAACTCAAGACATGGTAGTGCTGTCTCCATGAGAACACACGAGACATTAAGTAGACACTGAAATCCTAAATGCTCCCAGGTGAGAATCTTAGAATACAATAAAATGCTTTTATTGTCATTATACACAAGGTACAATGAAATTAAGAGACAATTATTGTGGTGGAATATACAGAGAAAATAAAAAAGAAAGATAGATGAGTGTATTTACAAGGGGGATGCCACTTAGATGATAAATAAATAAATAAATAAACAGTGAGAACAACAAGGATAAATGAATTGCACAGTTGCAAATTGTCTGAAATTGACTGAACATCTCTTATGTGTTGAGTCACCGTATTGCACTGGGATAGAACGTGTTGGTGAATCTGGTGATGATATTTTAATAGGTGTTTGTGTCAATAAGACAACAGTACAACATGCTTAGATACTACTCGAGTGGTGACAAAGAGCTTAATAAGGAAATTACCAATTGGTAATTTTGTTTAATTTGCCTGTTTTTGACTAAATCTGAGGAACAAAACAAAAAAAAGCTAAAACAATGTATGAATAATTCCTAGTATTGTATAGTAATGTTCAGTCATGTGATGGCAGATGGTCTTGTGTTTTGTCCCCTCAGGGCACCAATGCCTCTGCTCTGGAGAAAGACATCGGCCCGGAGCAATTCCCAATCAATGAACACTACTTTGGATTGGTCAATGTGAGTTTCACCAAATCCTCTCCTACAACAACACTGGTGTCATCTTTCAAAACAAAGCCAGTGTGTCACTGGCAAAGGGAACAGTGTTGTTTATAAGGGACAATCTGTTACATCGCTGTGACATTTTTTATTAATGCACCACTTCTGCATGTGCTAAAATGTCCAAAACATTGGCTCACAGTTTGTTTTTTATACCACATGCTAAATTTGCCTGAAACAAAGACTGTTTATTTTCTTCTTTGAACACATTTTAGTGTCTTTTTTGTTGTTGTTGCTTTTCCTCAGTTTGGAAACACATGTTACTGTAACTCAGTGCTCCAGGCTCTCTACTTCTGCCGGCCTTTCCGGGAAAATGTTTTGGCCTACAAAGCTCAGCAGAAAAAGAAGGAGAACCTGCTCACATGCCTGGCCGACCTCTTCCACTCAATTGCCACGCAGAAGAAGAAAGTGGGCGTCATCCCACCAAAGAAGTTCATCTCCCGACTACGGAAGGAGAACGGTGAGAGAATTTAAACATCATCAAACAACATCCTAATGGTCATCATAAATAACTAGCGATGTAACGATTCACTCAACTCCCGATACGATTCGATTCACGATACTGGGTTCACGATACAATTCTCTCACAATTTATTTTACAAAATGAAATATTCATTTTTTTTTTCTTCAAAAAAAAAATACTGCACTCTTTTCTTTATTTTTTTATTGTCAAAAGAATCGCTTGATAAACTATGCAAAACAATGCAATTTCATTCAAAATAAATCCTGAATGAAATAAATAAAGAAATAGTACAAATGAAGAAGAAGCCTATTCATTTAAATTCTGGCTCTATAGTAAACTATTCAAAACTGCATAATAGTTACTTTTCGTTTTAAAAGTGCCACTGAAAATGTATTTTGTGCCTTAACAATTGGACTTTAAAACAAATCCCATATCAAAGAAATAATATAAATAAACAAACTATGGTTTTCATTCTCTCTCTCCTCTGTGCCGCTCTTACCTTGGATTTCACGGTCTTTCTTTCTCACCTCTTTCATTTTGTCTTGTGGAAGCCAAAATGCTTGGTGGTGGTGCATCCTAAATTTCAAATTTTAAATAGATAGCGCATATCGATGTGAACTGTGACACCTTTGAATTGATTTTTAACTGCCTCACCATTAATCTTTACATCTTTATAAATAACAGTGTGCATGTTAGTATGTGAGCCGAGTGTATTCAGGGTGGAGGACAGGTGTTTGTAGTCAGGTCATAGAAAGTGGAGCTGACAGAAAGGACAACTGTTCCCTGCTGTCTGTGTTGGGGAAGCTCTTTATGTGGATGAACAATGGCTGCTCTGTGAGGATGAGGCTTTGGTCAGCTAACACCCCCCTTCTCTTCCTTCCACCTATCCATTCTCGCTTTTCACTGACCTGTTGAAACAGCTGTGTTAAGCAGGAGTGGTTTTTTTATGTTTTGAAGTCTGTGCATGATATTAAAAAAAACTGTTAAAATATCATATTTAAAGAAACAATCCTGAAATATTTTAATTTTTCTCAACACTGACGAAACATTGATAGCTGTTTTTATCATGTCAGTGATTGATTATAGTATTAAGCCTCCAATGCATCATATACTGTACATGCCTGTTTATACAGTTTTCTCAGCTTGAACGTGATGTAATGGATCATTTGCATAATTTGTCAGCTTTTTTGTATTTTAACTGTTAAAATGGATATCTGTAAGAACAACATGTAAAGATAATGCAGCCAATATATTTATAGTTGACCAACTTTCTCAATAGTTGGTGATTATTCAACACTTCTGTTATATATATATTGTTGTTGTTTTAAATGTACTTTTTTGCCTTTTTTTAAAAAAAGTTCTAACTGCAGTTCTAACTGTTCAGTTAGAACTGCAATTTAAAGTGCCAAAGTAGCAGCATCCTTGCTCGTAACCTATACAATAAAAAAGGGTCTGTTCTAAATGATAGACATTTATACATATATATACATATATAGTCTATTATATATGAACTAAATAAGCAGCTCAAGTACTATAGTGCTTTTAAAATATCAGTTAATCCATTAAAATATCCTTTTACAGTATTTTTTGTAACTTACCGTTGTTAAATAAAAGATTATTGGAAATGTGTGAATCGTTTGTCGATGTCTGAATGACGAGGCATCGATTATTCCTCCCAGCACTACTACCCTCTGCCTCTAGGGCATGAGAGCAGGAACACCATTAATTCTTTGTTTTACAGATAATTCAGTGGTAACTAATGTTTGTGACATTGCAAATTGTGAGGCTGCGTTATTTGTGCAGACGTCTCTTCAACATTTTCCCATCTGAAGTCCACCCAAACTCTGCCTGTGTTTTCCTCTAGATCTGTTTGACAACTACATGCAGCAAGACGCTCACGAATTTCTCAACTACTTGCTGAACACGGTGGCAGATATTCTGCAAGAGGAGAAAAAGCAGGAAAAGCAAAACGGACGCCTTAAAAACAACGGCACCGCTGTAACCATAGAGGTGGAGAACACAGAGAACAAGACGGAGCCCACGTGGGTCCACGACATCTTCCAGGGCACACTGACCAACGAGACGCGCTGCCTCAACTGTGAAACGGTGCCTGTCCTTGTACTCGTCTTCACTTTGACATTTGTGCGTGTGTGTGTGCGTGTGCGCCTATGCGTGTGTGTTCACAGCTGTGAGTCCTTGTGTAACCCTGAGTAAGGGATGAATCTCTGAATAAGTCTGCAGATGGGATTAGCTCTTTGCTGAGAGATGCACAAAAACCTGCAGTGAGAATGTCTGGCTGCTTCTGGCCACCCACTTTACATGGGGGGAGGCTTTGTCCTCTCTGCTCAGAGGGCGAGCAGCGAGGGGTTACCCTGAACAACCCCTACAAACACCAAGACCGTAGAAAGTGCAGAAACAAAGGCCACTTAGATCCTGTTTATACGACAACGTTTTGCTTCTGTTTTCGTGTTTTGTTCCGCATTCACACAGCAACGTTTTCAAAACAATCTCTGTTTACATGGGACCGCTGGAAACCAGGTCAATGGTGGTTTGATTTTGCAATTAACCAAAATAAGTGCGTGGGCAGAGACACTTCCTCTGAACACAAGTAAGAGTAGAGCTTCAATAGGACATACAAAGTTAAACCTGACCCAGCCCGTGGATGTCAGAATACGGCCCGAACCCGAATAAAGCCGATCTCTTTTTAAACCCCTGCCCATTGCTGCCTGACACTATTCAAATCTGTAGAATCAGCCGAGGCAAATTTCTTTAATAACTCGTTCTGCATCCAACTATAAACATGACAAGCAGCTTAATGAGCCGCTACACGCTACATAGTGGTTTACTTCTGCTGTAAAGAATGTGCTAACAATGCTGTAATACACACAGGTCCACAACGAGTCGATTATGCATTTTATGACGTCATTTATCCATGTACCAGAGAACAGCCTCCATTCACCCCCTCAGCAAAAATGTGTGCGTCTTTCTCGCGCTAATCCAAACACATCACATGACCGTTCATTTACCCACGCAGCGTCCGAGCCCAACCAGAGTCTGTGTTAAAAAGATAAAAGTTTAAGCCCAAAATACTGTATCTAAAGGAGTGCAGCACTGTGATTGTCATCAGAATCTGGTGCAGGCATGAATTACGTCTCTGCTGATCCAAGTGATGGTGAAGTAAATCAACACTTTTTTGGAGAAGTTCAGGTAAATTCCAGAGTGATGCACACAGTGTGTCTCTGAGGCACTGCAGCCGCAGTGTGCATGCCCATGACACAAAGTGTCAGTTCCATGTTTACACGGAGACAGAGAGGGACGCGTTTTCTAAAACTTTCACTCTGGAGCCCATTTGTTTCCATTTTTATGCACCAAAACGCCATTTCCATGTAAATGGAAAGCCAAAACTAAACCGAATTTGTGCGTTTTCACTTGAAATAATCATTTCAAACACAGGCTGAGTGAGTGAGAGGGAGACTGTGGTGTCACACCCAGCTTACATCCTTTCCGTTTGACTGTAATGTGATGCATCTGTGTTTCTCTGGCTGTGACAGGTGAGCAGCAAGGATGAAGACTTTTTGGATCTGTCTGTGGACGTGGAGCAGAACACATCAATAACACACTGTCTCAGGTATCGCTGAAGCATCAGGGATTGATTGGCAGCGTAAACACTAACATCCTCCTGTTCACTCATCTAGCCACGTGTTGTCTTGTTCCATTTCCAGGGATTTCAGTAACACAGAGACTTTGTGCAGTGAATATAAATACTACTGTGAGACCTGCTGCAGCAAACAGGAAGCACAGAAACGGTCAGTAGAGCTTTCATAGGGGTTTGTATTGCCTGTGACTAGTCGGTAATCTAAAGCACACTTCTCTGAGTGTGTTGCTTCTCCACAGGATGCGTGTGAAGAAGCTTCCCATGATCCTGGCACTGCACCTCAAGAGGTTCAAGTACATGGAGCAGCTCCACCGGTACACCAAGCTGTCTTATCGAGTCGTTTTCCCCCTGGAGCTCCGCCTCTTTAACACATCGGGGGACGCGGTCAACCTGGATCGCATGTATGATCTAGTGGCTGTGGTGGTTCACTGTGGGAGGTACAGTATGCTGAATAACATGTTTGGTCACAGCTCGTTAAACTAGGTATGAGACCTCATCAGGGTGTCTGGTGTGGAGATGAAAACAAAGCTGCTTCCTGGAAACGCTGCTTTTATCTAGCGCACTGATCAGTTTACATCTGTTAAACCAGTTTACCTGCTGAAATTCTGCCCAATGATTGTCTATATGAAAAATATTTATTTAGAATGTTATGAGATGATGTAGACCAGTGGTTCTCAAACTTTTTAGGCTCAAGTACCCTCTTTCTCTTATTCCTTAATTCAAGTACCCCCTTTCTCTAACTTTTGAATCCAAGTGCCCCCTTTGTCCGACTACACATTTTGCTCAGAATATGATGAAAAAACAACTATAGAGTATAATGATGGAATTAATGAATGATGACACACATTTTTAAAGAATCACAGTATTTAGTGCCTCCTGAATATTTACCAAATGTAGAGGCACCCCCATTCTTTCGAAAATCCGTGATCAAATTCCGGATCTGATCTGGGTGAAACCCAGTTGGGTAATTGAGCAACCAGCCTGACATAACTGAGTCAAATTTCATAAAGATCCATCAATTACTAACTGACATTTTTAAAATTTTGCCAATGATGAGAGATTATGGTCTATCTTTGGTTAAGAATTTTGGTTAAGACAAAATTGTAAAAGCACTTTTTACTTAATTCTGCTAACAACAGCTAACAAATAAACCTTAAGCACTTGGAGAGCGCAGACGTCCATCACGCCATAGCGGTCGCCCATATGTCATTGTCACGGATATTCCCAAAATGTAGTCACTTGTTCTCTATACCATTTACAATTTTAAATTTCCACCACAGATTTTCAATTGTCATGAGATCTGGACTAATTGCAGACCATGACATTGACCTTATGTGTCTTTTTTCAAGGAAAGTTTTCATAGTTTTTGCTCTTATGACAAGATTTATTTTCTTGATAAATGATGTCATCATCCCCTAACATCCTTTCAGTTGAGGGAATAAGAAAAGATGTAATGACTACCATCTCCCCAGTGTCTGACATGCAGCCCCATATCATCAATGACTGTGGACATTTTCTTCAGGCAGTCATCTTCATAAATCTCATTGGAACGGCACCAAACAAAAGTTTCAGCATTTTCACCTTGTCCAATGCAGATTCGCGATTCATCACTGAATATGACTTTCATGTAGTCATCCACAGTCCACGATTACTTTTCCTTAGCCCATTGTAACCTTGTTCTTTTCTGTTTAGGTGTTAATGATGGCTTTCGTTTAGCTTTTCTCTATGTGAATCCCATCCATAGGCGGTTTCTTACAGTTTGGTCATAGACATTGACTCCAGTTTCCACCCATTTCTTCCTCATTTGTTTTGCTGTGTATTTTATTTTTTAAAGACATATTGCTTTAAGTTTTCTGTCTTGATGCTTTCTTCCTTGGTCTACGAGTAATCTTGCCTTTTACAACCTTCCCATGTTGGTTGTACTTGGTCCAGATTGTAGACACAGCTGACCGTGAACAACCAACATCTTTTGCAACATTTTGTGATGATTTACATTTACTGTGATTCCATCATTTTTGCCAGGGTTGTAGAGTCCTTGTTTTGGTTAGTGGTCATGCTCTTTGTGTGCGTTAGAAGAACAGCAGCACAGTGTATGCAGCGTCTGTACAGCACTGTAATCTTTGTCTGTCATTTCCTCAGCGGGCCAAACAGAGGTCATTACATCACCATAGTGAAGAGCCATGGCTTCTGGCTGCTCTTTGATGATGACATTGTGGAGGTGCGTCACTCAGAGTCTCTCAGGCTGTGATTGTTCTCTTCAAGGGCTTTGACTCATCCCTGAGAGCTTCGCCTTGTTTTTCATCCTGTGACCTAACGTGCTTGTCTCTCCTTTTATTTCTCGCAGAAAATTGACGCTCAGGCCATCGAGGAGTTTTACGGCCTTACCTCAGATATCTCCAAAAACTCTGAGTCGGGATACATCCTCTTCTATCAGTCCAGGGAGTGATGCTGAGGCTGGAGTGGTTGCACAGGAGAAGACTGAACAGGCCGAGCTCTTTCCTCAGACCTACGTGCCAATCCTCGCCCTGACTTTATTCATCTGACTCTTTTCTCTCTGTCGTCCTCTCTTCTTTTTTCCTTTCCACTGTCTAAATATTTTCTTTTCTCACCTGCATCTGGACTGCACTTTAAAACAGAAGCAAAAATGCGCAAAACAGCTGAACGGAAACAAAAGAAGCCTGTAGAGGTGAAGGGTCTCATGCACATACTGTCATCACTAATTGTACTATATCATTTATTTGTATATATACGGTCCACTTCCATGATGTGCCACCCTTTGTAGTCCTCGGTCCAATCACTGTCAAGGTCTTGGTTGTGTTAGGGATGCAGAAATGAGAGTGAAGATGTAAAATACTCATTCAGAAATGTCCTGCTATTATGAGGGTTTCAGAGCAATATCTGAACACTAATGAAAACAAATCCACACGCTCAAATAATACAAACTGATTTCAGTACACTATAGACTAATTGGCTAATTGTTTCTCCATGTTTTGGAGCAGAAATGTTTGATACATTTTGAATGTAAATTATGACTCACCTCAAACCATTCTGCAGGTACTATGTTACAATCTCCCACTCTGAGAACAGCTGATTTAAAAACATCAAGCCCACACTACAGGTTAATTAAACAAGGGTCCTTTTCTGCTTATTACTAATGAGATTTTTATTCAGATTTAAAGATTATTTATTGAACCTAGCCTATTTATTACAGTGATTTGTAGTGCTTAATAGTAACTAATGAAGGAGTCTGATTAATGTGTTTTGAAGACTTCCTGTGTGCGATCTCCAGTTGAAGGAAGAGGCGGTAAAAAGTTTTCTGTTAAGTTTTGTGAGCTGAAAAAATTAGGGATTTTATGACACACGAGAAACCCAGAAATTGTGACTTTAGAAAATAAATCTGCACTATGAATTTAACCAATCCAATCCCAAATGTCCCTATAAGGTTAAGATGATGTAATAATTATTAATGTTGGGTGTTTTATTTCCTTCCCTTTAGGCAGTTTTTGGGAGGTTTTTTCCCACATGTACTTTGTTCTTTTTTATTTTTTAACCTGCCAGAAAGATGGGAACATATTTGATCATCGGTCTCTGACTTGGTTTAAGTTATTGTGGTGTTATAAAGTTAGACTACATGTATCAATGTGGGGAATGCTTGATCCTGTGTACTGTAGGATGTTGGGTCATAGACTAGTGCAGCTTCCATTGGCCCGTTATGTAAATGACATTCCTTCTTATTGCTGCACATCAAAATAACATTTCACATCTTGTTCTGAAATGATCCTGGCAGATATGTAGCAATATCAGGCTAAAATGTTCACGTCTGGAAGAAAGCATGAAAATTCTACATGCGTTTTTTAAATATGCTGAATCCATGTTTAATGGCATCCATGCTGGAAAACCAAAGATTCCCACTCAAAATCAAGAAATCCAAGATGGCCACCATCCGTATTGCCAATTTGGATATTTTGGTTCTATTTTACATAGATTGGCAAGTTATTGAAGAGCTAAATCCAAGATGGCCACAATCCGTATTGCAAATTCCAATCTTACCATAACTTTGGTTCTGTTAGATGTATAAACATGATCTTTGTGGCAAAATGTAGGTTTTTGGGGACAAGGATTGTCATGGAATATCTTGAAATACTGTAAATTGCATCCAGAGCTAGATAATAGATGGCCACCACAATGCTTTAGGGTGAAATTGCAAACCACAACTGTGTATGACAAAGATGCCTCGATTTGATTTAAATCCCCATTAAAACATGAATTAATACGTTTTTTTTCTCAGAAAGATTATATCCATTGTGATCCTGGTACATGCATGCATAAGCAATAATCTGATGGTGTGTTTATTTTGCAGCACTTACCAATATGTACAATGATTAAAGTCAAACTTTTGATTTAGATATTTGAGTTATGACAACTGGTAATATGGATGGTGGCCATCCATATTACCATTTGCCATTTGGATCTATTGATTTTGGATTCAGCATACTCAAAAACCCACCATGTAGAAATTGTCGTGCATTTCTTACAGAAGTGAACATCTTTTTTGTCGTATCTGCCATGTTGAAAGGAAGTAGAAAGAAGTGTAATCTGTCCTGTTAGCTGTTTGTGTACATGCAGGAAAGCCAGACTGAAGGCTGTTACGTGCACTCGTTTCTGCCGTCTCTTCCACGTAGTCGGTTACTGGTTGAGGTCGTGAGGAATTTGTGCCAAACTGGAGCCAATGTTGACCTTATCCAAGCAGTCTTTGAGAGAACACTATTTTCATTGTAAAGATACGTGTATGATATGTAGAAAGAAAAAAAACATGGAGATAGCAGAATATTTTTTTAAAGTCTCCTCATAAACTGAAGGAAGATGTAATGATTAGCATCGGTGAAAAAGAACTGTGCTGTTTCACAATCACTGACGTAATGGATCGAAGAGCTGTGACGTTGCTCATCTCCTCTCTGCTTTACGGCTGAAAGGGTTTGAGACGTGCAGATCACCACGCTGATCTTCCATCAACACTTATGCACTCATCTTCATGAGACACATTCTCAAGTTTTGACCGGTTTTTGGTGTTTTTTGACCAATCAAGAGCAATTCAGCTGCAGCGAGACTTGAGCGACCTCGAGAGAGAGAGAGGAGAACAGGAAGTTAATCAGTCTCTGGCAGTTAACTGGAAGTGCACTTTATTAGTGAGGAGCCTCAACGCTTTAACATGATAAGTCGTGTGACACCCTCACTTTTCTCCTATTCAATAAAAAGATCCAATGATTCCCCGTGTGTGATTGGTTGTTTTGCCTCTTGGAGAAGGAAGTTACGATAGCGCAGTGGTTCCCCAACTATTCTCAGTCCTGTACCCATTTAAACAAGAAACCTGGAGCTATGTGCCCCCTACTCCTGCACACTTAAAGAAACTGTTGAGAAATAATAATTAAAAAAAAAAATGTAAGCTCACAATAAAATATAGAATTTATTTAATTAATTAGCCTACTGGCATTTTCAGTGAGAAACAATTTCTTATTTTGCAAAAATAAATCTGCCACACATTTGTTGATTGAACATACAGGTGCTGGTCAAAATTAGAATATCATAAAAAAGTTCATTTATTTCAGTGATTCCATTCAAAAAGTGAAACTTGTTTATTAATTCATTTCACACAGACTGATAATTTCAAATGTTTATTTCTTTTAATTTTGATGATTATAACTGACAACTAATGAAAATCTCAAATTCAGTATCTCAGAAAATTAAAATATTACTTAGACCGATACAAAAAAAGATTTCTAGAAATGCGTTGACCTTGGACCTAAGGAAACACAGTTGACCAACACCAGCACATGACATGGCACCCCCAACCATCACTGACTGTGGAAACTTTACACTCAACCTCAAGCAACTTGGATTCTGTGCCTCTCCTCTCTTCCTCCAGACTCTGGGACCTTGATTTCCAAAGGACATGCAAAATGTACTTTCACCAGAGAACATAACTTTGGACCACTCAGCAACAGTCCAGTCCTTTTTGTCTTTAGCCCAGGTGAAACGCTTCTGACGCTGTCTCTTGTTCAAGAGTGGCTTGACACAAGGAATGCGACACCTGAAACCCATGTCTTGTATACGTCTGTGCGTGGTGGTTCTTGAAGCACTGACTTCAGCTACAGTCCACTCTTTGTGAATCTCCCCCACATTTTTGAAACGGTTTTGTTTCACAATCCTCTCCAGGGCGCGGTTATCCCTATTGTTGTACACTTTATTCTACCACATCTTTTCCTTCCCTTCACCTCTCTATTAATGTGCTTGGACACAGAGCTCTGTGAACAGCCAGCCTCTTTAGCGATGACCTTTTGGGTCTTGCCCTCCTTGTGCAAGGTGTCAATGATCGTCTTTTGGAAAACTGTTTAGTCAGCAGTCTTCCCCATGAATGTGTAGCCTACAGAACTAGACTGGAGACCATTTAAAGGCCTTTGCAGGTGCACCAGTTGTCTTCAATATTGAACCTCTCCACAATTTTCTAATTTTCTGAGATACTCAATTTGGGGTTTTCAATGGTTGTCAGTTATAATCATCAACATTAAAATAAATAAACACATGAAATATGTCCATCTGTGTGAAATGAATGTATACATTATACAAGTTTCACTTTTTGAATGGAATTACTGAAATAAATCCACTTTTTTTTATGATATTCTAATTTTATGACCAACACCTGTATAGCAGTAATACAACATATACATCATCCTGAAACTATGAAATACAACTCACTTCAATGAGAAGGGTGAGGTTGAGAAGATGCACAGAACTCTGCAATGTGGCTGGATCCCTCTCGAATTTGAGTCTTAAATCGTTCTACTTTCAATACAGCTCTTGCCATATTTGAGCTTTTTTTCTGTCACCACTAGAGGGCAGTCTTACAGAGGCCAATGCGTAATTTGTGGCAATGCATGGAGGCTCCTGACTGCTGCTCTATTTATATTATAGTTTTAAATGTTGTCAAGTAAAAACATTTTCCCCTATCACAATTTGCGTACCCCTGGGGTACCCATACCACACTTTGGCAACCTCGGCTATAGCAGATTAGCTTTAGGTTTCTGTGGCATACGCAGAGTTTAGGGGGTGCATGGGGAGCATTGCCCACCCACCCAGTGGTGAAATTTTTTACAGTTCATGTATGGTACTGCAGCAACAATCACGCAGAAAGCTGCCGCCGGCCAGATTTTATTATGAATTTACATTATTAAACAATGCGTCGATGCACATTTTTGTTATCAATGTTAACTATTCTGTTACTAATCCTGTTTGCATTATTCTATATGTTACAAACCAGGGTTGGCGTGGATCCCGAGACAGTATATATATTCATTTATCTATTTTTCTTTTGCCCCCGCTGGCAAGAATTTCAAACTATGGGTTCGAGTCATAATCACTGACATCATTTTTTTTACTGTCCACGCCTCAGTAAACAACATTTTCCCAGATCTCCTGAATCAGTAATATCTGTGATCAAATCCATTTACTTGTTTACGGCATGAACGAGGATGTCCTCTGAGATTAAAGTGGAACTCTGTGGAGGGTCAAGCCACCTCCTATTTAACCACAACAACATGAAGGTGTTTGTCTATCCCTGTAATTTGTTGTGGGCTACAGTGAAACCTCACAGTTGGTCGTATATGGATGATTCTCTGAAACGACCCAGGGCTCTTCTCAGAAACGCTCCACCTCCCACAGATGATCTGTGCTCAGGAAGATGCACACACACACACACACACACACACACACAATTTATGAAACACTTCATCTTCTTCCCTTAGAAGATGAAAATATGAGTTAACGTGTGACATGAGTCAACTAGGATCCCAAGCTGTGATTACATAACTAGATTACATGTGGGAAGAGTCATATGTATTACATGAGGGTCTCACATGTCCAGCTTTAGCCACACATTTTTTTTTTTCATCGATAATCCTGATGAATGGATTTTTGCATTTTTAGAAAATACTGTATGTCAGAATTAATTTTGTTAATGTCATAGGTAGGGGTGTCCCGATCCAATATCGATATCAGATATCGGTCCGATTGCCTGAAAACGGATATCGGATTCAAATTTCCGAATTTCCGTTTTTTTTCTGTGTCCCAAGTCATTTTTTTTAATTAATTTTATTCAATTGTAGAATACTGTAGATATTATGTTGAAGGTTAAAATGAGTAACATAACTCGATCAACTACTACAAAATTAATTTTTGTTATTTTTCTATTAAAGAAAAAAAAGTGCTGATATCCGATCAATATCGACATCGGCCAATTCACATATCGGCATCATATCGGAAATTAAAAAGTTGTATCGGGATGTCCCTAGTCATAAGTGTTTTGATGTCTTGTAATTGATAAGACGGCTGCATGAGACAGCTCAAAGGAACTGGAACTGTAAATAATTTTGTGTTGATAGGGGGCAGACATTTTATGTTTTTACTTCTTTCTGCTCCTTTTTTCATTCGTGTAAATGCTGCTGTTGCATTTTTTTTTTTAATGAATGAAAAAAATAATAAAATGAAAATGAAAAAAAAAAAAAATAAGTAGTACACCTGTATGGTGTAACATCTAGTTTAATAGAGTGAAAGATTCTGAGAATATTCATGTACAGAAGAGGATTCTTCCCCTTGGTTCATGTCGAGGCCACAGTTACATTGTAAAAAGTAATCTGACTACTGATCATACACTATACTTTAAAATGTAACTTTCTGTGAGTTACTTTACTGATTAGTTGGTTCTAAAAGTAACTAAGTTAGATTACAAGTTACTGTAGTAGTTACATTCAGCAGCTGCTGACAACGCCCCCACCACCTCAACATATAAATAAAAACCATTATATATATAAATAATTACAAAATATTATTATTATTTTCATTTTGTATGTTTTTTTTACCTGACATCTTTTGTCACAGCATATGTAACGTGTAACTTGTTGCATGCATAAGGAAAGTGACTTAAATAGTAACTCACAGTGATTTGGAGAGATGGATGAATAACTTCATTCACATCACATTACCGGTTTGAAAATAGTGCTACTTGTAGTAGAATTACTTGCTCCTGAAAAAGTTGCTCATGTTAAAGTAACTACATAACAAGATTAAAATCATATGTTGCACAATTGGGAAATAGTAATTAAATATTAAGTATTTGTACATAACAATAACAATAGAGAAACTATGTTCTTATATGCATAAAGCTCACAGTAACTAAACTAATTGAAGTGCTTATGATTTCTTATTGTCTGTTCATGTTTGTCCCTTAATTGTGCAGACACAAAGTCATTTATTAAACTTGTTATATTGGTTTTGGCGTGGGATTGTTTTGAACAATGTCTCTCAACTGTTTTTCGTGTAGTTTTTATTGATATTTTTTATTTTATTTTTAACTTTCTTTGCTGAATGCCTGGAAAGCTGTCTGCATATTTTTTTTTCTGCTGCACTCTGTCGCCCTCTCCTGGCCTAAAGACACTACAGCTATTCTCTGCAGGAATTTGTTAATGTGGAACCAAGTTCAGCACCAGGTTGGCTGAGGTTCACCTCCAATGTGTTTCTGGGTGAAGACGATGGAAGAGCAACTCTGCCATAATTAAAAAATAAATATATACCTACAGATATAAACCACTTTATATCTAAATACATAACATGAATCCATAAATGTCACTTATTTGTTTGTTTATTTATTTTTAATTGACTTTGTGAAAAACGTTTTTTATTTGGTAAAATCTTGAAAAATAAATAAAAAGTCAGATTCACAGTCTGTGAATCTATAAATGTATGAATCTCTCTCTCTCTCTACCGCCGCTTTCTTCTGTCCCGCCCACCGCAGCACAGAACCAATCAGAACAGTCAACAAAGCATCCTAACATGATTGGCTGATGCGTCTCCAATCATCGGCAAGATAAATCGCGCAGGCGCAGCACGTAGATGACGTCAGCATGGCATTTTCCGGCACACCGAGACGTCAGGTGAGTTGAAAGTTTTGTACGTTTTCAGTGTCGTTATAAACTGTATTGTTACGATGTTCAATAACATCAATTTTAGTGTAAGTTGTTCGCAAAATGCAACTCCCCAGTTACATTTAAGCAATGGAGACCTGTTTCAGAAGCTAATTTATATATGTGTGTTATCCTGTGTGTTATTCAAAGGTGGCAAAAGTACTAGTCTTCAGTACTCAAGTAAAAACATAGATATTTAAATCAAAAATGACTATGGTAAAAGTAAAGGTATTGAAGTTTCTCCCTTACTTGAGTTAAAAAAAAAAAAAAAAAAAAAGTACATGCTACTAAAAAATGTAAAAATCACTTTTTCAAGCTTTATATCATGTTAGTGTGTCATTCCCTCCTGAAAAACATACCTCCATTGTTTCTCAAATTGATTCACGTATTTTTGAGTAATCTTTAAATTTCCTGCCATCAGCCATTTTCCTGCTGTTTTGTTGAGGGGACGAGGCTCCACCTTGGAGATGAGACCCCTCCCCCCTCCCGCGATCTCTTCCTCAGTCCAGCCCACAGCACCCGCCTCTGCAGATTTTGCTTTGAATTTACTTATTTTAAATACTTTTCTAAGCAACCCCTGGCTTATGTTGTCTGTAATCATTTATGTACACATTAGGAAGAAAAAAAAAATAAATACACACACGCACCCCCGTCAAAACAACTGTGTGTGTGTCGAAACAAATGTCTCTTCAATAATAAAATGGGCTTTTTAAACCAGCAAATTCCATATCTTAAATTTTTATTTAAGAACTTATAGAAAACTGGTCCATGGAAATAAATAAAATCAATTACTCTTTGAACACCTGGAGAATAAATGCAAATGTTCAAATGAACTTAGATCAGCTTTTAGTTTAATATTTATAAAAACTTAAATGTTAACCATAAAACTAAGAGAACTGCCTCATAGGAAGAAAAAAAAAAACTCAAACAACCATAATTTTGCATTTTATTTACGTCGTGGAATCTTCTTTGAAGGTCTTAAAAGTAACAAGCTCATTTTAAAAACGTAAGGATTAGGAAGTACAGATATTTGTTTGAAGAAAATTTGCCAAAAAAAAAAAAACTCCTTAAGTACAGTAACAAAGTATTTGTACTTTGTTACTTGTCACCTCTGGTGGTGTTATATATTAAAGTCCGCTGCCTTCCAACCTTTAGTTTTGGGACTGCGTTTCCAGATTTGTCAGCATTTTACTATGTAGTCAAAGACAGCAATCCTAATTATTTGTTGCTCTGTCACACAGGAGGATGTCCTGAGACAGCAGTTGAGAGAATCACTCCTTGGTAAACTTCAGTCTGCTTTGAACAAACAACCAGTGGATCTTGATCACATGGACTTTCTGACGCGCCATGAGCTCACTCTGTTGGAAGCTTTCTCTGAGCAGATAGAGGGCATATCAGGAGAAATCAAAGAGGCATTGCAAAACCTTCGCCATTTTGTTGTAAATGACCTTAATACTATCCCTGAGTCCACTGTGGAACGTGAAACTGGTCCAGGAGCACCCAGGTTAATATCAGAAACCGAGAGAATAGAACATTTGCTGGACACAAATCTACCAATATCGTGCATTGCAAAGATCCTCTGTGTTCCCAGAACAGCAATTTACAGAAGAAAGAGAGAGTTAGACTTGTCCGTGGGAGGATCCTACAGCACAATGTCTGACCGAGAACTTGATTGCATAATATCGACTATTAAAAAACAGATGCCAGACGCTGGGTATAGAACGGTCATGGGCCATCTGGTTTCAATGGGACTTCACATTCAGTATCGCAGATTGATGGCTTCTATGCATAGAGTTGATGCTGCAGGAATCTTCTCACGGCTCACGGCACTGGGATGTGACATGCAAAGTACTTATTCTGGTAGAGGCTCTCTGGCATCGCTCCACGTTGACACCGATCACAAACTGAAGAGGTAAAGTAAAATGGTGTATGTAATTAACTTACTGTTTCTATAAAAATATGTCATTGTTGGTGATGGGTGTGTCTGATCTGTTAAACCTGATCTTATTTAAAATGTTTTCTCTCCTCAAACAGATACAGTATTGTGATTTTTGGTGGAGTGGATGGCTACTCAAGGAAGGTAATTTTAATCACATAATTTGTTAAAATTGTCTGACTAATGATTTTTTTTTTATTACAAAATTGGATAAAATGTATTGTGTGGGAAATGACAAACTCAACTTATGACGCAAGTGTGGAAGGTTTGAGCTCCGTCCGTCCGAGTTAAAGTGGACAGCTTTTCTCAGAAACTGTTTAAGATAGGTTAACCAAATTCGGTGTGTGGCTTAAGGGTATCAATACCTTGATGGAGTTTCAAAATGAGAAGCGCGCAATATTTTTTTCCGGAGTTATTGTCCTTGTGCTGTTTTTTTTTTTTTTTTGTTTTTTTTTAACTTTGTTTGAGGAATCTTCAAAGGGGACAGTTTTTCTTAATCTTTTAAGATAGGATAACTAAATTCGGTGTGTGGCTTCAGGGTATCAATACCTTGATGGAGTTCGAAAATGAGCACTGAGAAGTGCGCAATTATTTCTTCCGGAGTTATTGCCCTTGTTTTTTTTTTTTGTTTTTTTTTTTTTAAACTTTGTTTGAGGTATCTTCAAAAGGGACAGCTTTTCTTAGAAACCGTTTAAGATAGTGATTTTTATATTCTGATTTGATATTTTCTTATTTATACATCTAAGTTAGATTTAGGACATTTAGGAAAAGGTTGAGTTATGATGACAACCGAGGGGATGTTGATTCCTGTCTTCTTGTTTGTTTTATAAAGCTGTGTTTGACTTTAAGGCATCTGTTTATAGTTAAAGACATTCTTTTTCTCGACTGCGTATGACTGGGGGGGAGATTTTTAATCATGTTGTTATTGATTTTTTTTTTTTTTTTTAAGCTGTTCAATGTTTTCTGTTGCACTTTTTGATCATGTAAAGCACATTGAATTTCCTTGTGAATGAAATGCGCGATACAAATACATTTGCCCTATCAGAAGTCATGATTTATTACCTTATTGACAAAATGTAACAAATATTTTCTTGTTTTTTTACTTTTGATGACAGGTCCAACTGAAGCGTTAATTGTCATTAGCAGTGCAATGGTTGGAGCTTGTTTAACTTATTTGAATGTGGTTTTGCTCTAGATCCTGTACCTGGACGCTGCAACGAATAACAGAGCATCAACTGCCTTCTCCTTTTTTTTAAAATCAACTCGGCGTCATGGGTTACCATCCAGGTATTTCTTTCAGATTAACATCTCATTAGAGATCTCAATTTTTTTTCTCCCTTTATTATTTGAAAAAACATTATTCATGTTCAATTAGTTTAATATTTATTCACAATAAATGTAATTTAATATGCTTTTGTCTTAGAGTTCGGGGAGGACAGGCACCTGAAAACCTAGACATTGCAGAGTTCATGTTTGCCACTAAAGGAACGGACAGAGAAAGTTTTATCTCTGGAAAGAGTCTCCGAAACCATAGGTTTGTTAGGTTTTTTGAAAAATAGTTTTGGTTATTTAATTATTGGCTTGTTGCTGGTTTTTTTTTTTTTTAATCTATTTATGCTAACTTTTTTTTAGAATGACGCGACTCTGGCGGGATGTCTGGATCGCAGTTACGTCAACGTACTACAATGTTCTTCACTCATTGGAGGAAGTGGGCGTGCTCGACATCTCTGATGGGATCCATCTCTATGGTGTCCATTACATCTTTGTCGCTAAGCTCCAGCAAGACCTTAAGACCTTCATTGGTGGATGGAACGATCATCCTTTACAAACAGATGGAGGTCTCACACCTCAACAGCTGTGGTGTTTGGGTCAGAACCAGGATCGAGATGAAGTGGAGCAACTTCAGGTAAACCATTTTTAAAATGACAGTTCGACTTTTACTCAACAGACATAACTAGGGAAGAAAATTCATTTCTGAACCAAAGTGACTTTCTGTCATAATGGTTTTTTATATGTAAATGATACTTTACAACAGTAACAACCATACCAGCAAATGAGTTTTAGTGATGATGAATGAACTGTAATCTACGGAACATGATTGGGGGCACTGAAAAACAAAAAAGAGCCACTGAGAAAAAAGAGGGGGAAAAAAACAGATCAATAGTGGAAGAAAAAAACAACTTTTTTAAATCTCGTGGGTATTTTTTATTTTTTTTCTCTAGATTTTATTTTTCTTTGGTTTTAAATCCAAGCTTTTGGGTTTTCCTTCTGCATGGAGGGAACACCTCGCTATGCAATTGGCCGCCCTGCCGCTAGGGGGTGTGGCTGTGTGTTGTTGTTACAGATGAGCATTAAAAATCCCTTGTTTATCTTCCGGTCACAGAAATTTTAAAATGTAACTTATTTCTGGATTATTACTTACCTACTGTACCTAACTGTGTGTTTTGTTGGACACAAATATTATAACAATGGTTTAAAAACGTGCACTTTATTTTTCAGTATAAACTTAAGTGTATCGAACGGACTTTCGACTGCTCCGGTCAATAGTCACACCGGGGGGTGAAGGAACCCAGACCCCGCTGTAGAGCGGAGAGAGAGCAGCGATGTAACGGGGTCCCGGGAAGTGGGGAGTTGGAGCGGGACAGCACTGTAAAGATTGCTTCAAACATAACGTCATGTCTGCTCCTCTATTAGGCTCCACAGCATGTTGGTCATTGTTTACTGTTAATGAAACACACACACACACACTGTAGGTTCAGAGACAGTAAACGCACACCTTTTATCTGTGATTGACTTTGTTTGGCGGTCTTTCACTTGCTGCAGCCATGAATGGAATAATAAAACTCTGGCACTTTCTGTCCGTCTCGGTTTTCTCTGTGACTCAATCCATTGTAGAAACAACTCTCGTATCGCTACGCAAAAAGTTATAACATGGTGGTGTGACTGGAAAAGGCAGTGACCGGGGCTGAGGGTTGGAGCTGACCAATCACAGCCCTAGCTGACTACGCGTCAAGGCCTCGACTTGACGGGTAGTCAGGATTTTTGAGAGGTGCACGTAAGATTACGGGGGGAGAGGGTCTGCGCCTACGGCGGGGGATTGTATGCAGAACCTTAAATTAGGCTTAACTCCACCTGTGGTGTGTGTGTGTGGGAGGAGCTTGCATGCAGCCTGAAATAAGAACGTAGGTCCTATAAAATCCACGTTAACGGAAACGCAGATGGAATCTACCAATGAAAATGGAATCTACTGTTGACCGCGGAAATGGACAGAATCGGGATGAAACGGCGTCACCGTGAGGAAAAGGACCATTTTTTTTTTAAATATGGGGGAATGTTTCCGTGGACCACTCATTAGATACACTGACCACCCCCCTCCCGTCTTGGACATTTCAAACAGTCAAAACCACCCCAAACACTGTTTAAACTGCCAAAAAAAACTTAAGTAAATCATCACACTCTCCTTAATCAGAGCCACCAGTGCCCGTTTAACTTTAACGTGTCTGTGAAGCTCCGTCCGTTTCTCGTCAAGCGCAGCAGTGCGCCATGAAAACATGATCAGCTTCAATCAGTTTCACATGCTCAGAGTGTTTAAACATCTAATCAGAGCTACAGAAGATCTGTGAGAAAAGTTGTTCTGTTGTTGTGGACTAGACCATCGATGCCATGATTGTAGAGTCTGAAACATTATAGTTGAACGATAACTTCTGATACTGTCAAATATTCTGGCCCCTAGTGGTGAAATAAGTGATGCATCCTTGTGTCCATTTAATTTTGTGTAATTATGGTGTGGAATGATGTCATAGGGATGATATAAATTAGGTTAATTTACATTAAACCTGCTCAGATTCAGTAAACCATTGATCCCTGAGGGGAAATCGGGATGACATTAATGCTGTTCTCATACGTCTTTATAAGACATATTAATAATTTAAAAGGAGCAGTCAGAATAATCCATGTCAGTACAACTTATGTCTGCATTTAATTGTATCTCACTCAATATTATAAATTACATTTTGATTTTTGATATACATTTTTGTTTACGTATGGTTTTCTTCTTGTTTTTTTTCCTCAAAGGAGTTCAAAACTAATATTTTCTGAAAATATGTATTAATATTTCTGAAAATGAAGAGAGGAACCAAAAAACAGTCAAGACAAAAAAACAGATGAAAAAAGATAACCATATAATTTAATGTTATAGAATTGTTTTATTTTTCCTTCTCCTACTACAGTTCCCAAACTTCTTGTACTCCTTCAGACATTTAACCTGAAGCCATGTATCCCCTAGTCCTGCACACTTAAACATAATAATGTAATGTCAGATACATTGTAGCCCTACAGTGACATTTGTCCTTGCATTTTACCTTGAGGAATAATATATCTATATATAAAGAACAATTATCTGTAAGGACACAATAAAACATCTTATTTAGAATTATTTCTTGATTTATTTAACTAGTCTACTGACATTTTCTAGGAGAAAAAAAAATAAATTTCATGACCCTGAAACAGAAATATTACTCGCTACAACTTTAACGAGAAGAGTCTGAGTCTTAAGTGATTCTCAGCGCAAAGTCTTGGTCTGTATTTTGTTTTGAAAATCCACTTTCACACAGGTATGTGGTGGTAGAGGGCATATAACTCCTCACAGCATGTTTGGTTAGTGCAAAACAATGTAGCTCTAATCATATTTACACTTTTTGATGCGTTTTCCTGTCACCTCTAGAGGGTAGTCTTGGATAGTCTAATGTGTAATTTGATGTAATGCATGGAGGCTCCTGACTGCTGCTTTATTTATGTTATAGTTTTTTATTTACTTATTTTTTTCAGTGGCTATGTTTTGTTTAGTTTTTTTTTTTTGCAGTGACCCTAATCCTCTTCCGTAGTAATCTAAGTATGTGTTTCCAGGAACAAAGTAAAATATAAATGTTGTGACTCGTTGCAATGGTTTAATTTGTTCTGCAGCAGCTACAAAACCCAGATATCGATTGGGAAAGTGTTGTACTGGGAGAAGACTTGCATGGTTCAGTGGAGGTTCTACAGTTGGCGTGCCCACTGGATGAAGAAGCCCTGGAAGAACTGAGGAGAACCATCAATCCTCTGGAACATTCTCAGTTACATGGTCGAGACTTGTATGTGCGATATTTGCACTGGGTGTCAAACAGAAACAGTGGAACATGAACTGGCACAAAAAGCTTCTGGTACTTCCATAGGTTCAATGGTTCTGATGACTTCTGAGTTAAAAAATGCAAATGGTCAAGAAGTTTGAATGGTGACAGAAATATCCTCGAAGTTTCTTTAGGGCAATTCTTCTCTACTTTGTTTTCAGTGTTTCATGTTCAAGTTTCTCATTGGAAGGATGTTCCATTACTGATCTGCATAGAGTGTGTGGGAGGAAGACACTTAACCATCACTGGACCTTTTTTAAGTTGCTTTTTCATCTTTGGACCTACTGTAATGGAAACCACTACCAGAGTTGTCCGAATAAGGACAATGTGTTCACAATGTACGGTTATTATTTATTCAAAACTGTACAATTACAGCAAAAAACATTTTTCAGTTCACATGGTTTTTATGTAACCATGATATCCTGAACCACCAGTGGTATTTTCAGTTCACCACCAAAAAAAGCCTTTGTATAATTATTTTAAAAAGTCTGTTAATTCATATATATATATATATATATATATATATATATAGATTGTATTTTTACATTAAAAAATATTTTGAATCTGACTAAATGTGTTTTTTTTTTTTTTTTTTTTCCCCAAAACGCCTTATTGAAAAATCTGTAAGCTTTTATTTACAAATGTTTATTTATTTTCTTATTTATTTATTCAGTTTATTTCCGACATGGTTACATTCACTTTTTTTTTTTTTTTTTTTTTTTTTTTACATTTTTTTTTTTTTTTTTTTTTTATACATGCCGAAAAAGGAGACGAGAGAAGCAGTTTGCTTATCTGGGTCCCGTCCCCTGTTTTACCATCGCAAATTTACATGGGTTTACATGTCTCTCTGGTCAAACATTCTTGAGTTGTTCTGAACAGTCCTTTTTTGTGTATTCTCATCTGTAGTCAGTGTTGTCTTTTTTTTTATTTTATTTTTTATTCCTCCTCCTCTCTATCGTTGTTCGTGTTGGCCTTGTTCCCTGCCAGACGTTGTTAGCATTCCTCCAGTGCAAGAATAGTTTCTCTTTTGAAGGTGTTTGGAAGTTGTTTTTTTTTCCCTTTTCATCCATAGTGTCACCACTCGGGAATGTCTCTTTTGGACACACAAGTTTGCAGCTTGTTTTGTCTCTACATCAAGGTTAATCCAGCTGTTGTTAGTTCTATTGGCAGTGTTGTATTTTCCACTGTTAGATTTAACTTGTATAAACACATTATTATATCTTAGTTCATAAGCAAGGTAGTAATTTCATTGTACAGGAAAACGTGTTTCTAACTGCACATATGACAATAAACACTTTGAATTTAAATTTAATGTAATCCTTAATCACCCCACCACCTAGCAATTGAAATGAATAAATGACAGACCTTTTTTACTCTTGGTTTCCACATTTAATTCAGTCTCCATGAAATAATCACAGTCTGAGTTTTGTTTCCAGTGTTTATATAGATCTGGGTCCATATCCATAATAACCATCAGTAATGTTGTTGTTTAGGTGGATCCTTTGTATTTTCCCAAGTCTTCCATCGTTTTGATGAGGATTGGTTTTCCGTTCTCATCTCCCAGTGGTGTGATGTAAATTCTGCAGTTCCTTGGACACGTCTTTAAAATCTTTCCTCCTTTTTTTATTTGGCGTGCCTTCCATGCGATGCTTGCATTTTTTTTTGTCAGGTTTTCATTAATAAAAACCTTTGTTTCCTTCAGCTTTCTTCCTTGCTTCAGTAGTTCTCCTTTGAATTTCATATTCGTGAAGGTTATTTTTACAGCTCTGTTATCATTTTTCTTTGGCAGGAGATGGCAGGAGTTGATGTTGTCAGGGTTCAGGACAATGTCCTTCGACTCCAGGTAGTCAATGACCTGTTGTTCAACCGATTTTGTTTCTTCGTCACTCGCGTAACTCCTGGTTTTTATCTTTAGGCCTGTGATGATGACATCTTTCTCTCTTTCCTTTTGTTCCAGCTGTTCAACCCTGGCGTTCAACAATTTTATCTCTTCAGCATTTCTTTCATTCTTTTCCTTCAGTACCTTTGCTTCGCTTTGTAGGTTTTCCAGTGAGTTTTCAGCGTCTTTTCCAACGACTTTATCTCGGCAGATAGGTTTCGTAGACCCTCGCATATCATCTCCTTGACCTCTTCCAAACCCGAATTGGGTTCTGAAGGGCCTCCCTGCTGTTTTTTCACCATTTTCCTTCAGTCTTGGGCCCAATTTTTCAGGCTGTTCAGCTGTAGCCAGCTGTAGCCAAGGTCGTGTTATCGGAGCGAATGAAAACACGTCTGCTCTCTCCAAAGACCAGAGATGTTATTCGTACATACATTGCATTACGTAATACATTTAAACCAAAGAGATGTCGTCATTTAACCCATACTGAATATAGGTTTTACCTGACATTTTAATCTCCTGCAGAAAATCTTGCAAGAAGTTCATTGTTTTGCTTTCACTTCTTTCTCTGTATGTTCCCTTTCCACTAAACTGTAGCTGATTTAATTCTGCATTAGTCACATCATCTTTTGTAGCACCACTGTAAAAAATTCTGGAGGTGGGCTGCCTTCTACAATGTTTCTCCAACAGTTCTTTGGGGAAAGTAAAGAGAATCATTGGAAACTCTTGGATGCAAATCACAATTGAATAATGTGCTTTACCAAACTGACATTTTCATTGTCAACTTCTGTCAGAGAATACTTTGCATTTCTTCCAGATTCCTCAAAGAATCTTTGTGCAATACCTGAAACCATATCATGGACAAAGATAGTGATAATTCATTGATTGGTCTTATTTACTGTCAGAGCAGCATCCATAGACAAGAATGGCTCAGAAAGTATCAACTCCTGCCTCACATATGTATACAGAGTAGACCCTTTTTAACGTGCTAATGGTAGAGATTGGGCTATTTTTATTTTCCATTGTAGAATGCTCCTTTCTCTTAACACAAACTCTAAATTCTGTGGTGGTCGCGCTTGTTTTTCAAGAATTCCAGGACGTCATCTGTACGATCCAAAAACATTCTTAAATAGTTGTTTTTAACAGTAAAATATGAACAAAACAACTTGAACACAGTTTCAGTGTTCATTTTGTTGACTAAAGGCTTTCGTTGACAATTTAAAAACAAACTGACTAATTTAAGAAATCACATTGACAAAAATGATATCAAAATATGTATATATTGTCGTCCACTAATAAAAACTAAACTATAATTTTGTCACATGGAACAAAATTCTATCAGAACTTGTGATCCTGTGGTTTTACGCATTGATCACGATGTAATAATTTTGATTGGATTTAAATGGCGCATTACAGAAACCATTATTCACACCAATCATAGCCGTGGTGGTAAGATACATTGTAGCCACAGCTGCTCTGGGGCACACTGACAGAAGCGTGGCTGCCATGTCACGCCTACGTTCCTTCTGACCATCACCATTCATTCTAACACCTATCCATATGATGCAAAGTGGGTAAAGTGCCTTGCCCAAGGACACATTGACAATAACTTGGATAGAGCTGTCACTCTGATCAACGCTAAACAGTCAAAGAGTGTCAGACCTGTTTCTGTGAAATAACCCTGGAACTAAACACATAACAACCCTGGATCAAACTGTCACTGAGAATGTTCATGTACATACTATTTAATTTAAATGTTCACCGGCACTACTCATCACTGCACTATTATAGCATTATTATTATTACTAGTATTATTATTTTTATTATTATTTTATCTTGTTATATTATTTTATTTAGTTTTGCACATATTAGTCTAACTACTGTTTATATTTATGTTTTTTTTTTTTTCCTAGTTAATTATTATTTAATATTTACATTATTAGAGAGAGCACAGTTCACCAAGTCAAATTCATTGTGTTATAACATACATTACATGGCCAATAAAGTTGATTCTATTCTATTCGAACCCCCAACCCTTTGGTTATTATCAACATCAAATCGGTGTGGATCGGGGTTGGGGTCAATTACATTTTTCAATTACAATTCAATTCCGATTACAGTAACCAGCATTTTTTTTCAATTACAATTAAATTACAAATATTTTCTATCCTCAGAAAGTCAATTAAAATTACATTCTCAATTACTAAAGTTAAATTACAATTAATCACAATTACTGAGCCTGAAATAAATAACCTAATAAAAGTTAACCTTCCTCTTGTGTTAGCTTTCTGTTAGCATCTCTTATGATAACGGGTCCTAAATCAGCTGTAAAATACACTAAAAACAAATATCTAGCATCTAATTTATTTTCTATCTATTGATTACCTTGTTAGGCTTCCTAATCAATGAAAATATAGGTTTTCATATTTTTGGTGTGAGCGTCTGAGTTTTTTTTTTTTTTTTTGTATCAATATACCCCTTGATTTCAACCTTTTTAAATGGTAAAATGTGGGAAAGCTTGACATGAAACATATTATAATCATTGTTGACTACATATGTGTAGAACTATTATACATAGAACTGTAACATGGTTCCCCAGGTTTGCACTAAATTATAATTGACAATTTTTATAGAATTTCCATGGCAATTACAATTACAAAGTCAATTATCTAAACTCAATTACAATTTAATCACAATTACGAATAATTGTGATTAATGATCAATTACGTGATTACAATTATAATTGACCCCAACCCTGGTGTGTATTTACAAACATTAATACCATCCAATATTAAGTTGATCGATGCTGATTGAAAACACTGCTGCTGTATATTTTAGTCGATTATATCGGTAACAGATTTAGTCGACTAAAATAACTGAAATAGTCCTGATGACTACATTTGGACTAAAACTAAGTTGCATTTTAGTCCAAAGACTATGACTAAAACTAAATCAAAATTACTTCTGCGCTAGTTAAGAATGTGTAAACTGTTATGAATGTTTATTCTCTCATGGATCATGGGGGTGGGGGCACTATGGCAGACAGCAGCAGTAAAGCAGTAGGGATGTAGGAGGGAGGGATAGAGGTAAAACCCCTCAGCCCTCTCCCTCTCTCCCTCTCTCTCCCTCAGTCTCAGGACTTCCAGGTCCAGGCCGGGCGGAATCTGGAAGCCGGGATGTGGGCTGCAGGCTCGGTGGGGCTCGGGGTGCTGGGTGCGCTGCTGGTCGCGCTCATGTCCAGCGGACTGTCGGAGCTGGTGACGCAGGTGGAGGATCTGCAGGTAAAGCCCGAGTCATCCCTGCTCCAACCGAAGGTGATGATCGCCATCGTGGCGCGTAACGCTGCGCACAGCCTGTCCTACTACCTGGGCTGCATCGACGGGCTGGACTACCCGAAGGAGCGCATTGCGATCTGGTGAGCGCCGCTCCAACAAGGATGCGACTGTTCTGCATGTAGAGAGGTGGAGTTATTCGCTCTTTGCATGGTCTTTGGGGTGCACCTTAATGAAATTTATCTGTGGCGCATGCGTTAATTACAACAACATGCGCGCATGGAGAGACCTGCTGCTGCGCCTTTACGGTGCCTCACCTCGCGTGTCTCCTGGCACTTAAATTGCACACTGAGCTGAGATGAAAGAGATGCATGTTGTCTGCTCAGCATGTCAACTTTGGTTTGAACCTCTAATCAGGACGCCTTCTGCAGATTCAGCACAAATGGGCTGTTAAACGGCAGGTCTGGTGGGCTTTAACAAGGGTCTCAGCCCAGGTAGAGGCAACTCTGACAAACATAATAAGAGTTTATTATTATTTTTTTTTTTTTTTACTGTGAGAGCCTGCAGGTGTGAGGGATGAAAGGAGACATTGAGTTGGTTTGACAGCAAAGCTGAGGTGTGTGTGTGTGTGTGTGTGTGTGTGTGTGTGTGTGTGTGTGTGTGTGTGTGTGTGTGTGTGTGTGTGTGTGTGTGTGTCATGCGTAAAACTCTCTCTCTCCCTCTCTCTGGGCTAATTGAAATTCAGGAGACTCCTATTATTCCGCTTCCTATCACCTACACCACATGTGTCATTGCCCACCGGCCAAATCCGACCCTTTGGAGCGTCCAATGACAGTGAAACATGAATCATTGTGTAAATGACACTAAACAGTTGAAAAAACGCAAAATGTTTACAAAATCCTTCAATTAATACATAATTATTCCCTTAATTAAATATAAATTGGTCACAAAATCACGGAAAAGTAAGGTGAAGATCTATCAATCTTTGATTATATATGGGCAGTTTCTTACTTGTTTTGTATTTTATGTATTAGGGATGTCCCGATACAACTTTTTAACTTCCAGTACGATACCGATATTGCAGCCTTGAGTATTGGCGATATCGATCCGATATCAGCACAAATCATACATACTTTTATTACTTATTTTGTAGTGTGGAATGTTAGAAAAGGCTTGATCCAGTGATATTACTCAAACAGAGAACAATAGTCAACAATTCAAGTTCACTTATTCATTACAATCAGTACATGGTGGGAACCACTAAGGGTGGGGACAAAAACTTATCGGAGCGCTTATATCGGAGATTTTAGATGCAGTCCGATAAAATCTGATATTCGTTTTCTGGCTGATATCGGACCGATATCCGATATCAATATCGGATCTGTACACCCCTATTATTTATACGAATAATAATGTTGAAATGACTGGTTTCCCTCAATAAAATCTGTGGCCCAGTTGAGATGAAACTGCTCCGTATTTGGCCCCTGAACTAAAATGAGTGTCACCCCAGAGATGTTTGTGAATGTCCTCCTGATCATCTCCTTTATAGTTACATGTGCTGATGCAGCAAACTGTGGTTGATCTCGGATGATTCAGCAGGTAAAGAGTTCATTGATAGATCCATCAGATGCTGTTCTTTCTAAGGTGAGCGTGTGATGTTTCTTTGCTGATGGGACAAAATGACAATAGATTTAAGGCGGGGGTGTCAAACTCAAACCAGTTTGACCTTATGGTGTGCATGTTCTTCGCACCAACTGCCAAGTTAAAATTCTTGTGCTGTTTTAAACTGTACTTGGCGAATAAAAAAAAAAAACATTCTGATTCTGATTTAGTGGGTCACAGATTGTAAGTGGGAAAAAAGAGTGAATTCTACATGAATGTGCCCCTGGTTTTCCCAAATTTGGGGAAATTTCATGAAATATTTTGAGGAAAATATTCCAGATTTTGGAAAAATTGCGAGTTTTCCAAACAATTTTAGATTAAACAAAAAAAAAAACAAAACAAAAAAAAACAATTGTGCTCTTGCAAATATTGGGGATTTTAATTGAGTGTTTATTTCATGAGGGGCTGAGATATCTACAACTGGCTTAGTTTGTGATTTAAAAGTGTTTTTTTCTATCATTTTACTCTCTTGAGTTGGCCAAATTTGACGCTCCAAAGGGCCGGATTTAGCTCCCGGGCCTTGAGTTTGACACGTGTGCTATAAGGGTTCAATAGTAAACAGTGAAATGATTTCAGTCATGCAGCTATAGTTTAAATAGTGAAATCACATTTTTTAAGATTTGGAGGAATACCTACTTTTTTAAGTTTTCTACCTGTTGCTACATTATTCCTCTCTCTTCTTATGCTTATCATTATCCAAAAAGGTTCAGTCAATGCTGGATAGAAAATCAACTACTGACTAAATGTGAGTAATATTTTAAGCAATCACACATTTGAGTAGAATTATATCATTTCAGAGCCTCAAAGTTCACAAAACCACATATTTTCAAGTTGTTTAATTGTTTGTCAGAGTAAAAAAAATAATGCTCCAGTTATTTAGAAGAAACATCTTATATGATGTTCTATTGTCTGTAGTCACACTATTGGAGTGTCATTAGTCCAATGATTTCCAGATGATGTTAAAGTTTTGTTTTATGATCCACTGTCTCATCCTGAAACCACAGGGATGTGATCCAAAGTTGTGAGTCAATCTGTGGAGTCTTTAGGCGTTTCTTTTAAACCTTGTTGCTTTAACACCAGAAAGGGAAATTTTTCTTTTAACTCTCCACCATTCAGTCGAGCAGGAGGAGCTGCAGAGGGAGATGTTTACCCTATTGCTGGTTTGAATAGTTCAAAATGTTTAAAAACAACAATGAAATGAAATGCATCAACAAATGAAGTCTCTGGTCTCTATTAGTGCTGAGCGGTATGACCAAAAATGTATATCACGATATTTTTCAAAATTCTAATGGTTTCACACTATATAACGGTATTTTTTTTTTAATGTATAATCAGGTGATCACAGCATTTTCTACTGGTTGAGAGGAATTACTGCAGTAGACTGACTTAAGATGCTCTATTTTACTGTCATGATGAGTGAATAATGTAGAATAATTCCACACTAGTAGTAATACAAGTTTGCAACAGCAGCCCAATGGCTCTTTGCCGCGCTAGCTTAGCTTTAGCAATAGCTTGATTTCTAGCTTTAAATGCTGCATACTCAGTGGTGTGGTGGTTTCTTATGGTGAATAAGGTAGTGTTTTGTTTGCATCTCCACCAGGACTTATTTCCGCGTTATAGGAATTACAAATTGCGATCTTTTGCTCTCTTTTTGTATATTACTGCCAAATTGCCGACATGCTAAGCTAACCGTGTCTCCATGTCTGTGAGTGTTGTTCTCCTGTAGCAGAGGCATGCGCACGCGCTCACATGCTTTCACTTGTCTTTCTGATCCATTTACACGGATGATTTACACCACAGCTAACACCAGAGCGCTGCTATTTACCTTCCTATTTAGAAGTGCAACGTTGAAAAGGGTCCCGTCTGAAACGCGGAGCAGCGTAGCGTTCTGTAAGTTGTGTAGTCAAATACACCGGCCGAAATTCACTTTATGCATGAAGAATAAATTATAGCTCAAACATTTTTGTATAAAAATATTTGCTGTATAAAGTGCCTTTAATTGGAATCTGGAAGATCTGGCTTTGTATCCATATCTGTTGAATCTAATAAGAGAAAATCCTAGTGATGCGTGCTGGGCTGATCTGCAATGTATTCACAGGATAATGTGATCAATGATTTCAGATCGTCTCCACCATGTTTCTTCAGCTGACGGTCAGTGAACTCTGTGCCTTTTCAGGCTTCTCACCTGCAGGTGGGCACAGGCCTGCTGACAGCCCAGTGGCAGAGCGGCGAGAAAGGCTCTCACACGCCTGTTAAAGAATGAAAGAATGCAGGGAATTAGAGAAAGTGGGGGGATGGTCGTGCACTGAGACGTGGTCAACAATGTCGGGAAATTACCCAGAGGGCACAGCAGGGTGGACTTTGACATTTACAAATCAACTAACTTATTCTCTACCAAAGGTGTCCATCTATTATATTTCTATGCACTTTATTATAGAAATGTTATAACATGCTGTATTTGTCATGTGACAGTTCACACTATTATCTCACCTGTCGGGTATTGACAATAAAATGTTAAATAATTCAAGGTTTTTAAATACTTTGCATTGTGTGTAGTGGTTGGGACATTTATTTTTTCATTTTTATTTATTTATTCAGTTTATTTCCGACATGGTTGCATTCACAGAAGTTTTGTTATTATGTTTTTTTTTTTTGTTTTGTACATGCCGAAAAAGGAGACGAGAGAAGCAGTTTGCTTATCCAACTCCCGTCCCCTGTTTTGAACACAGAAAATTTACATCAAAGCTTGTCTCTCTGGTCAAACAGTCTTTGATTGTTCTGAACACAATTTCATTTCTTTTTTTTTTTTTTTTTTTTTTAATGTAGCATGTATTCTCTGTAGTCCGTGTTGTCTTTTTTCATTCCTCCTCCTCTCCATCGTTGTTCAAAAGAAAAGTTCATCTTCTTTACCACTTGGGACATCTATACCTTATAGCAAGTGTACATTTGGGTCCTTTCTGTGTGGAGTTTGCATGTTCTCCACATGCTTGTGTGTGTTTTCTCCACCTACCTGGTGCCCAGTGAGAGCTTGGGATAGTCACTGTATATTCCTACAACCCTGAACAGGATGAAGCAGGTCAGAAGATGAGTGAATGAATACATCTTTCATTTTATATGGCTATGTGGATATTGTGTTATTGGTAACACTTTACTTGAAGTTTTATACATAAGGCTGACCTTACGCTGTCATTATCTGTCATTAGCATGAATAAGGTGTCATTAGGTGTCGTTCACTAAATTATGACACCTTTGGAGCTATGTTGGCATTTTATGGGTTAGGTAGAGGGATCTAGGTTAGGATAACGAAAGACAATTAATGGCAGCCTTCGCCTTATTTGTGATAATGATAGGTGTCATGTCATAATAATGACAGCGTAATGGCTGCCTTATGTTTAACACTTATAGTGTCACTGATTTATTTACCTCTATGAAAAACATGTCAAACAGCTGTTATGAGAAGCAGCAGAAAAAACTGAGAAGGGACAAAAAGTTGTCACTTATTGAACTTATTCAACGTCATTTTCTCCCCACCCTGCAGTTTAAAATGAGCAGCTTCAGAGGACTTCATAAACATTGAACCAAGTCCAGTGTTGAACTTCGAGACGCTGTCCACGCTGTGTTTTGTCCAGCCTGCTATTATCGTGCACGGTTGTGCTGCCTGTGATTGGCTGCCGGCTGCCGCCTGTATTCATGTGGTGAAATGCTTTCCCATGGTGCTGATTTAGAGCTGGAGATGATTTGTGGATTTGTCAGAGAAGAACTGAACCTGGAAATCAGTGTACTGACATCATCAGCCTGTCAGTCACAGACTGACGAGCATATCATCGGGCTTTTTTTTTTTTTACCAGTTTTTAAAAAATGTAACCATGTATCTCATCATTATGACTGTGGGTTTAGGGGTTCAGGGGATCAGGCTGTTCCTTGTTCAAGTGGAATTAACTTTAACTGTTTCTCATTACATTTTATTGGCAACAATATCCTGCTCAAAGCTCCGGCTAGTATTTCACTGTAACCAAGAGATATTATAAGCTCTGATGTAACATGGACCTGTAGACAATTCTCACTGTTGCCTGAGCACATGCTGTATATCACATGCATGCTACTGTCCAATGTTTAGTTTAAAAAGACATGAAAGCCTAATGTTTTTTTACATAAAAAAAAATGACATGTTTTTCAATGAGAAATACGTTTCTTGTTTTTTTTTTTTTTTAAATGTAGGAACAAATTCCGTCCTTGCATTAGTTCAGTGGTTCTCAACCCTTTCAGCCCGTGACCCCCAAAATAAAGGTGCCACAGACTGGTGACCCCCACTGTACCAGAAGGTGGTTGAACACAGACATGAACATTGAAGATCAGTCATGTAGAGACAGGTTTATCTATAAGGAGGAATAAAGGGTAATAATAAAGCTTTTTTGGGGTCCATCCATAAAGTAAGAAAAATGATGGTCCATTGTTCTATGAATCTGTGATAACCACATTTATTTATTGATCTGGATAGTATCCACTGTTATCAAGGACGTTTAGTATTATTTACGCCATAGTATATAGTCATCTTAAAGATCATTGTTTTAATCAGAAATAAAATGGGTTAGAAGTGGCTCAAAATGGTGGAAAAGGTGGTGAAATGGGAATTTAAAAACCACAGAAATTAGTTTAACCTGGCAAACAATGGGCTTGACAAATCTTGAATCTGGTTAAATTGGCACAAAAATAAGCATGAAATATGGTGAAAAGAGGTTAAAAGTGACAGTAATGGGTCATCATATGTGACATTAGGTGCGAAAAGTGGAGGAAAGGGTTTATAAATGCAGAAAATGTCTTGAAAGTGGAAAAAATGTGCATTGAAGGCATTCAAATTCAATGGAGAATTGGAAGTAGCAAAAATATGGCAAGAAAAAGTGATTAAAATATGTTACGTTTGGTTTAGTTTCTTAAAGGCATCTGGCCACCCCCTCCCAGGGTCTTGTGACCCCAAGGTTGAGAACCCCTGCGTTAGTTAACTTTTCTTTTGTATATTAGTGAGTAAAAACTGTGCAAGGTGACAATATTCTGCAGCATAAAGCGATGTTTCCTTCTTGAATTATTTAAAGCACGACCAACAATTTGGTCCCAACACACACATTTAGAAACTCTGGTGTGCGTTATCCATAGATACATCACATACCACCTCAAAAATAGTAACTTTGTAACATTTGCAAACCTGTCAATGATGTTGCATCTTTATTGCTGCCCATTCTCTCTTGCTTATGATCTTAAGGTTGATTCTCAGCATGTTTGTATGTCATGCTTGTGTCGTCACACCAGGTGTGTTACCTCAGGGCCCATTCTTTTGTGTGAGCTCACTAGTGACAGTGAGAGACTGTTTCTGGTGCTGTAATTTGTAGTTTGGTGCCAGATGGTAGGCAACATGCATGGATCAGATAAGTGTGTATGCAATGGGCCGAGAGCAGCGAGGTTAATTATCTGCACAACTCTGAAATTGGAAGCATGTGTGTTTCTGCTTTAAGTGTGTGTGTGTGTGCGTCGGCTCATCTTATTTTCCATTCCTACCCCATGAAGCCCACCTAAATGAAAGAACTTCTCTTATTTAAATGAACGCTACATTCAATCTGTGGGAACATTAGTTAGATTTGGCTCCTACCGTAACCACAGAGTTAAAAACCTCAATAGGCTTGTCTTCAGGCAGAGGAGCATTATTTCTACTGTAAACTCTTCCCAGAACTTGTTCCCCCGTCAGATCTCACTGCTCCTGGATTCTATGGTTTTGTTTGTGTAATGGCTCGTTCTTTGTATCTCAGAAACTAAACAGTCAGAAGCAATATGGCTGCTGATTTTGTAACAAATGTATTTGGTATGAAGTCATGTTGTTGATAGATTCTTGTCCAGCTCTTGACATTTCAGTCAAAGTATTTAAATTTGGCGTATTTTGTTGTAAAAACGTAAGAGTGACTGCCCTGTATGGGTTGAAACTTGGCTATTACAATCAAATTTTGTTATTGGCTGAGAATGAGTTTGTGACGTTTTGGAATTGTTGGCTCCGCCCCTCCTGTAAAAACTAGCAGCTGTCAACTCTGCGATCTGTGGTGAGTAGCTTTGGATTGAGCATTGTGAATACAGAGGTATAGTGAGCACTGAGTAGCTAGTTAGCATAGCATAGAGTGCTCTTTGGAGATTCTATAGTATGGATTTGGCGTGTCTTAACTGCTCCAGGAGCCCCGCCCATAATCTAGACATTTTCTTACTCTCCAGCCTAGACACACGTCAGCCAAAACCTCAGGGTTTTAATGTAAAGTTTATGGTTGCAAGCTAGTCCAGGTATTCAGATGTCCCCCACGTGAAAAGGCCACATTGGCCATGGTTACATGAAGTTTTTTTTATTCAGAATGAAATTATTTGGAATTAAAGTGTTCTGATTTGTGTTTATACGGAAATAGTAATTCTGAATTGAGGTTTACATGAAAAACAGATTAATTCGGCTTTATGCAATTCTGCTTAAGGTCTGGGGGTCCAATCGCCCCCTGATTGGACAGGGGGCGAACGTGATGTATCACGTCTATCGGAAAATGCACAATACTTGTTTGTTTGTTTTTTTGTTTGTTTGCACAACAACCTTAGATTCTTCAAAGCTAATTAACACTGAAACATGTTTATAAATCTAGACACTTTAACCAACCAAACCTATTCATCAATCGGGGACGTTCATTCATTTTCATTTCGCACCGTTTCGCCAATGTCCCTGGACAGCAGGGAGTATAAATGATGAACATTGCACATTACTGCCAGTTTGCCGATCTCCACTGCTTCTGTTGACCCTGAGACTCATGAGGAATTTCAGTCAGGAGGTCAAGTGTCAGCACTCTCTCCTCCGCCTCCTTCTCCTCTGCCCTCCCGAAGCCAACGGCCACGTCAGCCTGCAGTCCGCTCAGCCGAGTCAACACAGTGACAGAGAGCACTCACAGTGGAATAGTTATTATATTGGAAGGGGGACCAACCTTCAGGTCTGAAAGAGGCATTCTTAGCTCAGTAATTGCATGCAGCAACAGGTCATTATCTGCAGTGATATTAGATAGTTTATTTAATCAACAGTATGCTGGCTTCTGTCAGACCTGTGTTTACCTGGAAAGGGCTCTCAGAGACTGTCCTCTGAGTTTAAGACCTTATTACCTCACTTGGCTTTCTGGATCAGATAACCACGAGGGTTATCGAGGGTGGCTTTATTTCTTCTCATATTCTGAGGTTACAATCACTGGGATGACTTTAACACCCAGAGAGATAAAGACGTGTGTGAAGATATGAGCGCTTGCTCTGATGTTACGTCAGGTGAAGAACAAATGGACAACAATCCAGTGAAAGTGAGGGAGTGGTGCTCCAAAAAAAAAAAAAACACAAAAAAAAACATGTGTTGTCCAGATGCTGATCATAAAGACAGACTGAGAGAGGAAGCCAAAAGCTTCAGGCAGCAGAATAATGAGGTGGCAGCAGCAGACTGTAAACTTCAAAGTAACCAATAGTCTCTGCAGGAGGCAGAACCCCGAGATAAAGCAGTGCAGAACCCCGAAAAGAGTGTTATAATGACCACTTTACTGTGACTTTAACACAGGATATGATGGATGCTGTTGTTGCCTCGTTTCCATTACAGATTGTTGCAAAATAAAAGTGATGCTTCTAAATGTTGACGCTTTGAATGTGTTTCCATTAGGGCTGAAAGATCAATTGCATTTGCGATATTCTCGCGATATAAAACCTCGATTTTCTAATCGCAAACGCTGCAATTTTTTCATTTATTTTTAATTTATTTATTTTTCTTGTCCTGTCTTGTCCTGTCCTGTTAAGTTCAGAGAGTGTTTAAGAAGTGCAGTCCACATGTTTACATGTTTCATGAAATGTGAAGTTAGTTCGATATGTTGAAGAGGTAAAGCCACAGATTTGTTTGCTTTATTGTTCTAATCTGTGCTTTAAAGTTTATATGTTATATTTGTCTAAAGTTTAAATAAATCTAAAACTGTTCATGATGAAACAGATTGATTTATTGCTTGTGTTCATTGAAAAATACATGAAAAGAGGCCCTTGAAAAAATAATGGCATATTAAATCGCAAACGCAATATTGAGGAAGAAAATTGCAATTACATTATTTTTCAAAATTGTTCAGCCCTAGTTTCCATTGAAGGTTGTTTTGGGCAGAAGCCTCGTAACTTCTGCGAAATCTCATCCCGTGAGACTTCGCTGCAGGAAGATGGATGATCTAAACCTCTTTATAACACTCCGTATTGTTGTTCCACGTCTAATGTGGCAGTAATAATTCGTAAGTAGTAAGTATAGTGCTAAAAAATGTCTCGGCCTCCTCATCTGTTTACACGTACCACGCCATGTTTTCTCGGCTAGAAGTGGTCATGTGACCAAGTACTTCACCTCATGTGAAGTGTATTTGCATAAAAAATCTTTCGAAACGTCTGAAATCCCTCCTTCATTAAAGTGTAAAAACTTTTTAGTGATATTTGAGTGTTGAAATTCATTGTTTCCATTACCTGTTGTTAATGCGCTGTTTAGATTTTGCGTTTTTCCAAGGGTAATGGAAACGCAGCTAATAACTGTCTGAAGGTGTGGACATAGTACATTCTAACAGCATTTCCCATAACCGCATGCATGGATAAACTGTCCAAGAAAGCCCAGCTGAGGATTATCTGAGGAGGCTCTGACTTGGCACTGAGATCCCAGCAAACGTCACGGTTCATCTGCAGCATTTTAATAAGCCTGAAGGTCACAGAAACTGAAAAGAAAAGAGGTGAAATAAGTTTTTCCACAGGCCAGGATGTGCTTTGTATATCGTTACTCTGTCCAAGAGGGGATGTTATAAACAACAACAAACAAGCCGTCCTTTGTTTCACTCTATTCGTTTCACATCTACACACTGTGTGCGTAGGCTGCTTTTGATGTGCACGGCACAAAGTTTCACACATTCAGAAATCCCAAGTGCACACTGGGATGTGATGTTAGTTATGGAAAATCACGCTGTGTACTCAGAGCGCAGAGGGGTTGCACAGTACGAGAGGCGGTCTCACAGGATGGGAAGAGTCCGAAAACAACTTTAATCCTGTCTCATCTGTCCTGCTGAATATGGGCGTTGTATGCTTTTATAAGTGTATATGAGGGAGATTATTAGAGCTAATGAATAGATGTTGATGTTATGGCTTTAAAGTTTGCAAAATAGATTTAGGTGCAAAAAATCCAATGTTTTCAGAGTAATATTCAAAATAAATCTATTTTTTTTAAATAGCAATAATGATGATGGAAAAATAAATGTATTTCTCAGATATTAATGCTAAAGAGAATGCGTAATTTGCTTTATTGTAATGTTAAGCCTTAACACTTCAGTTTTAATGAGCTCTCGCAGAACTGTAGTAAACCAGCGATTCTCAACTGGTGGGTCGGGACCCAAAAGTGGGTCGTTGACAGCTGGTAAAAAATAAATAACTACTTAATGTCTCTCATGTTGGACTTGACTTTTATTTTGAAATAAACTTTCTTTTCTTTTTACAGGCATGCTGTGAAATGCATTTTGGATAGAAAAATATCTAGATTTGTGGTTTAAAAAAGGTTGTATGTTTGCTTTCAACAGCTATTTTTAAAAAAGCTAAATTTGGTTGATTGAATTCTAAAAAAAAGTGGGTCAAGATTTAATGACCCCACCAAAATGTGGGTCCCAGGGTGAGACTAGTTGAGAACCCCTGTACTAAACTCCTATATTTAATCATGAATGAACATTTCTGCAGATCTATAGATGTTAGATTGTCTCTCCAAACATTTCCTACACTTTAAACCATGTTTTTCCTGTTCATCGCTCTCCTCCTCTGTTTTCCTGCAGCCACAAACGCACCATCAAACATGTCCCTCACTGTACCATGTATCGTTTTTTTTTTTGCCTGAAGCCCAGTCTGTCATGGGTGCTGTGCAGGGACATGTTTATTTCCTTTGCTGATTTGGGGTTTGCAGAAATATGCGAGTCTGTGTGCACATCTGCTCATTCGCAGCGAGTCAGGTGTTTCAGTGTGTGATAAAACATGCACTCACCCACACAAGCCTGCAAACTTTTTTATGCTCAAATACAAGAAGGAAAGAGATGGTTATAGTCACACACACTATGAACCTTGCAGCCCTTCTCTGGTGGATGCATTTTAGTGTCGTGAATATGCATTTGTGCAATATCCTCGCAGCTGCAAATATACATTCCAGAGACACGTGAGCGAGCACAGACATGCACATATAGGCCCAAACTATTAAAATAAATGACCGTGCAGCTTACATCCTCCTTCCACCTGTTTGTTTTTGTCAGACGTGTAGTTTATCCATCACAGTGAAAATGATTGAGACACTAGAGCTCAGCTTCTGTTCTGGACTGGTAACCCCTCAGGGTCCCCACGGTCATGAAATACCTGGAAAAGTTTTGGAGTCATGAAAGAATTTAACTGTTTGGGAAAAGTTTTAGAAATATAGCTTACAGCGTCTTAGGGTTAGGATTAGTATTAGGTTTAGGGTTATGTGTTAAGTCATAACCCAATATCGCAACAATTGTTAGGGTTAGGTTTAGTGTAATGTTTAGTTTTAGTCACGCGACCTAAAGAAGCCAATGACTGACCTATCACGCGACCTAAACTTGCCAAATAGCATACGGATAGAATGTCGTTATATTGATACGGCAACCATACGGATAGCCTCTGCCTTTATTTTAATGTTTAAAATCTGACCTTTGCTTTTACTATGGAACGTTAAGCAAGTCCCTTAACCATAACACCTTGCGTTGTACATCGCTTTTCATAAATGTGTCTGCAAATTGAAGTTGTAATCTTATAATTAAACATGGTAGCACTTAGTTAGATGTTGTTTAATGTTACATTCAATAGCTGATGCATCGCTATTTAAAAAATAGTGTCAAAGGCAATTTCGCCATTGTACGATGCTATATGATAGATAAGTGATGAACACAACTTGCATTCTTTGTGCCACATATTTGCTACTAACCGTGGCACACTGTCAGACCTCTGTTACACTAGTACACTGGAGGGTCACACTCATTTTTGCGCTCTAATGATCTTGAATAGATCTCAGAACTAAGTCATGGAAATTTGGTAAAATCATTTAGAAAAATCCTTGTTTGAACTTGAACATGCTTGATTTCCTGTCACATGTTTATGTTTTTCTTTGAATCTTATAGGATAACAGATGATGTGTTTGTTTAAAATGTGCTTTTGTCCTCCACGCTGAAAAAGAAATCACATTCAAACACAGGAGTGCTTCTATTTCTGACGGTCTTGGCAAAAACTGGCTATAATTTTAGCCAGAGCAGCAAGGAATATTACAGCAAGCAGTGGAAAACTCCACCTCACCTCACTAGTGTTTGTTTGCACAAATTCAAGCTCAGGTTATTTTAAAGTGGAATTTGAAATTAAATGCTATATCAAGGAAGAGGAGGTGGCGTTTAGATCATTTGTGCCCCGATGTCTGCGTGTACTTTTGATTTTTTTTTCTAAATATTATTTTAATGGACACGCCCTCTCCGATCGTCCTGCACAGTGCTCACAGTGTTTTCTTCCAGTCAGCTCTCATCACTGAAGTGGGAATGTATCCAAAGCAACAGTCAGGAGTTCCTAACCAGCTGTTAATGCCTCTTATAATGAAAGTACTTGGCAGTTAAAGAGGATGTTTGGCCTGCAGTTCAAAACATGTTGTGTTTTTTTAGGTAATTAGAGGTCTTTAAAATGATTTCTTCCTTTAAATATTTGTAGTTATCTGTGTCTTAGCTTTGTGATGGACTGGTTGACACATTTAAATGCTTCAGCCCCCTATTTAAAGAGCCCTAAAGTGATAAGCAGGGATTCATCTTGAGCCCCTCCTTTGTTTCTGGCCATGATCTACTTTTTACACTTTTGCAACAATTTTGACTCAACAGTAAAAAAGCACACCTGGTTTTGCCTACAGACACAAATCTCTAAAACTTATCAAGGCCAATGATCTGATGAAGCAGGAATGACCACATAGTACATATTGTAGTCCTTTATCAATGATATGTCTATTGCCATTAATATAAATTTTACTCAAAGAAACAGATTGGAAAAAAATAAAAAAAAAGGCCATTCAGGTGTTATTTATTATGCTTTGTCACGTCTAAAATAATCTTTTGAAAAGTCTAAATTGTACAACAGTAACTCAGAAATCATTCATTACTACTTTTAATAAATTAACTGAACTTATTAAGAGATTTCAATCCAAAATGTACACATAAATTGATATATTAAATAATACGCAACATAATAAAATAAAGTCACTAGAATTAGGAGGAGGGATGTCAAATGAAATATTCCTGGAGGCCCACAGTCATACAGATTTTAAACGTGGCCGTACTTCCTCACAACTGACTCTAAAGGTTGCGACACACACTCACATTTGACTGCAATGCTGCAGGACTTTAAACTTCACAAAAAGCTACACATTTTGATAAATTCATATTCACAGTAACAACCTTATAGATGATAAATTGAATAGAATATAGAATGTTTGATCACTGCAAATAGGGCATGAGGAGACATCCTATTATTTACTCTTCAGTCAGGAAAATAATTATATTATTTATCTCACACTATGTTTTCCCAAAATATGCCTCTTTCTGTAATATAGAAACTTGCTAGGTTATTAGTTATTTTTCCAGTGTGCAAGATATATGGTACATTATTAAATCAAGCCAAAGCTCCCACAATTGGAAAAAAATAATTTTAAAAATCAATAGTATTTGGGTCATCGAATACTTTCTGCTGCAGAAAAGCTTCTCAGACTTTTGGTAATGCTGATACTTTGGCAAAGGAAGCTTTACAGCAGTGATGAGGGTTGTTGCCACATTAAACAGTAAATGGACTGAACTGTTCTTCCATCATGTGATGGTCATAACGTCACAACCCTGTCAACTCACATTAACAACACTGTGTCCCTTATGCTGGACTTTCCTCACTTATTTTTTTTTACTCATTTACGGTCAGAAAATACCTAACAGGTTTGTTTGTACCAGGTGTTTAGTATGTTACGTCTGTACTGTCTTAGTAATTATTTTTCCTGTTAAATCTCCTTCCTGCATTTTTATATATAGCATGTTCTTGCTTATACTCTTTTATCTTTGACTCCTATAACAAGTAGATTCCCCATGAAGTAAAATCTAATATAATCTCAAAGCAATGTGTGCAATAATGAAGTCAAATTAAAATTGCCTGCTTTTATTTTGTAGGGCAGCAACAGACCATAACATGGACAACACCACAGCCCTGTTAAGAGAATGGCTGAAGAGTGCGCAGCATAGGTATCATTATGTAGAGTGGAGACCAATGGAGGAGCCCAGGTAAATCCTCATGGATCATCATTATAATTAACCTCTACTTGATTTTAGTCTTTTTCGAAAATCCGTCTCACGTTAATGTACATGTTTAAGACAAATGGAATCCCTTTGTTTTTGTGCCAGGTCCTACACAGATGAGTGGGGCCCAAAGCATTGGCCTCCATCCAGATTTAACCATGTGATGAAGCTCAGACAAGCAGCTCTGAAGGCTGCGCGGGAACGATGGGCCGATTACATACTGGTAACCTGTTCATGTGATTATACTGAAAAAAAACTGAAGAGAAACAGACTATTTATTAAAGACAGCTGTGATTTTAGATGTGTTATACAAACAAGCTCTCACAGCAGCACAACCCGAATTGGGCATTGGGTTTATAACAACATTGAGAACAACAATGGGCTGAACACAGAGCCCTGAGGAATTACAGACATCAGGATATGGATATTGTAAGGTTTTTCTCTACCTTCTTCCTGGATATTTTTAATTGAACAGCTCCAAGGACAGATGACAAGAGTAGTATAATTTTAATGTAATTTATTCTAATTAGTCACAAGCAAAGTTTAGCAGGCCTGCTGCTCCTGCAAACAGCTCACACGCAAGTGAGAACCAGAATCAAGAGTGTGTCTAGAGACTTGGGAGTAGACATTTTATCTTCTTGGGCTGGACGTACCCCTACAGTAGTTTGGTAGGTGCAAGACGTTTGGGCCAGTTATCAGTCACACCACAGGCCAACCATTGCAACTGTGAATTCTGAGCTTTTATGTGGTATCAACAAAATGTGGATTTTGAGTCATGGTGACATGTAGCTAACTTGGAAATGGTCTTCAGAGATAAGAAGTGGTAGTTATAGAGAAGAAACATAAATAATATATTTCAATATGGTTTTGTTTGCACCAGCTTCTTTCTGGCCTTCATACTAGTTTTTTAGCTAACTATTCCACTTTTCTCTCTGTTCTTCTTTAGTTTGTAGACAGTGACAACCTGTTAACGAACCCACGGGTGCTAAGCTTGCTGATGGCTGAGAACATGACCTTGGTGGCTCCCATGTTGGAGTCTCGCTCTCTCTACTCCAACTTTTGGTGTGGCATCACTCCACAGGTAGCCTTGGACTAAAATCATCCCCAGGTGATTACAGTCTTTGAACATCTACTAATTCGGCTTCCTGTTGCTGCTGTAAGGGTTACTACAAGCGTACGCCAGATTACCAGCCAATCAGAGAGTGGAAGAGGCTGGGCTGTTTTCCTGTCCCAATGGTGCACAGCACTTTCCTGCTAGACCTTCGTCGTGAATCTACTCAGGATCTGGCCTTCTACCCGCCTCACTCTGACTACAGCTGGGCATTTGATGACATCATGGTGTTTGCCTTTTCTGCACGTCAGTCAGGTCAGAACCAGAACCACGTCTTTTAAAGGCCTCAGTAAAGCTCTATCTGAATATAATGAGGATTCAACATGAGTTTAGGAGGAAAAAAGTATTAATAAACATGTACTCATAATTTAAGTTCACTGGAAGACTAATCTTCCTTAGTCTTTCACTTCTTTTGCCGCTAATAATGTGGACTATAAATATGTTTAACATTACATTAGAGACATTTCACACACATTTCTTTTAATTCTCTAGTTCTGTTCATGAAACAAGGTTTTTCCAAATGATTTATTCACTTCATTTCAATATTACAAAGATTAAAGAGTTAAAGAAGCATAGGGCAGGATCTAGAAATCTCTCCATAGTGACACCATGGTGGCTAGTGTAACTGCAGCCATCAGCCAAGCTAGCGTGGGGGTGCGTATCAGCTGTTTGTTTATTACCAGAGCACAGCTGATCCTGTGGATAGATGATGGATACCCGACCGAACGCTGACGGGACCCGACAGCACCGGATGGGTCGGGTTCGGACAGACATTTAGCCACAGCTGCTGTAGCCCTGAAGAATGCAACTTTCTCTGTAACAATGAGAACTGTGATCCGCTGGGCAGGGAGAACGGAGCAGGGGACAATTATAAAGGAACACACTGTTGAAACATTCCTTTTTCTGCACAATAGCATAGATTATCCTTATCGTTGATACATAGATTATGTAAATACATCTGATGGGTGTCTTACGTGCACTGCGCCCCTGTTTGTGTTTGACATTTGCTAGTTACCCCGTGTGCTGATCTGATGTTGACCACTAAAACAAAAATAAATGTCATTTCTTTGAGAGAAAAAAATTAGGTTTTAACTGTTGGGTCGGACTCAGACGGCAAAATGCAGCCCGATTCGCCCTTCAACTGTGACACGGTTATTTATTTACTCACCGTTCATGTGACTGTTTACTGCAAGATCTGTGCACATGCCTCTGTGGAACCAAACAGTAGTTTAGTCCACTGTGCTTGTCTTCTTTCAGTCTCCAAGCCGTCTTCTTCTCCTTCTTCTTTATTTCCGCTAGCGAGCCACCTCTCCAAGCAGTCGAGAACGCGCACTGTCATTTGACTGCATCATCAGCGTCATCTGACGTCACGTCCGCAGGGAACTGTACTGCTGTTCATACCCATAACGGCAGTACAAAATGTATCACGCAATCTTTTCAAGGCAATAGGTAGAAATATGTGTGAACTCATTCTCTTTGGTTTAGAGCGCTTCATCACCATTAGCATTAAAAAACTTAAAATTAATGTTTATTTTTTTCTCAAATCCTGCCATATGCTCCTATAAGTTACATTGTTTTTTTTTTATCATTTGGGCTTAGCTAAATGAAATAGGCCATGCGATGGGCTAGTTTTAAACCAAAATTAAATGCAGGTAATTTAAAGCAAAAGTTTAAATGACTCCTTTTTGAACAACAAAAAACACAAGATATTGGTGATGTCCAGGAATAATCACGTTTTAAAAAAACAGCTGAAACAACAATCATTTCACACACTTGAGTAAAGTCAAAAATGACAAATTCTGATCAGAGACATTACGAGTAGATTGTTTAGGTCTGGACACTCTGTTGTCGAATTGTATCATCGTACATGTTGAGTGTTAAATATTTCTACGTGTCTCTCTGTCTGTGTCCTCTAGGTGTGCAGATGTATGTGTGTAACAGAGAACACTATGGTTTCCTGCCTGTCCCTCTTAAAGCTCAGCAAAGTGTGGACGATGAAAGAGAAAGTTTCATACACACCATCACAGAGGCATTGAGTGAGTGTACACACACACACACACACACGCACACACCACCTGTTGGTGCTTTACTTTCTCTCGCTCTTTGCTACACCTCTTGGTTTGGTTTCTACTTCCATCCTGACTTCTCCTACACTCAGTGATTGTATCCTCCTCCTCCTCCTCCTCCTCCTCGTCCTCCTCCTCCTCCTCCTCCATTCTTTATTATTTCCTCTTTGGCATGTTTCCTTTGCTCTTCCCTTTGGTGGAATATTAAACAAACTAGATCAAATAAAGCAGCACAATCCATAGGAATGTACTCATTTCTATTCCTGTTTTGGCTCATGTACATGTTGCTCTCCTTCCTCTCTGTCAACAGTTGACCATGACATTGAGCCTTCAGAGCATGTGCACTCCCTGCCGTCACCAGTGAGCAAGATTGGTTTTGATAAAGTAAGTTATGAGAGTGATCGCTGTCTCTTTATTGATCTCTAAACACAACATGTGTGTTCAGCCCTTTTTTTTTACAATGCACTGTGATAAATCAGAAGAGGAAAGTCCAATTGTTTCTCATTTCTTTGTTGGGCTTCCTAATCCATCCACATATAAAAATATTGAATATTTTTATATTTGTTAACTACATACTGTATGTGTAAGCCATAGAACTATAACATGGTCCCCCAGTTTTGTGTTTAATTAATTTGCAAATGACAATTCAAGTGCAGTTACAAAAGAAACTGATTTTTTCATTTACATTTACTATTATAATTGTGTCATAATTGTAATTAAATACCAGTTATGCATTCACAATTGACCCCAATGCTGATACCCACTAATTGTCAGAGGTTCAGAGGGTGTGGCTTAAGACAGTATTAATATATTAAAGAGTATTTCTTTAACTGAACTCATAGCAGCACAGAAACTTTATTACTTTTGTTAACCACAGTCATACTGGTTATGGCTAGTCAAGTTGTAAAGAAGCTAATGCATACCAACAGCCCCTCCAACCACTAACAGACTTATTCTCACCTAAATGAGGTCATGTGGTCTAAACCATAACTGTTTAGAGTAGAACTCTAAGTGCCACTGGTGCACAGGGGTTCACATCGATGCTGAGGGCTATGCGTAGCTACGGCGTGGACATCACGCAGAAGCCAACATCTCTCCAGATGTGAGAGCTCCAGATGTGCTGCCAGCACACACACTACAGGAGAACTTTATAAGATGTGACGAGAGAACCACAGACCTGTAGTCAATCAGGGAGCTACAGTAGGTCACTAATCATGATAATAGATCATGTACCAAACAGCTTCTGCAACTCTTTAATAACAGAGAAGTTATTAAACATGTACAGTAGATCAGGGGTCACCAACACAGTGCACGCATGGACCATGTGAGGGACCCTCAGGAGCTCTAGTCACCAATGAGCTCCATCCAGGATTCAAACTCACACTAGAGTTAAATAATGCTGCACCTGATAAAGTTTTATTATTATATTACCTTCTTTAAATGTTTATTTTCAATATAACATTGTGACCAATGTTTTAAAGTGCTGCACATTTGGTGTATGGGTTGTGGTATGTTACATATGATATGATGTATGAAATATGTTTTAAAAAAAACGCAAGGTGGATATTTGTAAAATATGACAATTGTTACATTTTACAAATGTTATACGATCAGTTAAAAGTTGTTTGCAGCTTGTAAAATAGGAAGATGATAATTTTCTATGAAATGTAATGAAAATGAAAGAATTGCATACATTAGGAGAAATAAAGTGTTTTTAAGTTACTGCTAGCCTTCCTTATTATTTTACTCTAATTAAAGTGAAAACGTGAAAATGTACTATTTGAGTAGTGCTTTTCTAAGTGATAGCCCTTTGGACTATTCAGTACCTATAAAGTAGCTCACAGTTTCAGAAAGGTTGGTGATCCCTGATATAGATATTTACCTCTATTAAAAATGCAATAACAATTGCTAAAACAAAGACAACCCTGATAATATAATGTACTAGAGTAGATCAACTAAGCTAAGTTAAAAAGCAGGGCCACATATAAAAACAAACTAAGAAAGTAGAACTGGGCAAAAAAAATCGATTTAATTGATTAATCGAATTGGTAGATGAAAACGATTTTCGATTTGCAAATTCGAGTTAATTTTTTTTAAATTTTTTAAAAATTCCCACCACAGTTTTTTCGGACTTTTTCGCGTTCCGATGTGAGCCAGCCCCCTCTTTGTTTACATGTGTTTACCCTATATGTGTGCCACAGGCATGTTTAATTTTTTATTCGCACTATGCTGAGATGCTAAGGGAAGAGTTTATTATTTTTTTTAATTGTAATGTTATGTTATAAAATACGTAGTTATCTGATTTCTTAATCAGAAGCTACTGTGAAGTTGCTGTTGCACTTTTGCTTAAACCTGGGTTAAAGCGTGAAATTGTTCAATGACTAATTTACTTTTTATTTTGGGATTATTCTATGCATTTGAACTGTTGAGGACAATCCCAGCAATAAAGTTCTTTTTAAGTGCATTGAAAAAAAAATCAAAAATTGAATCGAAACTCAAATTTTCAAAAAATCAAAGTTTTTTTTTTTTTTTTTAGGCAAAATCGCCCAGAAAGTGACATGAACAATGACATGAAACTATAATATTTATTAGACAAACTCAAAATAACCCACAAACAATGAGATTGTAAAAGGCACCATCAGTTAGCATTTATTTATTTATTTATTTATTTATTCAGTTCATTTCCGACATTGTTGCAATCACAGAAATTCATTTTGACATTCAGAGCAAAATCACATCAGTGTTTTTTTTTTTTGTTTTTTGTCCTTTTGCATGCCGGAAAGGGCGACAGAAAAAAGCATTATGCTTCATTAATATTAGAGAGGCTGACCACAATAAAGCAAATGACATCTCAGTGTTCAAACGTATACAGTTTCACTGCCAGTCAACATATTTCCCTTCTCTTGTGTTTTCTTTAGATTTACTTGATCAACCTAAAACGTCGCCTTGACAGAAGAATTAGGATGTTGAAGACAATGGATTCAGTGGGACTCGATGCTACTTTCACTGATGCAGTGGATGGCAAGTATGTCACTGGAAAGGGCTGAGAGATCCTTTAAACCTGAAACAAACATCCACATCTGCTGTGTAACAGAAGACTCTCTAGTGCTTCATTACTGTAACATCACTTCTACCTAACTTGCTTACATGTTGGAATAACTTTTTGTTTCTTGTTTATTTTTTAGATTTGCATCCAAACATTTCTTCTTTCTTTGGTTAAAAAACATTGACTTATTTTTCCTTCTCCACTCTACAACTGTAATCCACCATTTAGACTTCCCTGATCTTTCTTTCCAGCTTTTGTTTGTCTCGCAAAGTTTCACCAACTGCAATCATTTGCTGTGTTTTGGCCTTGGCTGGCTTTTTCTGCAACAAACACTGCCTTGTTTCTCTATCAGGGCTCTGAACTCGTCCCAGCTGCAAGCTTTGGGAATCGAGATGATGCCAGACTACAAGGATCCCTACTCTGGCAGAGTCCTGACCAGAGGAGAGATCGGCTGCTTCCTCAGCCATCACTCCATATGGACTGAGGTGAGATGTGTAGAAAGACTTTTAGGTGCACTGGCACACCATGGGAGGTGTGATAAAACTCATACTGGGCTTAACCTTAGACACGTTAATCCCAAATACCTGCTTTAGGTACTACCATTCACTCATTCCCCCTGTTCACAGCCACCACCATTATAGCTAAGCTTCACACTTGTCACCATACTGGGTGGATTACACAACATAATAAGCACAATATATTCTACAACCTCACATCTCACCCTCACTGCAAAACAGTCTATTCTTCCCCACCTTTTCTATTTCCTGCCTTGAGTCTCTCCTCCCTGCTCCCTTTCCCCTCCCCTTCCCCCTCCACTTAGGTGTAACACTGCTCTCCCTTTTTATATCCTCCCTATAATAAAAGATTTCTTACCCTTCCTTAGGGAGGGCTGGTGATGGTCACAATTAAATAAATCAAGGTATTTTATTGCAATAACAAAATATGCATTGCTGTCTCATAATGATGGCACTTCCTGTGGTGTTGAGATTTGACAGCATGTGCAGACAAGTAAAAAAAAAAAAAAAAAAAAAGAAAGACTTTTAGGTGAATGCATTTAACAAAACATACTGTGGGAGAAAAGAGAGAACACCACGCAAGCTTCACTTAGAAAACATTATTATTACATGTAATCAGAGACTCTAAAGTTAGCTATTTTGTTTATGGTGACACTTTCTTACCGTGCATGTATGTCCTGCTCGGTTTGTTTTCCTGTCTGTGTTTGTTATGTCGCTGCGCTCTCTAATCTCGTGTTGCTCCATCCGGAATTTTCTGCTTTCATTATTTGCTCACCTCCCTTATATAAGCTCTGCTGAGTGATTTCATTGGTTCATTTCCTTCGCCAAAGATGACACAAAAAGTTCAAAATTTGAAACAAAGATAGACCTTACCTCCATGGAATATTCAATAAAGTTGGAGGTGATCCGAATCAACACACTGATTCTGGATCACTTTCAAAAATCTAAAAATCCCTATCGCTCATCTTTGACAACATTTCAAAATTAAATATTTTGGTTTGACTCAGTTATGATGAGTTGGTTCCTCAATGGTCCCACTAAGTGTCATGTGGATCTAATCTGAATTCAAACAACCTGGGGTGCCCATACCTTTGGACCTTCTCTATCATTATTAAAGGGTATAGAAATGTCTTTAAAGCAGGGGTGTCAAACTTATTTTAGTTCATGGGCCAAATACAGACCAGTTTAAGCTGAAGTGGGCCACAGATTTTTTATGCGGGAAAACAATTCATTTCAACATTATTGTGCCGACAATATCCAAGCTAAGAGTGATAGATATCAGTCTCAACATGCTCTTCACTTTAAATTTCTTAGATTTTGTGACCAGTTTTTATTTAATTAAGGCAAATATTATGTAATAATTTGAGGAAAACTGAAGGATTTTTTAAGAATTTTGAGTTTTTCCAACAGTTTAACATTAAAAAAAAGACTACATACATTGGATATAAGCACCAGGTAAACTGTGTCCCCTACAAATTATTGTTGAGTTTCGTTTACACAATAATTCATGTCTTCTCTGTCATTTTTACTTTCACCTGTGGGCCGAATTGGATGCTCTAGAGGGCTGGATTTGGCCCCCGGGCCATGAGTTTGACACATGCACTTTAAAGTGTGAATGATCATGGTACCATGATCAGGGTTACTGATCCAGATAACTGGTAAAAAGGAGGTTTGGCGCTTGGCGGAGGTTTGCGTTCTCTGTGCTCTTGTTTTGGTTCTTCTTCCTATGGCCTTATTTAAACAGGAGCTTCTTCCTCCACATTTACATATATTTTACCTGCTGCCATTCGGGCTGATCCCTGCATCTGAATCCTCGTCTGACACTAAGCACAAGTGTGTTAACATATTGGTGTTTTCTGATCTATAGATGGTTGACCGTGGCCTGCAGAAGGTACTTGTTTTAGAGGATGACGTCAGATTGGAGCCCAGGTTTAAACGAAGGCTCCAGGCCATAATGGAAAATGTCAACAAAGCCCAGCTGGACTGGGACCTCATGTAATAATACTCCTTACATTAATCACATTATAATCCAGTGCCTTGGGGAATCTTTTATCATTGTTCACCCATTTCTGTTTAACAAAGCTCCCTCTACCCTGCCCTCTCCTCAGCTACGTGGGGCGTAAACGTATGCAGGTGCAGCAGCCGGAGCAGTCGGTGGAGGGTGTGAACAACCTGGTTGTGGCCGACTATTCGTACTGGACACTCGGTTATGCCCTCTCACAGAAAGGAGCCAGGAAGCTGCTGGCTGCGCAGCCGTTCACCAGGATGCTTCCTGTCGACGAGTTCCTGCCCATCATGTTTAACAAACATCCAAAGTGAGTTTTTTTTTTTTTTTTTTTTGCACACGACAGCAATACATGCATGTAGGACTATATTAAGAATTCAATATTAAGAAGCAGAATTAGGGAAAGTAGTATATTTGTGGGGTGGAATGTAAAAAGCCACAATGTTGCAGTGAACAGAGCGACTGTGTGATGCTCACTGACAAAGACTCTTTCAGACGCTCTGGGTTTAGAGCAGACAGGCAAATATTTACTGAGGACAACAAACAGATGATGCAGGTGCGCGCACACACACACACACACACACACACACACACACACACGTTATAGGATATATCGCTCAATGGTGTGCAACAGTCACACAAAAGACAAAGCATCATGCATTGTCATTTTGCAGCTCTATAGATAACAAGCTGCAGTTCACAGTGGAATCTGACAGCAGCTCAAAGCATTCCACCATCCAGGGGAGTCGGTAATATTCAACATGTGGCTCTTTATGTCCTAATTTTAATTATTATTCCCCCAGAAATCCTTATAAAGGGGAACATTTTTTAACCCCTTTGTAACTATTTCCTTTGTCCACTTTTTTCAGACTTTAGCTACCTTTTGCCAATACATATCATTTTTTTCCTATTTTTTTGTCCATTTTTGCAAGTTCTTTTTGACACTTTTATCAAATGTTTGTCCTTTCATTTTTTCTTTTTTTTTTGCCACTTTTCATTCAAATAAGCTATAAATGCCAATAAATATCACTTATTTCCTTTTTTCCCTACATTTTGCCTCTTTTTGTTCCACATTTTTGCCCTTTATCACCATTGTTTGCCACCTTGTGCCCATTTACGCTACTATACCCTTTGCCTTTACATACCACCTGGTTCCTCTTTATTTGTCCACTTTTTGGCCACTCTTGGCTGCTTTTGGCCCATTTTAGTCACTTCTTACCCATTTCTTGCCACTTTTGGGCCATTTTTGGCCACCTATTACCATATTTGCCTCCACTCGCTCATAAAAAAAAAAAATGTAGCGGACCGTACCGGCTCACATTGGGTCGAGGGCCCACCTGGATGATACTCGTTATGCCAGATAGCCATTCCAACCCTGCCGCCATCACAAAGTTGCTTTTATCACATTTTCTCAAATCCATGCTCTTATATTTCATAGTTGATCATAAAGGTTTGGTTAATATGATGTATTTTGTATTTAGGGTATAGAAAAAAATGACTGTAGCTCAGGCCTACAGTCCAGTCACTTCACCACAGTCTCTTTCTCCCTCTGTTTGCATCAACGTTCCCATTCCTCCTTTTCTTCCCAGCACCACCTCCCTTTTCTTTTCTGCGCTCCCCTCGCTCTCGCACACAGGGCTCTGATTGTTTCTGGGGTTCAGTGGGTACGGTGTCTTAAACAGGACACACAATATTGCTTCACTGTTTCTTTCTTCCTTAGGGATTCCTATCATGCCTGCTCGATTTCACCTCGGCTTCTCACCTTGACATATGTTGTTTATCTTTTCTCCTTTAATCCCACAATACGCATATTTTCTTACAGGCTCTTTGATCTGCACCTATTTTCCTAATCTATGCTTTCCTTTACTTTCTACTTCCTCGAGTCGCTGTCTAACTCCTTGTCACTCTTTCTTCTCTCTTTGAGGAATGTGGAGTAGCACGGCTCTTCCTGCTAGTCAAAAAGCTGGGACAGGATTCCCATTGATAAAGCTTGGGGTGAGGGGGAGGTTTGAGATGAACACTGTGGATGTGTGTGTATGTGTGTGTGTGCACCACTATGTAAACACATAGAAGATATGTGGAAAGAGGCAGTGTATAGATTACTACACAAATACATGTGCATGGTGTATTCAACATAGAAAGAGTTTGAGTTTGGGCTAAAGTGGGAGCGATCGGAAATGTGCCTGTAGAGAAATATTATGTCAAACGTGTTGTGTTCAAATTAAGTAAATAGTGACAATTCAGTGTTTAATTCAGAGACTTTGTGTGAGATCAATTTTAAATCTGACTGATGGTTCATCCACATTTTTAGTTTGAAATGTTTTTCCATCAAAAATGTTAATAAAGAACCAGAAAAAAAAAAAAAAAAAAAACTCAACAGGGTTTGAAAACTTCCTAAATTTCTCATGAATTCACAAAAAGTAACCAAAACATCTGTATTGCAAGAGAAATGTTGCTGCAATGAAGTAAAAACATCCTGTTCTCTTATTTGACATCCTGCTAATGTACTTTCTGAGAAGGAAGTTCATCTGCGGTATTACTAGAAGTTCCTGTTTGTGAGACATGTGGCCGATGAGTCTGGGCTTTACAGCCAAAATGTAAGAAGTCCTGGTGACCTTTGTTCTGTATCTGTCACAGATAAGAAATGATGGTGATCACAAAGGTTGTTCAGCTACATCTAAACATCAAAGTCTCAAATATTGCTAAAAAGTTTTTACGCTTTCATGAAGAGGAATTACAGACGTTTCGATACTGAAATGTATCACAAAAGCGCTATCGAAACATTTTTTCCACAATTACATGTAACAATGTGAGGTACCTGGTCACATGACCACTTCTCTCCGAGAAATCATGGTGCGGACAAAAAAGGAGACCGATTAATTTCTAAGCTTTATAATTAAAATTAGGCAGTGGCTATTCGTACGGTTGCCGTATCAATATACCGACATTCTATCTGTACGCAGCGCCCCTCATTGGCCAGTTTAGGTTGCGTGATAGATTAGCCATTAGCCAGTTTAGGTTGCATGGCTAAAACTAAACCTTACCCTAAACCTAACCCTAAAAATTGTTGCGATGTTGGGTTATAATCTAACCCTAACCCTAACCCTAAACCTAAACCTAATAACCCTAAGACGCTATGTACGTGTACTTCGGTAACCATACCAATAGTACCCGGGGTTGTCCGTAAGGCAGTCGTACAAATAGACACTTTCTTAAAAATATTACTGCCACATTAGACGTGAAGCAACTGAGTGTTATAAGAAGGTTCTGAGCGTCCATCTTCCTGCAGCGAAGTCTCGCGGGATGAGATTTCACGGGAGTTACGAGGCTCCTGCCCACAACAACCTTCAATGGAAACACGTTCAAAGCACAATTATACTTTGTCAACATTTAGAAATATTGCTTTTATTTTGCAAAAATCTGTAATAGAAATACAGCTCCAGTCTAAAACACCTGAAAACTCTCCAATAACACACGATTAAGTCCCTACATTTGTCTCTATTGAGAGAAAAGTCACAAAGATCTCCACAGTTGTGTGCGTTCATGAGAATACCGATCAGGGACGATAGGTTTCTAAACAGGGAAGGGAGAAGTGAGCGTGGTTGTTTTTATACAAGTTTTACGATTCTACATACTGCAGCTTTAATGCTCATTATTCAAAAAGTGGCCCATCTCTGTTCTATTAAGTAATTCTTACTTCTGTGTTCTCTTCAGTGTTCAGTACATGGCTCAGTTTGAGCCGCGGAACCTGAAGGCCTTCTCTGTGGAGCCACTCCTCATCTACCCCACCCACTACACTGGAGAGCCAGGCTACATCAGCGACACCGAGACCTCCACCATCTGGGACGACGAGGCCGTGGCCACAGACTGGGACCGACAACACGATCGCAAGACGGCACAGCAGGACCGCATCAGGCCTGTGGCTCAGAACAGCGTCACTGGAGACTCACCGCCTCCGGCAGCCAGAGCGTCACGTGACGAACTCTGATAACAGAGACACGGCAAGACGACGGATGTGCTCAGAATACGCAGGGAAGCTAATGTGCTCATACTTGAAAAGACACACACACACACACGAGGAGGAGCTCTCTGGGATGAAGTGACGAAAGCTTCATTTATTCCTTTGCGTGCTTTAGATCATCATAAGCAACACAATCAAAGACAGTGAGCACGCTGTGAAAGGAGTAAAAACATGATAGAAAGGAGTTCCTCATATTGTTTAAAGAGATTATTGTTCAATAAATCCCTACTCGTTATTTTCTTACAGGACAGTTGAAAAAGGCTTCCTCAGAGTGTGTGTGAAACTGCACTTGTGTGTATATTTCAACAAACGGTGCTGGAAAATTGTTGCTAATCCTGCTGATTATGGAGACTTTAAAGTGTCCTAGCATCCCCGTTTATGATAAACCAAAAGAAACGGCAAATATAAAAAAACAAAATTACCACTGCGGACGAGAGAAAATGCTTTTTTTTCTTCTTCTTCTCCTTTTTTTTCTAAATAAAGTACTGCATATGATGTAACATGTGGGTCATAGTAGCAAATTTAAGTTAAGTTCAACCAAACAATTCAACAGCTAAAGCAGGGGTGTCAAACTAATTTAGTTCAAGGGCCGAATACGGACCATTTTGTCCTTAAGTGGGCCACACATTTAAGGTGGGAATAAGAACAAATTCATTCATCTGCCCTGGTTTCCACTTCCACGTATAAATGATAACATATATATGATCATATCAGTCCCTGCAGGAACTTCACTTAAATTTCCCTCATTTGGGGAAATTTTGTGGAATAATTTGAGGAAAATTTGCCAGATTTTGGAAAGATCTACTGCTGTCATGTGATAAAAGAAATGGAAAACTGAAAAACTTTTGATTTTACATGAATTTTTGTATTTGAAGGGGCTGAGATACTGTATCTACAACCACATTAGTTGGTAATTTACAAAATCTTTCATGTATTTTCCTTTGATTTTTACTTTCTGGTACCCAGGGCCTTGAGTTTTACTCACTGCCTTTGATGATGTCACAAAAACTCACATTGCAAAAATGGTTCAGGTGAGTAAAGTGTGAAGGTTTACCAACAAACAGTGTGAGCATAGATTTATTATTTTACATTTCAAGCAGTGCCAGTACATCAGAGCAGGCTGGTCCTGCTTCTTTTACACTTTTCACAGCCTTCTCGGATTTGACACAAGGAAGTTTCAACTGTGTCTAGTTTATAGTTTAATTTGCTTTATGAAGGAAGATGTAAATGTGCTTATTCCTGAAAAAAGAAAAAGGGTTATAGGTTTTGTTTTTTTTTCCCTTCTACGTTACACAGGCTGGTCTTTGTTCACTTTGGCTGCTCAGTTTGAACCAATAAACAACTCCTCTACTTTTGGCTTTCAATCACTCTGCAGCATAAACTGACACAGAGATGTTATCGTTTCAGACTCTTTTCTGTTTCTTTAGGTAGTTTAAGGTAAGGAGCCGACCCTGTTTCACTGAAGCCACACACAACATGCATTACAATAATTATTTAAACACTGTTTATCAATTAAACTCTTTCCATCCATTTCCCATGTTTACCCTAAGTCAGAGCTTTTACTCTGAAAATAAATGCCACTAACTGTGTTATGATAAGAAAGAAGCTGCAAGACACCAATTAATTTAGTGTTCAGAGCAGAACATTATATCCTACTTTATTATTGGCTGATTGAAATCCTGCTTCATTCTACTATACATAGTATTCAGCCTAAGAAGTAGTTGTGTTAAAACAAATGTGTTGGATTTAAAAACTAAACTAAACAAAATGACTAATCCTGTCTGATGATTGTCATAACTTTGGTTCATGTTTCTTCTTGAGTTTCCATTTAGAAAGATGCTTGCTTTGCCCTCTGCTGGTAGTATGGTGGAACTGCACGTGTATGCTGCACCTTTTTTTATTCTCTTTACTGCATTACCTGCACTATATTTATTTTAAAAACCTTCAATGGGCTTTGCATTTCCCGCCAAAGCTTTTCACTTGTATCCTGCCAGTATTCTTTTCATATAATGACATGATCACTTTCTAACACTAGGAACCACTGGTATTGTATATAATTACAGTTGAAGAAGTTGTTGCATCATAGAAAAGTAATGCTTTTTTTTTCTTATATTTTTTACCTTCATTCAAGCATTTCAAATTGCCAGTTATGCAACAAACCAAAAAAAAGGTAACAAATAGCCTGTAGAGGTGCACAGCTGTAAAAATCATTAGGGTGAGTTTGCAGCACAATTATCATCTCTATTTGTGACAGCATGCTATGCTTAAGTTTAAAAAATAAATAAATAAAAAACATACAAAAAGAAAAAAACACAATAAGTCTAAGATAAATGCATGTCTCTAAAAGTTTAAAGCCTGTTAGGGTTAAAACTGCAGTTGTTCTCAAACTTTTCAGCCCGTGACCCCCAAAATAAAGGTGCCAGAGACCAGAGAACCCCACTGTGGTTGAACACAGACATGCACATTCAAAAACAGTCATGTGGTGAAAAAAATGGTGGAAAAGATGGTGAAGTTGGATTTTAAAAACCACAGAAATTGGTTAAAAGTTACAAATTAGAGTGGCCAAAGACGGACAGAAAAGTGGTAAAAAGGTTCAAAGTGTCAATATTTGTTTAAGAGTGGCTGAAAAAAGTAGGATCAATTAGTTTCAACTGGCAAATAATGGGCATGAGAATGTGTGAATGTGGTTAAATTGGCAAAAATAACCATGAATGATGGTGAAAAGAGGTTAAAAGTGACAATAATGGGTCAACATAAGCAGCATTAGGTAGGAAAAGTGGTGGAAATGGTTCAATATCTTGAAAGTGAGGGGGGAAAAATTGCATAAATAGAAGTGGCAGAAATGGGAGTAATGTAGCAAAAATGCTTTGAAGGGAACAACAATGTGGCAAAGAGAAGTGATGAAAGGTAAAAAAAAAAAAAAAAAAAAAAGGTAAGTTTGGTTGCAGAAAAAGGTTAAAAATAAGCAGAAATGGGCTGAATAATAACAAACAATCCACGGTAGAAACAGTTTTGTTATCCATTCTTCATGCCTCAAAGTGGTTGGTCTTTTTGCTTGTAACATTTTGACTGAAATACTGTTGCATATTGTTATAATAAGATGTCACACATTGTTGCCAGACACAGCTAAAGTTTTTAGAAAACATAATTAGCTATCGTCAGATTGACCTTCCAATCGGTCTTTTGTGGATCGAGCTATACAGAAAAAAAGACTCTGATGAACTATAATGAGCAGGTAAAAATGTGTTTCAGTAAGTTCAACTATGTATGTGATGTTGCTGGGCCTCCACCTGTCATACTCGATATAAAGCATGGGACTAAACCATGAATTCATGGTGATTACATAGTGATTCTAACAGAAGGGGAAGCTGCTGGTGGATTCAGAGAGTCTTCACAGATTTAGTATGAAGCAGCAGTCACACATTCCTCCTCCTCCTCCTCCTCCTAATCTTCTTCTATTTTTCAGCAGTGGTAAAGATCTGCATTGCGATTTAATGGAGGGATTCAGCACTCAGGTAGGAAAGAGCTCATAATATCAAACTCTAAATGTGTCTCATAGGATTTGACCTGCAGACGTCAGCACAAAGCTGTAACAAATACTGTCTCATGTGCTGCACTATAAATCCATGAGTATTTGCAGCAGAGAGAGAAACAGGAATGAAGCAGCATCTCCAGCTGTGATCATCTTCTAACATGTAAACATCTGCCTGACCTGTTATGAGTTGAGTGTGATTGTGTCTTGTGTTTAGTGTTTAATCTGTATGTGGACAAGAGGGAAAGAGCGCAAGGACTAAACTGTGCAGAGGCTGCGTCTGAATCAATCATCCTCATACATTTGTCCCATTGTGCTTTTATTATTTCATTTTCTGCTATTTGAAAGTAAAAAAAGTTATTTTTTTTAAAAGATATGTGTCTCCAATCCATGCCCAGAGCCCAAAAACACACGTGACAGTCCACCATCACAACAAGAAACAGTCAGTCTTCTGCCACACATGTTGAGCCTCACTTTCATTCCTATAGAGCAGTGGTTCCCAAACTTTTCTCAGCCCCGTACCCCTTCAGATATCGAACCCATAAAGATATGAACCCCCTACTCATGTATGGGGTGCAGATTGTAAAGTTTCACATGCTAAAATAAACAGCAACTTTTCGCAACATCTAGCAACAAACCAGGTTTAATAAACATATGCGATATTTTTAATGTTTCTTTTGATCATTTTCAGCAATATATCTAAATGTTAAATATTAAATTTGAGTCTAAATGTTAAATCTGAATGTTGAATATTAAATCTAAATCTGAATGTTGAATATTAAATCTAAATCTAAATGTTGAATATTAAATCTAATTCTAAATGGTGAATATTAAATCTAAATCTAAATGTTGAATATTAAATCTAATTCTAAATGGTGAATATTAAATCTAAATCTGAATGGTGAATATAAAATCTAAATCTCAATGTTAAATATTAAATCTAATTCTAAATGGTGAATATTAAATCTAAATCTCAATGTTAAATATTAAATCTAATTCTAAATGGTGAATATTAAATCTAAATCTCAATGTTAAATATTAAATCTAATTCTAAATGGGGAATATTAAATCTAACTCTAAATGTTAATCTAAATGTTAAATGAGCTTTTATTTTGGTACTTCCGGTGATTTGCATATTAGCCAAATATTTATTTTCACCCGTGACATTAAGATTGAACAATTTACATTAAGATTTAACATTTATTTATATATATGGTCAAAAGTAACATTAAAAAAAATATCACATACGTTTTTTAAACATGGTTTGTTTATTTTTATGGCTTACTATATTTACCTCTGAAATGTAGGTGTTTTTCATATTTTTTCTCATTTTATGTCTTACTGGATTTTCACACCAGTTTAAGTGTGTTCATCATATTTGCACTAGTTTTTAGGGTCTTATGATAGCCTTATCTCAAAAAAATCTTTTTTTTTTTTTTTTTTTTTCAATGTTTAATGCCTTAATATTGCCTTATGTTAGATTTTGGGTGTTTTTCACATTTTACATGAATTACTGGATTTTCCCCCAGTTTAAGTGTGCTCATCATATTTGCACTAGTTCTTAGGGTCTTACAATAGCCTTGTCTCAGAGAACAAAATTCCAAAATGTTTCAATTTTTATGGCTAACAATAGCCTTACCTCAGGGGGAAAATTCCACATTTTCCCCATGTGTATGACTTACTATAGCCTCACTAAGTGACTGCCACCCCACTGTGGGACCTTCTCAGCAGTCTCCCATTCAGGCAATGACAGGCAGGTATGGCTACATGTAGATTTACCTCAGAAATGTTGGGGTATTTCCAAATTTTTTCTAATTTTCATGCCTTATCTAAAAAAAAAAAAAAAAATCATTTTTTTTTAAACTTTAGCCTTACCTCTAAATTTTGGGTGTTTTTCATATTTTTTTCGTTTTTCATGCTTACTGGATTTTTACCCAGTTTAAGTGTACACATCTCAGAAAATGTTTTATTTTTTCCTATTTGTATAATGAATACATAACATTATCTCTGAAATGTGGGTGTTTTTCCAATTTTTTTTCAATCAATCAATCAATCAATCAATCAATCAAACATAAAACTATTTAAAAAAAATCACATAAAAGAACTATCCTACATATATGAAAACAACATAAAAGATAACAATCATAAAACTATAAGAACAGCACAAAAGATGATTCAAAACGTTTTTATTTTTATGCCTTACCTCAGCTTTAGGATGTTTTTCACATTTTTCATGCCTTACTGCATTTTCCCCCAGTTTAAATGTGCTTATCATGCACTAGTATTTAGGGTCTTATGATAGTCTTATTTCAGAAAAAAAAAAAAATAATCCATTTTAAGCCTTACTATATATAGCCTTATCTAATAAATAAATAAAAAGAAATCTAATGTATTTATTTATTTTTTTATTTTTTGCCTTATCCTTATCTCAGAAATATAGCAATCTTTTTTTTTTTTTTTTTAACACGTTGATGCCTTACTATAGCCTTATCTAAAATAATAATTACAAAAAAAAAAAACAAAAAAAAATTGTGAGTGAGTGAGTGATAGGGGTTAGGTATTAGGTATTAGGTATTAGGGGATTAGGGTATATGGGTAAGGTTTAGGAATAGGTATTAGGGATTATGGAATAGTGATTATTACAGCCTGTTGGGATGTCTATTTTCAACTCGTTGCCCAGTGGGTACAGTTAGTGTCAGTAAATGTTGTGTCACATTGTCGTCGATCAGGAGAAGGTATCAGTCATAGAAATGAACAAAGTATCATTTTTCTCTTACTTTCATGGTTTCTCAGGGAAAAGATGAAGGGAAACAAAAAAACCCCCAACAAATAGCAAATGATTACCTACATATGATAAAGATATAATAAAGAAACCTTTGAAATGATGGTAAGCAATGCTGCCTCACAGGTAGAAAGTTGGAGATTTGTGCCTACATTGCTATTGCAATGTTCTCCCTGAGTGAAACAGGGTTTAATAGTGGTTAGTCAGTGGATCAGTGAAAAATGAAACTTCTATGTTGTATTCCATTGTTGCCCAGTAGAGGCCAGTGTGGACAGTATGTTCTACATTAGAGATGTATCATGGAATCCCTCACCATCAGTTTCATCAGCTGAGTTTTTAGTACAATAAAATACAATGTTTTATATCATGTTTTTCTTAAATCTAACATGATCTAGTATCATGCGTGTTTTTGGAAAGACAAGAGAACAAATTTAAACTCAGCCAAACTCAGATAGGCCTTCATTTTTTCTCTCTTAAAATACAAACAAGAGCCAGTTTGTATTTCATCTGTGTGAGTCACTGAATGATGTGTAAAAAACAAAAACAAATCCTAAATCACTGATGGTTTTGTCTAAAATGTCAACCCTGTTGTATTTTTGAATGTGTTAAAGTTCTTTGCAATGCATTTATGACTGTTTAATTCATTTTCCACACTGCTCAATTTCAGATTTCTTTTCGATATGGCCTAGTTCAGGGGTCTGCAACCTTTACTCTCAAAGGAGCCATTTAACCTCATCTCACCCCGAATAAAGTCCTCCTGGAGCCGGAAAAATACCGCCTCAATGTATACAATACAGTGTATTAAATTCTATACAGTTAAAATTATATAGAATAATGTTTGATTTAATTTGATTTGATCAAGTAAATGGCAACTTAAAAACAGTTTAAAATAAAATAAAATGAATTGACATAAAAAAAATAACAAAACCGTGTCTTGCATTTTCAAATTCTTACGCATTTCAGTTTACATGAACACAATTTATATAAATAATGTTTTTTATGTTAATGTATTTAATGTATTAATGCATGATCATGTGATCAACACATGCTAATTGCTAATTTCTTGCCACACATAAAGCATGCATATTTAACCGGCACATAGGTAGATAAAAGAATCTGTCCCCACACAATTAAAATCTCTATTTTCTTCCAGAATAGTGTTTTTGTTGGTTTAGTTTCTTACCAGGGATTCAAAACTTAAGGTTAACCACAGGTGCAGGAAAGTTGATGGTCTGTAGATGTTGCAGGAGATGAAGTAGGAAGGTGCACAACGTGATTTATTTTTAAGTTAACAAATTGTTATATCATGATTTTATTTGTCATTAATCATTAATAGCCTCTGTAAGAAAATAACTCTTTATTTCAGTATTTTTTTAAAGCTATATGGAGCCATGGCAAGGGACTCAAAGAGCCACATGAGGCTCCAGAGCCGCAGGTTGCAGACCCCTGGCCTAGTTCAATGTGGCCTAATAAGTTATATGTGAACATTTCAGCCGCTAAATACATTTCTGGTTTCTTTTATTATTTGGATAATTAAAGTTGGCAAGATGGAGAGGACCATTGTGCAGGTTTGCATCAGTGGTTTATTGCTGGTACTCCTGTGTTATTGCTTATATAGTTTAAAGACAAATAGAGGTGGCTTTGACACATTGTGGACTCCACTTAACATCGAGCATTTTTCTGTTCTTTCACTCGGGAAAGTTTCCCTCACAGTGATGGACTTCTGATTAGCTTGTTTATTAATAACAAATGTTTTACTATTTCCGATTGGATTTAATAATAACCCAATAACAGCATTTGTGTCTATTTTTCTTTCTTTCTTGCAAACAAAAAGCTTTAACATGCCTGGTAGAGGAAGAGGAAGAAGTTTAAGGTAACAACTTGCTCTCCTAATTCCCAAGATTTCAAATGAAATGGGTGTAAACAACTGAAATTCATGAAGGCCACAATTTGCAGTTTACAATTAATGGTCTTGATCAGAAATTGCCAGAAAGTTGAAAGTAATGAATTACAAGTACTCACATTACTGTAATTGTGTAGCTTTTATGGGTACTTGCACTTTTTTGGGTATATTTCTAAATCAGTAATTTTACTTGTACTTAAGTATGTTTTAAAAGAAGTAAAGTAAATAGTTACATTTCTACACCCAATTGTTACTGAGTAAATTATTATTTTATGTATTCAAATGATCAACGGACATTGTGAAACTATAAAAAATGAAATGACCAGAAAACAACCAAATGCATCACATCATAGCCGACCACCCAGATTAAATGTAATGCACGTCGCCAAAACAGCATTGAATGGAGGTTATTTTCTCAGTTTTAGAGTTAATAAATGTAGCTATACTTAGAGCCTGATCATTTTTTTTATTCTTTTGAATGGAATTACTTGAGTATTTTATGTATGACTTACTTGTACTAGTTTTGAGTACAATTTCAATCAAATCACAGTGAGTAGGATATATCAGTACTCTTTACACTTCTGTAAATTACCTATGCAAATGTGCGATATTTGACCTTTATGACGTTTTGGGCTTTGGAACCTACTTTTATTATAATGAAGACTTTTAGAACTAGTTGTCATCGACTCAGTGAGACGGTGCATGTGTGTGTGTGTGTGTGCGTGTGCGTGTGTGTTAGATGCTTTGTATTGAGAACGTTGGCCCTCCAGCTGTGTAAACTGTTGGCCACACCGTGACTGTGTTGGTGCACACAGACAGAAACAGAGTCAAAGATAGAAATGTTCTTTGGTGACAACTCCATCAAGATTCTGTGATTGTGTGTCTTTGTGTGTGTGTTTAAGATTGTAACGGTTATGATAAAACAAACAGTAGTGATAGGGTGAAACGTATCATATCACACAGATAAGTTCATGGCTAAGGGGAACACAGTGACATTAATGCAGCATGAATAATAATAAAGATGAGGACGGACGGTAGAATCAGGCACTGCCATCCTACAGAAATCCATTCAGAATTCCAATGAAAAGACACGGCTTTGCTCCTTCCTCCAATAATGCTATCATTAGCTCTAATCCCAGCATGTATAGTGGAATGGTCATATGACCCTCTCCACTTCAGATACTTCAGAGCAGCTTGATTTATCTGGTTTGATTAGACAGGCATTTCACCAGGGTGCTTCAGCCATGAGTCACTGCTAAACATCAACATATAATTTACGTGAGGGCCGCTCGCATTTTTCTGTGTTCAGGGTTAAAAGGAAGTTAGTCACTGCAAATGTCTGAGTCATGGCAGAAACATGTACGAGTTTCCTGAAGCTTCAGAAATATCTGACACACTGATGCCAGTGAATGAATACATATATTACACAGTAGCTCAGAGAAGCTAGCTCAGCTAACGTTAAAGATTACACAAAAAGGGAAACATTTATCCTGGGCTCAAAACATCCAAATGATTGATGACATCTACTGTTTGATTTAGTTTTAATCAAGTTAGATTTTAGATAGTTTAGGTTTTACTTCCATCTTTAGTTTAGTATACTTTAGTTAGCTTATATTTTGTGACTTTTTTCAGTTCAGATAAGCTTATTTTTAGTTAGCTTAGTTTTATTCAATAAGGTGTTAGTTTAGATCGGTTTAGTTGCTTGGTTTGGTTTAATCTAATCTATCACCCCTTAGCTGACTTAGACTAACTTGAGTTATGTTGCGTTCAGTTTAGTATAGTTGAACTTAGTTTCTTGGTTTTATTTGGTTCAGTAGTTGAGTTTAATTTATTTTATTGCAGTTTAAGTTACTTTACTTTAGTATATTAGTTATCTTAAATTAGGTTAAGTTTTGTTAAGTTTAATCAAGCTTGGTTTAGTTTAGTGAAGTTAAATTAGTTGAGTTTCTTACTTTAGTGGTTTGGAGATGACAACTCCCATCCACCGGCTCCTCACGTTGTGGATAGGGGGACGTCCTCTAGATATAGAGGTTAGCTGCGAATAACCAAAATAAGCAGTGCCGGACAAAATCATGGGAGTCTCCTTTGGCAAGGGAACGTGAACTGTGACCTGATTTAGCCTGCGAAGACATTGAAAAGCAGGATGTTGGATTGATAGATGGAGCAATGAATGTTTCACTCTACTTGTGGCGAGGCAACTCATCTCAACTCTATTGAATATCTCGGCAAAACACAACCACCCCTAAACAAGGTACTGTGCACACTTGTATGGAGTTGCGACTGCAAGTACTTATCCAGCAACTGAAAGCTAAACATGACTCAAACCCCTAGACGATGTTCATCCCTCTTCGCTTGTTGCACGGTCAAACAAGGAGCGCGTCCTGAAGGGTTGTCTCAGGCTGCAATCGAAAAATCAACTACTGAAGAAAAGAAAGAGAAAAAGACACTAGAAGTACCACACGCTCAATTAATGAAAGAGAAGAAAGACATAATTGTCGGCACACTGAACGCACGGACACTCTAATCTCCTGCTGTAGTCCAACAAATGAGTGATGTAAGCGAAGTTCAAAGATTTTATGAGGAACTGACCACAGTCAGCAGACAAGTTCCAAAACATAACGTTCTTATCATCGGTGGCGATTTTAACGCTCATCTGGGACAGCTCAATGGTTTTAAATATGCCTTCCACTAGCACACCAACAGAAATGGCCTGGTGCTAAATGACTACCTCCACGAGAACAACCTGCTGTGCTTAAACACAATTTACCAAGTGCAACATGGTATACAGTATAACCAAGACCCTATAGATGGATGGACAAAGGGATGCCTTATCCCCTTCCCAAAAAGGGCAATCTTGAGATCACAAAGAACTATGGTGGCATCACGCTAACAGCAATCGTGTCAAAGATCTACAATCTGATGCTGCTAAACAGGATAAGACCCAAAGTCGATCCAGTGCTGAGAAGAAATCAAAATGGATTTAGAACCAACAGATCAACCTCAGGACAGACACATACCATCCGACGTATCTTAGAGGGGATAAACGCGAAGAACTTACCAGAAACCCTCCTGTTTGTAGACTTTTCCAAGGGGGAAAATGAAGGAGATTCTATCAGCACACGGGACCCCGAGGGAAACAGTAGATGCCATCATGATGCTTTATAAGAACACCCGGTCATTGGTGCGCTCACCTGACGGCGATACAGATTTCTTTGATATCACTGCTGGGGTTCTCCAAGGAGACACCTTGGCACCATACTTATTTATCCTCTGTCTTGACTACGTGCTAAGAAAAGCTCTCGACAAAAACTCAGAGCTTGGATTCGCCCTTCGGGAACAAAGAAGCAGATGTCATGCAGCTCAGAAGATCACAGAGGCTGACTATGTCGACGTAACAGCACTACTTCATAGCATTGAGAAAGAAGCTACAGTAATCGGGCTAAATGTCAATGCAGAGAAAACTTAAGACAAGTTAAGGAAAAATTTCTTCAGAGCTACTGTAGTGTCTGTCCTTATATACGGTTCCATCTCATGAATTCTGACATCGAAACTTGAAAGATAGATAGATGGTGCCTATACGCGAATGCTCCGCGCTGCTCTTAACCGATCTTGGAAAGACCGTCCTACCAACAAAGAACTATATATGACAACATTCCACCCATTATCACTTCAATACAACAACAACGATTGTGATTTGCCGGACACTGCTGGAGCCATAAAAACGAACTGGCTGCAGACGTTTTCTTATGGAGGCCATGCCACAGAAAGTGATCACAAGGGTGGCCGAAGAAGTCCTACATAGACCAACTGACTGATGATACGGGATGTCTAGCCGACAAACTGGCTACTATGAGTGACAGGGATGGATGGATAGAAAGGGTCATCGAAAGCCGAGCCAGCTCGACCTGGTAAGGTAAGGTAAGGTGAACCTACTTTAATCTAATTCATGTCACCTCCTAATCTTATTATTTCATTTAATTTGAGTTTAGTTTTCAATGTTGGGAGGAGGCATATAATAATGTACATATTTTTAAGGCTACTAGTGTCGCTGTGCACATGTGTGTCTATAAATCTGGAGAGACTCACAACCTTTTGAGCAACCTCACCGGATGTTCTGCAGGCTTTACTCTTCATCTGATGGTTGTTTATTTACAGACGAGTGCATCTTTCAACACATTGTGTCCAACATTAACATTTTGTGTGTGTGTGTGTGTGTGTGTGTGTGTGTTTGTGTGTGTGTGTGTGTGTGTGTGTGTGTGTGTGTGTGTGTGTGTGTGTGTGTGTGTGTGTGTGTGTGTGTGTGTGTGTGTGTGTGTGTGTGTGCGCGTGCGTGCGTGCGTGTGTGTGTGGCAGTCATATATAAAACATTGTGAATGGGATTATCTTGGACCTGGTGGTGCTGTTGCAGGTGACACACACTTACTCAAGGAAACACCAATTCAAGCACACACTTTGCTCACCGCTGATTTGTTACACATTTATTATCACTTTTTTCCCAACTGTCACAAAAGTGGCACTTCTTGTCAAAAAGGAGAATCAGTAACTTTATGTGGCCATTCACACGTGTGGACATCAAGTTTCTTACCTTATTTACTATATTTTCAGAAAAAATAAAAGGAATATGTCTTCAAATTTCTTCAAATATGTCTTCAAAATATTTGTGTTTAATCTTTAATTAATTAGCATTTATTCCTTATTCTCATTCTTATGTTAATACAATTAATGTTTTGGCTTTACTTTTTAATAATGTATGTATCATTTGTTATTGTAGAGTAATTTCTCTTTGGGATTATTAAAGTATTTCTGATTATGATTTTGATTAAGCTATAAATACATTGAAGATAAAAGGTGCCAGTGTAAATCCTGCAATGCCTTAAATTCTGATAAAGCTTTCCTGTCATTCTTTCTTTTCTCTCCATGACATACAGTCACTCTGTGGTCATGGTTACTTTTTTAGTTCTGAAGTGGAGGCAGGGTCACAATATAACTCCTCCCCTCTGACCAATGAATGTAAGGACTGAGGAGGGAAAAAGGACAATAGACTTAAATCACTCATGTGGTTTAGAGCCGTTGGCAAGTGAGTTTCAACTTGTGCTTTGAGGAGGCACATAAAGACAAAGAAAGGCAAGACGGAAAAGACGTCAAGAGGACACCAGAGGGTTGAAGAGGACAACTTGTAGAGGAAAGTTATCACCAGTGTCACATTCTCTGTCTAGAGGTCAGTCCACTCCAGAACTGAGAAGTGAGGATAACTCAGGCGTCAAAAGTCTCTGAACCTGAAGACTCCAAGCTGCCATCCAAACTGGAGCATGTCCTGCTGTCTTTGTCCCCCGTGCCGCTGATGCAGGCAATTGGAATGATCTCCCACTACCCTTTGGCCACCCTCCTGCCCTGGCCCACGGGCACCCACCATCACCACTCCCCAGACCTGGACTGCTCCCTGCTGCTGGAGGGTGAGGGAGGTGTCGCCCTGCAGAGGTACCAGCCACGCTCCCCGGAGAGCAGCCCTCACCACTGGGTCAGTACAGGGCTGTGTCATTATGGCTAACAGCTCTACTGTTTATTGTCTGCTTCAATGTGTCGGGAAGCTCTCGCACTTCAATCTTCCCCAAACAGTTCTGCAGATGTTGGCCTTCAAATGAATGGCCTTCCTGTGCTTTGTGTTGTTCGAGGTATTGTGGTGTTATTTGTGGATTGGACTTTGAAGAATTCAAGGTTGGACTTGGAAAGTTTTTGGAAGATTCAGTAAGAGCAGCTTGGAATGATGAACAAAGATAGGCAAGACAGGGTAGATAGATAGGTATTGTTTGTCACTCTTCCAAGGTCTGTTTTTCCAAAGTGTGTGATAATAGAGTGAGAAAGTAGAACAGAGTAATGGGAAAGTATAGAAACAATGGATTTGAGAGCTTGAGTACAAAACCTGTTGATGTTTGTGTGCAGCAGCTGTGGTCACATGGTTACACAAACTCCTTCACACATTGGAGTTTAGGTAAGGTTTTTTTTTTTTTTTTAAGCCCTATCAAAATTTATAACACCTTATTAATTTGCTCTATCAGCGATTGAGTAAACATTTTCTGAAATAAATGAGCTAAAAATGCAATACCAGAAACCCGACTGTGACAGAGAATAGAATGTTATGCTTGTTCAACGCACCAACCTTCACTCACACTAACCATTACCATTTAAAGGGCTGTGTGTCTCTGACTGGTCAGAGTCCACACATCTAGAATATGAGAAATCTTTTACCAGATGGCGTTTTAATTTTTCATTTCCAGAGCTTTAGGTTCTTTGTTATGCAAAAATAAAAAGCATAGCTTGATGATAATGTGTTGTCCAACACACACTTGTGTTTACACGTTTTTGTTCAACTTTGACGTCATAGATTTCCCTCAAACAGCGCGATTACTAGAAAACAACCTGCAGCCGCAGCTTATTCCAGTTTAGTATAAGCTGATTGTTTCCATGTGTGTGCTTGTGGTACTGTGGCTTAAGTGACAATAATTGGTGTTTTCCAGCATCTCTAGTGAGTAAAGAGGCTGACATCTGCAAAACAGCCCAACAGACCCCTCACATGCAGTTTTTCCCTAATGGAAAACCAAATGTACTTATTTGTTGGTAAAAGAAAATTTCTGTCAGGAATTTAGAAATAGAAAAAAAACTTTTGGATCTGTTCATGAGCTATAAATAATCTGCCCTGCTTTAAAAATGTAAGAGCAGTTCAATGACCGCAACTTTAGATTTGGAAAAACTCGAGCCCTCAAGACAGCAGCAACTTTCTTCTGATTGTTACACAATATTGAATACAACTCATTGTATCACAATTAGAAGATTTAGCAAAAAGAAAATGCTGAATTCCATCCACCATGACCTTCCAAGGGGGAAGTCAGTGGGTTCAGACCGAGGAAGTTTGGTTGTGTGAACTCACATAAAGGCTCAACTGGGAGGATTGTGACCACATTAGAAATCCAAAGGAGCACAAAGGTGTCCAGAAAAAGTAATCATCCCAAGTAATCATCCCACATTAAGTAACCTAAATGTAAATAAGTAATGTAAAATAAATCATCAAGTTTTGAAATAAACACTAAAATACAAAAGGCAATTCAATCATATTTTTAATAGTCCAAAAGAATGCCAATGTAATGGTTCGTCAGTGTTACTAAGCACAGGATGAACAGAGTCTTTTGATATTTGATGATTATTACCATAAACTCCCAAACTTGATTTACATTTTTGAGTTAGGACCATCATTAGACCCTAAAAACTACTGCAAATATAATGCACATACTTAAACAGGGCTAAGAAAGCAGTAAGACATAAAAGACAAAAATCACCCAAAATCAAAAGTAAGGCTATAGCAAGGCATATTTTTTCAAAAATTAAAAAAAAAAAAATTGAGTTAGGACCATCATTAGAACCTAAAAACTACTGCAAATATAATGCATATACTTAAACAGGGCTAAGAAAGCAGAAAGGCACAAAAAATGACAAAAAAAAAAAAAAAAAATCACCCAAAATCAAAAGTAAGGCTATAGCAAGGCATATTTTTTCAAAAATTTAAAAAAAAAAATTGAGTTAGGACCATCATTAGAACCTAAAAACTACTTCAAATACAATGCACATACTTAAACAGGGCTAAGAAAGCAGTAAGGCAAAAAAAACAAAAATCACCCAAAATCAAAAGTAAGGCTATAGCAAGGCATATTTTTTCAAAAATTAAAAAAAAAAAAAAATGGAGTTAAGACCACCATTTGACCCTATAAACTACTGCAAATATAATGCACATACTTAAACACGGCTAAGAAACTAGTAAGGCACAAAAAATGACAAAAAACTAAAGGCATATTTTTTCAAAATTTTCAAAAAAAAAAATTGAGTTAGGACCATCATTAGAACCTAAAAACTACTGCAAATATAATGCATATATTTAAACAGGGCTAAGAAAGCAGTAAGGCTCAAAAAATGACAAAAAACTAAAGGCATATTTTTTTAAAAATTTCATAAAAAAAATTGAGTTAAGACCATCATTAGACCCTAAAAACTACTTCAAATACAATGCACATACTTAAACAGGGCTAAGAAAGCAGTAAGGCAAAAAAAACAAAAATCACCCAAAATCAAAAGTAAGGCTATAGCAAGGCATATTTTTTCAAAAATTCCAAAAAAAAAAAATTGAGTTAGGACCATCATTAGAACCTAAAAACTTATGCAAATTTAATGCACATACTTAAAATGGGCTAAGAAAGCATTAAGGCACAAAAAAAAAAAAAAAAATCACCCAAAATCGAAAGTAAGGCTATAGCAAGGCATATTTTTTCAAAAATTAAAAAAAAAAAAAATTGAGTTAGGACCATCATTAGAACCTAAAAACTACTGCAAATATAATGCATATATTTAAACAGGGCTAAGAAAGCAGTAAGGCTCAAAAAATGACAAAAAACTAAAGGCATATTTTTTTAAAAATTTCATAAAAAAAATTGAGTTAAGACCATCATTAGACCCTAAAAACTACTTCAAATACAATGCACATACTTAAACACGGCTAAGAAAGCAGTAAGGCACAAAAAATGACAAAAAACTACATTTCTACAGCATTCACTGTATTTTTTTATTTAATACCAAATAGATAGAAAAATGTTGATGGAATTAAAAAACATCCAAGCTATGGAAGATCTTCCCCCTTTTGCTGCTGACCTGACATCCTGGCCAATGTGTTTCCGCTCATTGTTTGCAGGGAGGTTAATTTACTTTACAGGCACTCAACCTCTGAATGCTCAGGTTACAACAGTGCTGATTGTTGTACATGCTGTGAAAAGGGAGGGCCATAAAAGTATTCTTTAATGATCTGCATCGCTATGCAGAGAACATTTGTTTGATTAGGATAAACAACAAAAACATAAGAAGCGGTATTCTGGTTTGCATTGCAACACAGTTCCTGGCTTGAACCCAACAAGGCATTGAGGTCATTTTGAGTCAAGACTAGAGTGTCTGTTTTCCTCATGGCAAAGCGAATCTTTTCAGTTATCAGCAGGGGTAAAGTTAGGAATTGGTTGGTCAGCGGGGACAGAATCCAGAATCCAGCTTCCCATGACCTCATTGTGGAAAAATGGGAATGAAAATATAGTGGCTGTTGGGCTGCCACACATTTGTATTGGGGTGCTCTGTGCAAATGGTTTCAAGTTTTTTTGTTGTTGTTCTTTCCTTCTCTCTTTCATAACTGTCAAAGTCTTCCACTATGTTATGAAACCATGTGTCATTAAAGCAGGAAAAGGTCTGATTACGTGCTGTAATCTCCAGCTGCCAGGTCCACAGTTTAGGTCAAACACATGGAGAGTCTGCTGAGGTGTAAATAACTTGTCATATTTTACAGCATATATAATTACAGAATTAGCCCTCGGTTTAATTCCGTGCGGCCCCCCAAGACAAATCCACCAAAAATTGTAATTCAAAAAATTTGAAGTAATATGAAGCCCAACATAATACACAAAATAACTAAAAAACCACATAACAAAACACAAAAAAAATCCAAAAATACACAGAAAACACTCATAATACACAAAAAAGGACATCAGAAACACAAAACAACCACCTCACATATACAAAACACATATACAAAACAACACCAAAGAAACACACGCTAACAATTACACATGACAAAAGAACTGAAAAAGATCCAAAAAGGCACTGATTGACTATAAACAAAATGCAAACATAACACACAAGCAATAAAAAAATGCATATATAATGACTCGTAAAATACACAAAATGCCAGCAGAAATTCCCAAAATTATAGATAAATACACAAAATGACTCAAAAAAACACATGAAATGACTACAAAAACACACAAATTGAATAAAAACTCACAAAAAAGCAACAACAACAAAAACCCTTTGTTCTTTCCCGTGTTAATGCTCTGATTGGTCGTTATTCTTAATACTGGCATGAATGCTGATAATGTGGACCTTGGATCAGACAATCGAATTTTTTCGGCCCTGCTGTGATAGCAGTTGCCCATCCCTGGTCTATGCTCTCCTCCTTCAGTCAATCACACTATCTAGAGAGACAGTTCAAACACTTCATCAGCTCGTGCACTGAAAACACAGAAGTGACTTTTTTCAGGGAAAACAAGGACAAATTAGACGAGGGCGGGGGATTGAAAATCTTGATGATGGTGCGCTTTCCATTGACAGAAAGTCAAAAAGCTGAATAAACAGTATTTCTTCCTCTTTCTTGTCCTTCCGAATGGAGAAGTTCACAGTTCATGTTGATGCTCAGTGACGTTTCAATGTTTCATATGTTTTGATGACTTGGCAACATGTTGATAATTTCACCAGAGTCACCATTCTGGGTAAGACTAGTTTTCATGACCTTAGATGTTTTTTTTCTTGGACAAAGGTAACATCAAATGCTAAAAAATAAAGTTTGCGGATGTACTGATGGATCAAAATCCAACTTATATTGATGATTTGAAAGACAACCCAAGGCTCAAGAGTAAACTTGACCTCTTTCATAGCTGCACAGTATTTATCTCCAATTACACGACCTGCAAACTACCAGACCGCAGTTTTCCTAAACATAAAAAACTGTTTCAAGGTAAACCTTTATTTCACTAGCATGCATTTATGCTCTCAAGTCAAGTTGTCTAGTTGCCTGTAGGCTTCGGAGGTCTATATTGTGCTCTTGGGCCTAATCAGGTCACATAACAGGGTTGGTGCGAAAAGTCAATACAGCAGGCATTGTCAGTGTCACCCAACTGTCCATCCCAGAGTATCAACACCACAACAACAGCTAAATCAACTGGAGCAGAAACCCATTGCACCATAAGGCAGTGGGTGTTGGTGGTGTGCATGTGTGTGCTTTGAAGTGGGTTGGTGTTTTTTTTTGTTTTTTTTTTCTATGTGTGTGGTTGTGTGTGTGTCACCACAGAACACACACATCCGCTCAAACTTTCTATTCCTTTTCCCGCTCAAGCCAAAACACACGGCATTAGCCATGACGCATGACTAAGATCAAGCTCGGTGCGTGTGGGGCATTAGTGAATAAAGCTGGGGTCAGCTGCAGTCTAGTAATTCATAATGAGCCGTCAGCACTCACACAATCTTTATGTCAGCAGATTGCTAACAACAATAGCTCTGCTAAGGTCACTAAGCTATCGAGAAATACGCTAACTTTAGCACAGGAAGCACATCCTGTATTTGACCAAGGGCCAACCTAATGTGATTTTATCCTTCAACTGTCTATTTACTGTAGCTCAGGCAGTATATTCCTGTTCTTTAAGGCAGTGTTATTGAAACATAATTCCCGTCAATGCTTGCTTTTGTATTGCTGTGTTTTTCTCCCGTCGTTGCAGCTACTGTGTGCGTTGTTATGGGCATCACATACGCAGTTTCGCTTCCTCAATGAATGTTTCACACTTTAATCCAAGTTTAGCTCTGCTGCAGGCCAGAGCAAATAGCAGAACTAAATTTATTCATTTATTTTACAATAGATTAGGCTACCAGAGGGTGGACAAGGCAGTATTAGTTGGTATCAAGGGTAAATGGGCTACTTTTGCTTATTATGTGCTGTAGTATCATGTTATCCAAAAAAAAGTTTAATAGAAGTCGCCATTTACACTTACTGCAATGTTCACCATTCTACGTAGCTTCATGCTAATGTTAGGTTTTAGCATTTCATAGCAGTATCTTATAAACACTTAAACTACATGTTACAATCTGTTTGTTTTACAAATGCAATATATTTATCAGATTAAAACACACCATGAAACCGAGAATCCACCACTTATTACAGGTAGATCATTTGTTGGTAGATATGTCATCATTGATTTGCAGCTTCTACATTCTCTATCACACTAAGTCATACAGGGTTGCCTGGCTTGAGATGAGGGTGACTGATTGGGTAAGACAGACAATAACAGTTGCACAAACTTTCACTCCCTTGATCATCTTAGATCTTATAGAGATTTTAGTTATTCAGATGTAAGTTAGTAAGGGGGATGGGTGGAAGCCGGAGTAAAACCAGCTATACTAATGGAGCATGCATTGAATTAGCAACCTCAACTATTGTGCCCAACTTGATACTCACAATAATTTTTATTTACCCTGTAGCACTTCCTTTTAACAGTGTCCATTGACCTTTCAATCACCTGTAAGTACCCGACATGTCCCATTTACGATCCATATAGTAGACGCTTTATAGATGAGATAGATTAGTATCTTTTTGTGTTGTGTTATGCTACATCTCAGTTGCCATCAGTGAATTCCTAGTTCGATGGATGCAATGTGTTGCTTTTGTAGACAACTTTGGAGGTGCATATGTTTGTTAGGCAACAGATGGTCCAGCTCTCATTACCACGGTGTGGGGTGGGGTGGGGTGGGGTGTGGGGTCAGACAGACAGCCGAGCCAGTCCAGACCGATTCATTCAAGGCTTAGCCAAGGCTTAGGTCTTGTTGTTGGTTGTGGTGGAGGGGCTGTGGGTTCAGTTTAGGGGGCCACTTGGTGGAGGGGGACTTACAGGGACTTTTTGCTCCGTTGTCAGTTGAAGATACCTGACAATACCTTAAGAGCAAGCATCTGAGTCATCGTAGCTCAGGAGTGGATTATCCCTGCTTTGGATTAACGGTCCACCCGATCCCATATGGAGGTTTAAAAACAAGTTGTTCTCGAACTCTTAAAGAGGAAAGAATTGTTATAGTTAGTGCTAAAAGAAACACCTTTTCTGTGCTACGTTTCCTGCCAAACTATATTAATCTGTTTTGAGTTTGGAGGAGGAGGAGGAGGAGGAGGAGGAGGAGGAGGAAGATAAAGAGGAGGAGGGGGCTTGGACAATTACTGGAAACAAATGATGTCATCCCTTAAGGGAGAGAAAGAGAAAAGAGAGCGAGAGCTTAACAAGAGCCACAATAGATCCAAGGGGAGCAGGGACATGACATAAGAGATGAGAGGGAGAGAGAAGGAAAGCAGACAGAGCTTTATTATGACTGTTTGAACAGAAACAAAGAGAGAAAAAAGTAAAACGAAAGCCTTCACAGACTTTAATATTTGTTTCTGTGCTTCTCTGATCCCCTCGTCCAGTCCTGCCTTAAATTCAACCCTCTTGATTTCATGCTGCCTAAAACAGAATTGGGATACACATGTTACTCTGCCCTCTCCCAGAAAACATGTTTTAAATGAAAAACAACACACCTCACACTGATGAAATAAAAGTGTCTGTAAATCCATGTATTCCTGTGCACAGATGACTTAACACGCATAAAACAAGAAAATGTATCCCAAAAAATGAGGAGAGACGTGTATTCCTGATAAGTTACCAGGAAATATCTTCCCCAAATTTCCAGAGAAAATAAACTTTCCACTTTGAGACACACTCCTCACACTGCTTGAAAGGAAGAGTCGACATGTGAGGAAGAGCAGCCGTCAGATTCCAACGAATTGATGAAACCACGTTTTCTTTGGATGCAACAGCCTTTAGTTGCATCACAATAGTCTGTCTACCAGTTCATTCCTTCACAGAACAGTGTTTCTTACCCACAGGCATATCTGACATCTTTGAATATCAAAAGACTATAAACCTTTATTAAAGAAAAAACTGGAAAACAAATCACTCTGTGTCCCTTACTAGCACCGCTAAATGCGGTTATAGACTCAGAGACAATCATTCTCTCTAAACATTTACCCAATAATACAATAAATCTTAACATTCACAACATTACTGAAATCAACTAAATTAAATGAACATTATTTTTAGGAAAGATTCACCAAAGAAAATAGTTGCTGGTAAGTATAATTCACAAACCAAATTTATGGAATTGAATATGTATTTTTTATTTTATTTTTTTTTAAACATTCATGATCAATATCATCATGAATCATGAATTAAAATCACAAATGTAAGGGTATATGTAAGATACATTGGGAATAACAATGTGCTTGTGTTATACTATGAATATTAATGTGCATTGATACAACTAAATATATTACCAAAACCAACTACAAGCAAACCACACAAAACAAGCATTCTACAGAGGACTACTATAAGTTGGTACATTTTCAACTGGAAACTGATAAAGATGCTCAATTCTTTGTCATCATTATCATGGATACAAGATTTCAACTTGTAAATGCATCATGCAAACAAAAACTAGGTGGGAAAATAAATCTTGCTAAGTGAAGTGCTACAAAATAGACACATTTACACTAATATAATGCACCAAAAGCCACCATATAGCATTTTCCGGGGGTGGGGGGGGCAAGCCCCCCGACCCCCCAGGTGTCACACCAGGTCATCCCAAGTGTTTCCGTAGTTGACAAATACATGTCCCTGTGAGGATTACAAAGCCTCATTTATTGTTTTTTTACAAGGTTTTGCTTGTTAAACTACAAGTGGACTTAGTTTTGTGGTTTAGATTTAAAGTTTGAGATCAATTAGATAAATCACTATCATGTTTATAATTGTCGCTTAGTACCTAAAAACCTGGACCCAGAGCTCAAAAAGGTTAAAAACCACTGCTGTAGAAGTGTTTGTCAGCTAAAACTGTTACTACCTACCTGTATTGTTGAACTGGTATAGGTGTGTTTTACCTTCTTATACAGAGATCACTTCTTTTGTTTTTTTCTTGTCTGCATATGAAACCCTAACCTAAATTTTTGGCAATAATAAAACATGCATAGGCTTATTGCTGTCGGAAAAAAGATTGCAACATATATAGTGAAAACCTTTGATAACATATGCAGACAAGATAAGAAAATAAAAAAATAAGAAAATAAAAATAAAATAAAATACAAAGATCACTTATAATTGACTGATTTTACATAACGTCCCAGCCCTTCACACTGACCTTATAGTTAGTCACTCTGTAAATAGTATTTGTGGTATTAGTAAGATTGTATGATAAGAAATATCAGTTAACAAACATGAAACCCCTTCAAGTTAGTCTGTACAGTGTTTCCTTTGATACTTGGTGTTATATTTTTGGGAATCACAACTCTTTGATGTGCTTCGGGTTACTCCGTTGTTTTCTCCCTAAATTTGCATGTCTTGGGTTTCCCATTCCCTGCTTCTTTCCTCTCCTCAATGGGCCAGAGAGGCTTCAGGTATAAGGACAGCAGCCTTGCTGGAGTCAGAAAGCTGGAGGCAGGAAGTGGGAGATTTCCTGGAATGTGCGTTTTTCCCCACTGTGGTGCAATAACAGAGCGAGCGGCACTCCTCCTGTTTTTGTCCCCTTCTGTTGGTACTGTACGTCTGACTGTGGAACACCGAGAGGAATGGGATTTTCGGAGCTTTGATTATGGAAAGACTTTTTGAAAAAGTTCTCTCTTGTAAAATACTGTGGTTTTCCTTTCCAATACCGGTTTTCCAATAGGAAGGAAAATTTAGGTTGACGACTGACCCAAATTACACTGATAAGTTTTTTAAACCAGGTCACTCTGTGGTGCAGTGTAAGCATTGCTGCCTCTCTCAGTGCAGGGATTGTGGGTTCAAGTCCCACTGGTGGCCCTAACTTATCTCTGTCAAGTTACACTGCCTTACGCCCTATGTCTGCTAGGATAGGCTCCCCTGGGACTCCATACAGGAAAAAACAGTTATAGACGACAAGTTTTTAATCAACAAAGTATTGAAACTTTCACAAAAGTGCACAAACAATCTGACACTTACAGTAAAAAAACAAACTTAGATTAATTAAAGGAAGCAATGTAACTATGACACTGCAGTTAAAGTTATTACCCAGTTAGCAAAATGTGATGTGAGTTGAAAACTGGTCAGTCTTGATTGGATGAATGAATAGATAGATAGATAGATAGATAGATAGATAGATAGATAGATAGATAGATAGATAGATAGATAGATAGATAGATAGATAGATAGATAGATAGATAGATAGATAGATAGATAGATAGATAGATAGATAGATAGATAGATAGATAGATAGATAGATAGATAAGCAAGAGCCTCCTACAAGCACCAAATTTCCTCTTTGCCAGATATTTGCAGTTATCTGGATCAGTTATGGAGCACATGGTACTTAGTGGTTAGCACGTCCACATCACAGCAAGAAGGTCCTGGGTTCAAGCCCTGGGGTGGACACTTGGGTCCTTTCTGTGTGGAGTTTGCATGTCCCTGTGCTTGCGCAGGTTTTCTCCGGGTCTTCTGGCTTCTTCCCACTATCCAAAAACATGACTGTTAGGTTCATTAGAGTCTCTAAATTGACCATAGGTGTGAATGTGAGTGTGAGGATTTGTTTGTCTGTGTGTTGCACTGTGAAGGACTGGCGTCCTGTCCAGGGTGTACCCCTGCCTAATACCCAATAGGAGCTGGAGATATGCACCAACCCTGAAAAAAGGAACAAGCGGGTCAGAAAAAGACATGTTAAGGTTTCATTTATTCAGACAACTGTTCGTCAGGAAATCCACCTTGATCTCCTGACATGTTTCGACTGTCAACTGCCAGTCTTCCCCAGAGTCGTCTGCTGATCGCTTTGATGTTTCCTCGACTTCCGCGTAATAATTCCAGCAAGATTCTTTTTGTCTTCTTTTTGAACAGTTGTCTGAATAAATGAAACCTTAACATATTATTAAAAAATAATTTTGCTGGAATTATTATGTCTGGTCAGAAAATGAATGGATGGATGAATCCGTTATATCCCCATTGCTGTAATAACTATACTATATAATAGGTCCAAATGTATGGACATTCCCAAATGTTCAAAGAATTGCGATGAGATGTGCAATTTAGATCTGATCTGGATGAAAGCAAGTGGGTTTCAAGTGTTGAGATGATAAGTCTATGGGTCAGGTAAGAGCCAAAATCATATTTACATGTTTGCTGTTGTGACGCGTGGCCTTGTTTCCCTGCACAGTTTTGCATTCACTTTGATTGACAGACTCAAAAACAGGAAGTTGAAGACTATTGGCTGGGCGCACTCTGCGATTGTTTCCATTTGTATAGGGGTCTATAGGACGAAGGAGGGACTTATATACATTAATGTATATTAGGGATGTAACGATTCACTCAACTCCCGATACGATTCGATTCACGATACTGGGTTCACGATACGATTCTCTCACGATTTATTTTACAAAATGGGACTGTAGACAAACTAGAAAATACTGTATTATTTTCCTTTTATATTTTATTGTCAAAAGAATCCCTTGATAAACTATTCAAAACAATGCAATTTAACTAAAAATAAATCTTGAATGAAATAAATAAAGGAATAATAGAAATGAAAATGAAGCCTATTAATTTAAATTCTGGTTCTATAATAAACAATGCAAAACTGCATAATAGTTCTTTTTCTTTTTAAAAGTGCAACTGAAAATGTATTTTGTGCCTTAACAATTAGACTTTAAAAAAAAAAAAAACCGTGATTACACTGATTTACGTCATATTTGTTTGGACCAGCAGAGGGCGCTGGTAATACAGTGGTCGGTTGGCATGCAGAAATTCTTGCAGTGAAGAAGAGAAGCTATGCTAGCAGACAGAGCTAATAGAAAAACGTGACTTTTACAGATATTCAAGTAATATTACAGATATTCTTTTGGTGCTAAAGGGGTAATGAATCATTTATTAACATATTTAAGAGTAGAAGGCGGCCAGAAAGTAAGTATTAGCAGACTCCGCCCGCCGCCTATACAAAAGTACTGCGATTCAATTTTCAGAAAATTGATATCAACCGTGATACCTATGAATCGATTTTTAACTGCCTTACGATTAATCGTTACATCCCTAATGTATATGAATGACCACCGGCAGTAGACCATAGTAAAAGACGAGTTAGGTTTTTTTTCGCATTTCAAAAGAATCATACATAAACATAGATTTCTCAGAAACTCCGTAAATCAACTTTAAGGAACCAACCCAACAAAACGTATTCAAATTTCATGCTGCAGTGCAGCTATAGCACATTTTTATGAACCTGTATGTAAATCTGAACCCTGGTCTCACCCAGCACATCACAGTGCAGTGTGCTTGAAAATCAAAGCTTCAACAAATCTTCCTTTAGACAGAAAAACAACCTGCACTGAAAATAACAAACTACCAGCACTACACACTGGAAACCAATAAGACGTGCCATAAATTTGAGATTTTAATCTTTTGTTTTTAAGACTGCTTTAAATTGTACAGGATTTTATTTGCCTGTGTACGACGGCTGAATGTAAAGCATTATAGGGGAAATCTGGAAAAGCTTTGGGAGGAATTGGCTCTTTATCTCTGTTACATTTTTCTATAAAGCTGATAGGCTGACCTCCCATTCAACGTACACGCATGACAGTGTCATCAATCTTGTCGTAATTGAGTGCAGTGTGTATTCCAAAGGTTCAATCTAAGTTTATCTGAAGGGACTTGACCAACATAGATTAAAAGACAGCTATCTAGAGTTTATTGAACCTTTAATCTTACCTAGAGGTTTTAACTACGTCACAACGCAGAACCTTCTCGATACCGATGCCTCTTTAGTCAAGACATTTATTTGATTTTTGAGGATTTCAAAGTTGAAGTAAGTACACACTCAGACCCCAGCAGTACTGGATGTCTTGTTTGCATTAAGGTATGACATCTCTTGCACTGTGGGACCTACACCAGGATTTCCCCGAGGGCTGAACAGAAGGTCACAGAGGTCACAACCTTCCCACTGACTTTGTGGGCTTCCCAGAATTCAGAAGAACCAAGTGAACACCGGGGCAGCTTGGTCTGGGAACTGGACCCTTGCCAGATGTGCTGCATGATGCTGAGTCAGCAGAAAGTGCGTGATCAGAAACACTGACAGGGATGAATACCTCGGGTTTCTCTGCGTCAAAGGTACACCGCGTGTGGGAGAGTCTGTGAGGCTAATGGTGACGATTGAGTCTCGTAGCATGTTTTGGGAAATAGATTGAACAAACATAGACATGCACCCACAGTCACGAGGGTCCCATAGCTCTTACTTTCAGTATATATCCATGTTCATATACACCTCAATTATGATTACAGTTACTGGTATGTTTTTCCAATTACAAATTATTATTTGAAAGTGTCTGTACGGACAACCCCCGGTGCTATTGGTACGGTTATCGAAGTACAAGTACGTAGCGTCTTAGGGTTAGGGTTAGGTTATAACCCAATATCGCAACAATTTTTAGGGTTAGGTTTAGAGTAAGACTTAGTCACGTGACCTAAACTGGCCAAATAGCGGCGCTGCGTACGGATAGAATGTCGGTATATTGATACGGCAACCGTATGGGTAGCCACTGCTTTATTATTTTGCACTGAAAGTCAGTTACAATTCATTTCTCAATTACTATAGTTCAATTACAATTAATCACAATTCCTGAGCCTTTAATAAATAAGCCCGTAGAACTTTAGCTTTCTGTTAGCATCTCTAATGCTAACAGGTCAATTTGACCTATGTCTTGAATCAGCTGTAAAATACACTAAAAAATATTATCTGTCATCTAATTAGTTTCTCATCTCTTGGTTACTTTGCTAGGCTTCCTAATCAATGAAGATATTGGTATTAATATATTTAGTCTTTTTGTGTCACTATACTGCTAGATTTACTGTATATTTAAAAATGGTAAATTGATCCTGAAGCGAAATGACAGTTAAACTTAATATAAAACCTCTTTTAATAATTATTAACTATATATGTGTAACATGTTTCCACAGGTTTGCATTTAATTAAATTATAAATGACAATTTTTCATACGCCAATCACAATTACAAAGCGGCAACATGTTTTCTTATTATCATTTTAGGGTTAGGGTTAGAAATGATAATTATTTCATAATTGTAATTAATGAACAATTACAATTATAATCAAGCCCAACCCTGCTAACTTTATCCCATACAATAATCATCATATTGTTCCCACTATTTCCTCCTAACAGCCCTCGTGACCCTACATGAGTAGTTTGGCATTTATCAGTGGGATTAATGAACTTGTGAATGTAGGAAGCTCTCCTTGCTCACTTTTTGATGTTTTTAGCACACACACATTTACACACAGAGAAGGAGCACTCTGAGAACTGCCTCTTGATTCAGAGCTTTGTGTTTATTCACAGCAGTGGGCAGCTGAGTACGTGTGCAAAGACATTCACAAGTCGAACAGAGCTGTCCATTCTCTCACACTCACTCCATTCTTTCCTCCACTCACTGACCATGCACAGTACCAGTGACGGCATCTACAGCCTTCCTCGCATTGTCCCACCCTGTGACCAAGAGGCTGCAGCTGCTGCACACTATATAGGGAAAATTTCAATCATCATAACATTCGTTAAATATACGTTTAACCCACAAAAACTACTAGAGGCGACAACCCCATAGTGTAAGTTTCACTTTACATTGGCCCCAAATCAGCCCAATTAGCTAAAGTACCATTTACATTTATGTCATGGTTAGTTGTATCAATGTTTTTCATGAAAATGTATTTTAAACAATCTGCATTATTGTAAATCGTATTATTTTTTTAACTATTTCATACAGAAAACCGAAATTATAGAATTATTTTCTTTTTTATTAAATACTAAAATGCCATTATTCACACCTTTTTATTGTTATATTTCATTGTTTATTCATTTACTCCCTATTTAGAGTAAACGTTTGATTTGTTTCAGTAGTTCAGTGTTCTGATAGTTTTGTTTTTTTAATTTCTACCTCAAAGCTGCCAGCTTTCAGATAATTATAGAAAAATAGCTTTTAGTTTGAAATTTTGCAACAAATTTACTATTTGCCAAAGAAATGACATAAAGCAGCGATTCTCAACTGGTGGGGCGGGACCCAAAAGTGAGTCGAACCTGTATTGGGTGGGTCGTGGACAGCTGGTCAAAAATAAATAAATACCTAATGTCTCTCATGTTGGACTAGTCTTTTATTTTGAAAGAAACTTTGCATGTTGTGAAATGCATGTTGCACAGGAAAATGTCTAAGTTTGTTTTAAAAAAAAGATTATATATGTGTTTTATTGTTTTATTTTATTATATATTAGATATTATATTTTACTCTATTCAGATATAATCTACATGTTGAATTAACGTTAAAATAATATGGAGATATGCTTAACTTTTTGTAAAACATTTTTGGGAACGAGCGTAAGAATTAACTTGAGTAGTTGTGAGGAAACCCTGAAAAGAATTTATCTGGGTGAAAAATAAATGTAGAAAGTGTCTATTTGTACGGTTGCCGTACAGACAAACCCCGGTGCTATTGGTACATTTACCAAAGTACACGTACGTAACGTCTTATGGTTAGGGTTAGGTTTATGGTTACCGGTAGGTTATAACCCTATACACCTATTCGCGTGACGTCAGCGCCGCCATTTTAAGAGTAGTAATCATTTGCCTGTCATAACCACGCCTGGCTGAAGGAAAAGATAGACTTTTACAGAATACCGACAGAAAAAGGCCAGGAATGGAAATTATGGATCCAAGCACTGAGGCGAACAAACGTAGATGGAACTACATGGAGCCCAAAATCTAAGTGGTCGTATGTTTGCAGTAGACATTTTGTTAATGGTAGGTTGTGTATTTTGGGGATCAAATTTCTTCCTGACTGATTTTATGACATTGATTATGAATTAGCCTACATTTAAATTGTAATTTATTCAGTAATAACTGAAGTGTTTATGGCTATATGTCTAACATGAAGAAAGGAAAGTGAAATTAACAGTAAATATGCAATGCGTTGACTTGTATATGAACTGTAAGTATATTAAATAAAAAAATGTGCTCTATATACCCATTTATGTTTTAATTTAGGCTGTATTATTATTATTATATTATTAGCGGCGCTAGCCTAGCGTAGCCACATCGCGCAACGAGCCAATTAACCTGATGACACAGGCCTATATAGACACAAAAACACGTACATAAGCCTATCTTAAAGAAAATATATGCATCAAAGCTTTTGTAAGTCCTCTTCTTCTCCATTATGTAGACGCCAGTGCTGTTACTGAGCTACTCGTAAATATCAGGCCATTGGAGATCTGGCCATGTTGTTGGGTCGTTTTTCCATGAACCTTGAGGTGCTTGGTATGGACATGATTCCAAACCAACCAGATGTATCTTCCCTTCATATCTGTGCTTGGCCTTTGGCTCTAATCTGCTGAAATATTCATACAACATTGAGTAAAATCTTTGTGTTGCCCGCTGGTAAATAGCGTAAATAGCGGTTGTCAGGCAAATGTAAACCCCCCTTAAAATGGCAAAGGGCGTCGCTAAGGCAAATGTCCCGGATGATGAAGTCACCTCGAAAAGGTGTATATCGCAACATTTTTTAGGGTTAGGTTTAGGGTAAGGTTTAGTCTTAGTCACGTGACCGAAACTGGCCAATGAGGGGCACTGCATACGGATAGAATGCCCGTATATTGATACGGCCACCGTACGGATAGCCACTGCCATAAATGTATTAGGTGTACTAAAATTGAGCATATTTTTGTGTACTTGACGCCACAGTAATCATCAATACACTTCGGGTGTCTATGATTAGTTAACATAAAACATGCTGTTTTGGAACAACTAAATTTGTACTAAATATGTATAAATTGTAATAAAAATAAATAAATAAAAAGTTCGAATATTTAATTCATGTATTTAGTATGTTTTTACGTGCTAAAGTGGAACAACTTAAAGTGTATTTATATGCTTTAAGTAAATATACTAATATATGCTAAATTAGTCAAATACCATTCATATTCACATGAAATTACAGACATTAAATAACATTAGTCATTCTCATGTTTTTTCAAGGCAAGACACTTGTGTTGCAAAAGCGGGATTCGACGCAGTGTGTGTGCGTGTGTGTGTGTGTGTGTGTGTGTGTGGGGGGGGGGGGGGGGGGGGGGGTGTAGAGGGAGGAGGAGTTTATATTGCAGTGTGTAAGTGCGGGCAGGAGGAGTTTGGTCATTCAGCTGAAGGACAGCCTGCTGACGGACGGACAGACAGACAGACAGACAGACAGACAGACAGGCTGAACAGTTTGTTTGTGTTGTGAAGGAAAAGAAAAGGAAACGGAACCTTTCTCTCCACTATCTGGGATTTTTACCCCTGCGTCTCCATCTGGGAATACTGCTTCGTCACATTTGGTCGTTGGATTATAGTATATTCTCCAGGTCTCATGCTGCTCCCGGATCATGAAAGAAACGCTCACCATGAAGTTCGCCTGGAAAACTAAGATGGTAAAGCTCATATGGTGCGCTGTGTTGTTTGCGGGTGGAAGGTAGAGGAAGAGCGGGGGCCGATGGAGGGAGGGATGGGGGGGGGGTGTCTTTATTCCTGGGAAAGTAGCGGATAACGGTTAAGGAGGGGTGGGGGGTATTTTAACATGGAGTTTTAATTGTTTCTGCTCGGATTTAAACCCAGTTTAACCCACATATGTTGTGCGTAAAGATGATGCGCAAAGTTTGAGTACCTCCACATCCAGCAGTAGGGGGGGAAAAATCGATTCCTCCCCCTTTTTCGTGACTGTGCCTGACTCCTGGCTTGTCGTGGAAAGGTACAGATTAGGTCACAGATCAGTATGGCAGGTTCAACACATCTCCTGTGTTTATCTCATTGGCTGGAGTTTCACACCATCCACGTTGATGTGCAGATTAACATCTAAGATAAGATGCTGCTTCTCTGTGGAAGGCCCACATCATTGCACTGTCAACCACACTTCACCCTCAATCTGTAGCCCGACTCATATTATGCATCTTTTTAATGGATTTGTGTTTGAATGCCTCTACATCCCACAGTTAGTTATTTATTTGTTATTTACCAAATGATGTTATTTTGTCTTTTATTTTCGTTTCAGCTCAACAAACGTTTCCCAAAGATCACACTTTTCTTTGTTGTTGTTGTTGTTGTTGTTGTAATAAACCATCTTGTGCTCTGTGGGTCACTCTGTGTTGCAGACTGTGAACTCAGCAGCTCGGGCCGGCCTGCACAGAGCTCCCACTATTGTTTTGGGAGTGTGTGTGGACGCCATGACTCATGCACTGATGTATTTTATCTGTCTCTGTGCCAGTTTGCCTCCCAGCCAGTCTACCAACATCAACCTTGGGTGACAAGGAGAGAGACAGAGAGGTTGGAGACGTGATATACAAGTAGACAACTCCAAGGCCAAAGCAGTGTGTTGCAAGTTGGCTTCCTCCTCCAGATAGAATTATTTTTACTGGCCTTTCTTTTCTTTATTTTTACTTTTGCCTTATTGTCGTTTGAGCCTTTTCTCTATTTCTAGATCACATGTTGCTTTTTCAAACCAAAAATTATCGAGTCGTGAGAGGGTGCCTCTGACCTCCCATTGAGCCTTTTTGACGCCAACTTTGACCTTTGATCTTTTTGCTGGCAGCTCCTGCTTGAGGAATAGCCTGGACTTTGCATTGAGCTGTGGAAAAGAAAGTGAGAGCGATAATGGCCTCTGATGTGTGTATGTGCGTGAGAAGACATGGCCTGTTGGTGCTCATTTAGACTTTCCCGTCTCCCTGTCTCTCTTCGGCGTCTGTTGATGTCCTAACTAATCTTGTTTTCTGCTTGCATAAGACGTGTGAGCCGATTTCTGTTCCTCTGTGTTTACGAACTGGACTGGGAGTGAGTTATAGGAGCGGCAACAGACACGACACAGATTGTCCAGCCATGGCTCTGCATGACCAGCACAAGCGTGGATTTCAATGTGGCTTTGCTGTTGAGTCACACTTTTTCATAATCAAGAACTTAGATAATCCTATAGCAGAGAAGGCCATCCATTCTGACTCTTATCTGCAGCTCGACTGAGTTTCAAGAAAGCATTTGATCTTGTAGCCCTCAGCTGCACAGAGATGGGCCATGGTGAAAGAGATGGATGGGGAATAAAAGAGTAGGAGGGAGTGAGCCCTGGCAGGCTGTGGTTGTGGTGGGGGTTGGGGAGGGTGTCGGTCATTCTTAATAGTTTTACTGCACTTCTTTTCTTCGTGTTTTTCAAAGCTGTGTTTTTGACTCTGTCTTTTTGTTTACTTAAGCAGCCAAAGTTTAAGAAAGTTACTTCTTGCTATTTGGCAGACAGCCCCACAGCTTGGGGATTTCCAGAGATGGCTGTAGTTTCATTTAATAACCAATGTTGTGCTGTCCTCTTTCAGAGCTCAGTGCAGGACTGGGGGGAGGAAGTGGAAGAAGGAGCCATCTACAATGTGACGCTAAAGAGGGTTCAGATTCAACAGGCGGCCAACAAGGGAGCACGATGGCTGGGGGTGAGTCTTGATCATACCTTCAAAGAAGAGGACAAAATTCTACTGCTTTTTCCACTCACTCTGACTCTTACTGTGATAAAAGTTTGAGTTCAGACTAGTAAAATGAACAGTCTCTGCCATACAGGATTAAAGCTGTCTGCAGTGCTCGCTGATCTTTTCAACAGAACACGTCATATTCACTGTTAAGAATCGCACAACGTCTTTCTCTGTTGTTCCCCTCTGGAGCTTCAGTTGTTGCAACATTTGACCGTAAATTCTCCCGGTTTAAACAACACCTTTAACGCGACGGCTGAAAATCAACAGTTCCACCAGACATGGACTGTTTAGCCAAAGTATGTGATTTCCTGAATCCATCCGCTGCCAAGAAAAGAAAGCGCTCTCCTGTGCAGTGTTTCCCAACCATGTTTGACAGTAAAGAGAATAAAGGCCTTTCTTTAACCTCAAACTTTTCCTTGCCAAATTTGAGATGTAGCTGTTCCTTCCCCATTTGTTCGCATGATATTATTGAAGTATTATGGTTTAACTTTAGATACTGGGATTTTCTCTCAGCAGATTTAGTGGGTTTACAGTCAGTGTATGTTTTGCTCATTGATTTTTGCATTCAGAGAAATATATTGAAAAACATCAACATGAGTGGTTGTTTTATTTCATCTTAAAATGAAAAAATAAGATTGATTTTCAAGGCCTTTTTCTTTATCAGGGTCAAGAAGGGATAAAAACAACTTTGAAAACATGTTATTTTAAATTCTAAAACAAAAACTTGAAATGTTAGAAAACAGAAACACAAAAAAAAAAAAAAAGCCCATTTTTTCATACTGTGCTATCAGAAGTTGCCGTTTTTTCAAAGTAAGAGCGCGTTTGAGGACGTGCCGTTGGACATGGATCAGTACATTGTTTTTCAAAACAACAAAAGACAAAAGCTCTTCCACCCCACTTTGGTGTCATAGTGTGCAGAGATTTTTGTAAATGACCAGCCATGTTTTGCCATGTCAAAAATGACATCAGAGTAAGGTTCCAAAGACATTTTAGCCTGGGCTAGAAAAACTACAGGTGGAAGTCATAAACACATCACCGTCCTCATACGTATTTTTACTTTAAAAATGGCATCTTCATCATATGATATGACATGATTTGGGAAACTGAAAATTAACTTGATTTTTTTAAATTTCATTTATCCCTCCTCGACCCTGATAGATAAAAATGATAGATAACAGCTTTGTGGGTAAACACAGCACTAACATTGAGCAAAAGCTACATTTGTGCTACTTAGAACAATGTGTTTGTTTTCTACAGTTGTGTCTATAGAGTGCAGCAGAATGATGACTAGTCCCTATTGAAACACGAGTATAATTACTATAAACAGTTGATTGTCTGTCTGAAGAAAAGCAGTTATAGTCAGTGCTGTGGCCCACACTGGGTCTGGTTGATGGGTGGGTGGATTTGGTTGCTAAGTGTGTGTATTTAGTGTGCAGTGTGAGAGTGCTGCTTGTGTTACTAATTGTACTGCAGATCACCTCACAAAGATAAATAGGCATTAGCTCTTTATCAGAAGGTGGTGGGAGTAGTTTGCTCTGCTGCTGTCCTCCTCTGTCTAAAGGAGGGTGGAGGGGCCTCGCTGTGATTAAAAGCAGATTGGAGCTTTTTCCTGTTGTAGCGTACTAACTTCACCCAGGTGTCTCTCTCTCTTGCTCTCTCTCTCTCTCTCTGTCGGGGCCACCTCTTATCCTGCCCCCCCCCCCCTCCCATGCCTGTTTTGTAACAACTCAGTTTATTACCCTGTTGACACAATAGTCGGACACATCTGGGAAAATGGTCCCGGGATGAAATCAGATTGTACTCACTTTTTCTTCTGGTTCTCTTTGTTTTTCATTGTGTTTGTTTACTGCTGTTTGAACCTTTCGTTAACGTTGCTGGGGACAATCGATCCCTAACTTTTTTTATAACATGGATAACAAGAGAACGAAGTGTGCAAACCTCCATAATACACCAATAATATCCTCTTTGTCAGCAATTGGCAGGTATCTGATCAGTGATCCTGATCATGGTAACATAATGATCACTCACACTCTAAAGGCTTGGAAGAAATTTGTAAGGATACAGTATGTCCAAATGTATGGGCACCTCCTTTTTTTCTAGTTAAATTATTTCTGGTTTTATAGCCTTCACTAATGAGAACTGGCTTTAAATTTGATGTAAATCTCTTTGGGTGGACTACAGATTTCTGTATTTATAACATGATTTATTGTCACTCAGTATCATATATTTCCAAAATGTCACATCATCTGTAACCACTAAGGGTCGTACTTCAATCTGAACAAAAATTAGCCATGTAGGTCATGTAGAAGCTTAGAAAAACGTTATTTGTTATGGTTACGGATGGAGATAGATGGACTGTCCAATCAACTTGCTTAAGATAGAATAGTCACGAATAGTTGTGATGTTAAAAACAGTGACTTCGGTGAACAATTCACGACAACAGTGAACAAATCTTTGTGTCTGTGTTCAGGCTGAAGGTGATCGCCTGCCTCCGGGCCACACTGTGAGCCAGCTGGAAACCTGCAAGATCCGCAGTATTCGAGCCGGAACACTGGAGCGTCTGGTGGAGACCTTACTCACAGCGTTTGGGGACAACGACCTCACCTACACCTCCATCTTCCTCTCTACCTACAGGGCTTTTGCCAGCACACAGACTGTGCTGCAGCTACTGCTCGACAGGTCAGCTAGAACTGAGACTTGGTCCATTTCTTAAAGCATAAAAGAACAAACTTATGTGAAGGGGTTTCTTTTTATTCCTTTCCAGATATGGGAATGTGGAGGAAAACCAACAGGGCACGAAGAGATGCCAAAGCTCTGGAACCAATGGAGCCATCAGAAAGTGAGACATATTGTTTTCTATGTGCATGAACAGTGATTTTTCGCTCTCAGCTGTGTTGTTGTCTTACCACACGTTCTCAAATGTCTCCCCATCATCTCTCCCAGTGTGTTGGCTTCCATCCTCCGCGCCTGGCTCGACCAATGTCCCGAGGATTTCCAGGAGCCTCCAGACTACCCCTGTCTGCACAGGCTGATGGAGTATCTGCGCACGGTTCTGCCAGGCTCAGAGAGTGTGAGACGGGCTGAGAGTTTGCTGGAGCAGCTGCAGGGTCAGACCAGCATGGATGACGTGGACGGTGTGTGTTTTCTGAGACATTACTCAACTGTTGGAAATATTCCTCAAATTCAATAGCACTTCAAGGTCTTAACGTTGGTGCATGCCTGCTTTTAGCTGGTTTCCATGGCAACACATCCTTCTGCTTGGGGGAGGAGGAGGAAGTGGAGATCGAGGTCCAGGAAGATTTCATGTCGTTTGAGACGGACGTGGTGGCTGAGCAGCTGACCTACATGGATGCAGTGAGTGAAAGAAAAGGCAGGTGGAGGCTGCGTCCACGAGTCCTCCTGCTAACGTCTGGTTTGTTTTGTGTTTTGGTGTCAGTTGCTTTTTAAAAAAGTTGTGCCCCACCACTGCCTCGGCTCCATCTGGTCTCAGAGGGATAAGAAGCACAACAAGCACTGTGCTCCCACCATCCGCGCCACCATCACTCAGTTCAACGCTGTAGCAGCCTGTGTGGTCAGCACGGTGCTCAAACATCGGCAGATTCGGCCGCACGTCAGAGCGCGCATCATCCAGCGCTGGATAGACATCGCTCAGGTTAGCAATGGGGCTGCCTTTAGATCAATAAATCGGGTTGACTCTGGGCAGGGTTTGGGTGAGTTATATTGCATAATTGATCATTAATTACAATTATGGCGTAATTGGAATTGTAAATTCTCAAAGTGTCAGTCTTGGTCCCAGTCATGAGACCGAAAATTATAAAAACTATAGAAATAAATCTATTCAGTAGCCACTAAATCAGTGTTTTTCAACCTTGGGGTCGGGACCCCATGCAGGGTTGCCTGAAATTTCTGTATAAATGAAAATTGATTTTTGACAGTTTTTAATTTTTATTCTTTAAAAAACATTCACTTTATGAAATATCTAGTTAAACTAAAAAGCAGTAAAAAAAAAAAAAAAAATGTATAAATATATATATACAGTATATGTTATCACTCGTTCATTCCATCATTATGTTGTTTATAAATAGTTTTACAAGCAAAATGCTGTAGTCGGACAAAGGGGGTACAAGTTTGAGAACCACTGAATTAGATGATACATAATGTTTTTTTGCGTATTTTTAATTTTGATATAAGACATGCATCAAAACTGAGCCTTTATCATAAGAGATGCTAACAGAAGGCTAACACGAGAGGAAGGTTACGTTTTATTGAGTTATTTATTTCAGACCCAGTAATTGTGATTAATTGTAGTTGAACTTTAGTAATTGAGAACGTTGTATTTGACTTTCAGGGGATTAAAAAAAAAACATAATTTAATTGTAATTTGGAAAAATGCCGGTCACTGTAATTGTAATTGAATTGTAATTGAACATGGACATTTGAAAATGTAATTGTAACTGAAAAATGTAAATGACCGCAACCCTGATTCTGGGTCTTGAGTATCTCTCTTTATAATGTGTTCCTTCTTCAGGAGTGCCGAATACGGAAAAACTTCTCGTCTCTAAGAGCCATTGTGTCGGCGCTCCAGTCCAATCCCCTGTACAGACTGAAAAGAGCCTGGGCATGCGTGCACAAGTAAGCCCAACTCTTCCCTCTAAGACAATAATCATTAAACCAGCTTTGATTAAAGATCAGCATTTTAGGGAATTCAACACGATGTGGTTACTGTTTGTTTTGGTTTGAGCTGCTGTGCCGTTTCCCGTTGTTTGACCTAAATCTATGCTTGATGTAGAGACAGCATGCAGACATTTGAGGAACTCTCAGATATTTTCTCAGACCACAACAACTATCTGACCAGCAGAGAGCTACTCATGAGGGTGAGTTCTACCTGTGTTAGTTTGGATTTACATCCTCCGTTAAACCAACGCTAACGTCTATAAACACAGACTTGAGTCCCTAAAAACATTCCTTCATTTTCCAGCATTAGTTTTGTGAACTAAAGCTTTTTTTTTTCTACTGCTTGCCCTACAGGAAGGCACATCAAAGTTTGCCAGTCTGGAGAGTTTTGCCAAGGAGCATCAGAAGCGCAGCCACAAACGACTGCAGCTGCAGAAAGAAATGGTGAGACAGACACAGGCTGCTACTAGCTACAGGGTTTCCTCTGAAGGAGCTCAACTGGAGCTCTACGGTACTAAAAAAAAAACACGTGACTCCAAAACAATATACTGTCAGTTAAATCCTGCCCTTTTCAAACAAGATGATTGGCTCTGTTTACTCTCTGTCCAATATCTGGAAAAGAGTTTTCACCGTTTAACTTTAATTAGAGGGTAAGATAATAAGGAAGGCTAGCCTTAAAATAACAAGTTCAGATGAACTACGCCTGGGCCCATGGAACATCTCCGCGCCAAATATCACGTACCACGTTCCCCAGAATTCAAATAACTCGGTTCCACCTAGTAAAAGAAATCAAATTGTACGACGTAAAATCTTAATCTACGTTTAATTGCCTTTGATACGGTATATCACACGACTATATTTTGATAAATTTAGAAATTATCGGAAAATGAGGTGGGCCCCTGGGCCCCTCATCAAATTATGCAAGGCACAATCATAATCTACATTGAATTACTTTTGAAACGATATGTCACACGACTATGTTCCCATTAACTTGTAAATGACCAGAAATGGGGGGTGGGACAAAAAACTGCATTTCGATCTAAAGAGAACGAACAGAGTAGTAGTCATTTGAATAATGGCACCCCCGTGACAAGTACGTTGTAATGGGCCCCATTTATTTATTGGTATGTGCCAATGATTCGGTACCACCAACCGTCATAATATTTGACTCGCAAATAAATGCAAACCAAAAATCGGGCTCCGAGTGTCGTTGCGTACACAATAACAGAAGAGTAACAATTTTAACTAGTGTACACAACAACAAAAAGAACAAGAAGAAGAACAAAGTGAGTGGCGTTTTGAGCCCGGTAGCCCGGCCTAAGGATGTAGGAAATGTTTAAGTTTCAATATGCAACATTTAGTTTTTCTAATTTACGCAATAGTTTCATTTTCTGCATTTCATAGAAAATCACCACGTTCCTGTTTTACTTGCTACTAACAAACAACTTTTAAGTAATCATAAAACATGTAATATTTGTAAAATCCACCTTGCGTTTTTGAAAACATTTCATATATATATATATATATATAAAACATACCACTGACCATACACCAAATCTTCAACACTTAAAAACAATTGTCACAATGTATCAGTTAAATGAAACATTTAAAGATGGTTAATTTAGTACTAAAACTTTTTCACATGCAGCTGTATTTATCTGTGAATGGGTTTGGTCCAGAATACATCAGTGACATGTTAGTCAGGTATGAACCCAGCAGGTCTCTCAGATCTATGGACACAGATCAGATAGTGGAGCCCAGAGTTCACAGTAAACATGGTGATGCTGCTTTTAGTTGTTATGCTGCAAAGAAGTGGAACAAACTGCCAGTGGAGCTGAAGTCAGCATCCAATGTGAACATTTTTAAATCAAAGTTAAAAGCACTTTTTTTCTCTACTGCATATGATTGAGAGAGAGATTTTTTGTCATGTTGTTGATGTAATGATGATTTTACTGATGATTTTAATTGATTTTACTGATGATTTTAAATGTTCTTATTGATTTTAAACAATTGAATGTTTTATCATGTAAAGCACATTGAGTTGCCTTGAGTATGAAATGCGCTATACAAATAAATTTGCCTTGCCTTGCCTTGCCTTTATTCTAACCCTATTAAGTACTAACTAGTGTCTAGAGCTCCTGGGGGTCCCTAACATGGTCCACGGGCACCGTGTTGGTGACCCCTGCTTTAAAGGCTTGGAAGAAATTTCTATCCCCATCAATAGCAATACAGACGGTCCAAATGTATGGACACCTGAAATGCAGAATTCCAAATGCAATCTGGATAAAACTCGGTGAAGTCGTTGAGTAATTAAATTAGAATTCATAAAGATCGGTCAATTACAAACTGAGATGTTGATTTTCTTAAATATCGATGATGAGGAGGAAGGGATTTTTTTTTATTTTTGAAACTAATCCAGAATCAGTGTATTGATCCAAGTCCACTCCAAATGTAAAGGAACTTCCATGGCTTACAAACAATAAATAAACGCCTGTAAAAATATTACACCCTTAGCTGAGGTAAAAATCCTAAAGTCTCCAAAAAGTGCAGTGTTGAATATTATGCATGAAATACAGTTACTGTAGGTTTTATTCCTAAATAGTTAAACATCCACAGGGTTTTTCAACACTTTGTACACGTGTTTTTAAAAGGATAATTAATAATGAGGCTTTAGAATATAAATGTCAAACTCAAGGTCCGGGGGCCAAATCTGGCCATTTAGAGCATCTGATTCAGCCCGCAGGAGAAAGTGAAAAACAACAAAGAAAACATGAATCATTGTATACATTACCAAATAATTCAGTTGTAAATTGTTGTTGAAAGAACTAAAAAAAAAAATCCAATCAATCACGGACATTTAAGTATCTTATTATATAGATATTGTTGACGCCTTCCATACTTTATATCTCAACTTATAACTGGAAGTACAAACTTGGGCACATTAATGTTAAAATGATTCATTTTATTACCTAAAATTATTAAGTTGTGATTGAACTGGTCCATATTTGGCCCTGGAGCTAAAATGAGTTTGGCGCCCCTGCTGTACAATGTGAATGTTCCAATTAAACACACTGGTTGTTAAACATTGACTGTTTCTCTGCTCAGGGAGCAATGCAAGGAACAATACCGTACCTGGGGACGTTCCTCACTGACCTGACCATGTTGGACACGGCCCTGCCTGATCTCGTGGAGGTAAACACCTGCCGATGGTGTTTATATGTTTATATGTGTGCGTGCACTTTGTGTGTGTTTCCGCGGGATGTAAGTTTCCATAAGCATGTGAGGAATTTTGTTGGCTCGTACTTTTGGTGGTCCACCTAAAGCTGTTTGACTAAGAAGCCCCTGGTATGTGAGGTCCAGCGTCTGACAGCGTGCGCTTTGTGTTTCCCTCAGGGCGGTTTGATCAACTTTGAGAAGAGACGCAGGGTGAGTGCGGCACGTGTGGATTATCCACGCCAGGTGGACAAAATGATCATCTAGTTCAGTGGTTCTCAAGCGTTTTAGGCTCAAGTACCCCCTTTCTCTTACTTTTGAATCAAAGTACCCCCTTTGTCCGACGAGAACATTTTGCTCAGCATTCTGTGAAAACACAACAATAGAGCATAATGATGGAATAAATGAGTGATAACACACCTTTTAAAGAATCTCATTTTGTAAATAAGTGGAATGAAACAGTATTTAGTGTCTCCTGAATAGATTTATTTCTATAGTTTTTATTATTTACGGTCATGTCCCTCCTGATGTGGGACCAAGACTAATCAAGATCATTTCTATCATCATTTTGTGTGTTTTTGGTGTCATTTTGCATATTTTGTTGGTGTTTGTCTGTTCTTTTTATTAGTCGGTATATTTTTCTCTTATTTTGTGTGTTGTTGGTAATAGTGTGTGTGTATTTTTGGTGTCGTTTGGTTCTTTCTTACGTCGTTTTGTATGTTTCTCTGTTATTTTTGTGTGACCTTGTGTATTTTTCTCATTTAGTGTGTCTTTGTTGTCGTTTAGTGTGTCTTTGTTGTCGTTTAGTGTGTCTTTGTTGTCGTTTAGTGTGTCTTTGTTGTCGTTTAGTGTGTCTTTGTTTGTCGTTTAGTGTGTCTTTGTTGTCGTTTAGTGTGTCTTTGTTGTCGTTTAGTGTGTCTTTGTTTGTCGTTTAGTGTCTTTGTTGTCGTTTAGTGTGTCTTTGTTGTCGTTTAGTGTGTCTTTGTTGTCGTTTAGTGTGTCTTTGTTGTCGTTTAGTGTGTCTTTGTTGTCGTTTAGTGTGTCTTTGTTGTCGTTTAGTGTGTCTTTGTTTGTCGTTTAGTGTGTCTTTGTTGTCGTTTAGTGTGTCTTTGTTGTCGTTTAGTGTGTCTTTGTTGTCGTTTAGTGTGTCTTTGTTGTCGTTTAGTGTGTCTTTGTTGTCGTTTAGTGTGTCTTTGTTTGTCGTTTAGTGTGTCTTTGTTTGTCGTTTAGTGTGTCTTTGTTGTCGTTTAGTGTGTCTTTGTTGTCGTTTAGTGTGTCTTTGTTGTCGTTTAGTGTGTCTTTGTTGTCGTTTAGTGTGTCTTTGTTGTCGTTTAGTGTGTCTTTGTTTGTCGTTTAGTGTGTCTTTGTTTGTCGTTTAGTGTGTCTTTGTTGTCGTTTAGTGTGTCTTTGTTGTCGTTTAGTGTGTCTTTGTTGTCGTTTAGTGTGTCTTTGTTGTCGTTTAGTATTTTTCATTTTTTTTATTATTAATCAGTATATTTTTCTCTTGTGTGTTTTTGTTTTGTGAGTTGCTGATAATTTTTAGTATGATTATTATTTGTAGCTAAAATTAAACATTATAAAACACCATATTTTTTAATGCTTTCATTTGTTAATTTTCCTTTCTCAAGTGCCCCCTGTAGTGCCACCACGTACCCCCGTTTGAGAAACACTGATCTAGTTGACTGACGTCTGAGGCTATCTAACCAACGTAGGTCACTTTGCTCTTCTTTGTGCAGGAGTTTGAGGTGATCGCTCAGATCAAGCTGCTCCAGTCGGCCTGCAACAGCTACTGTCTGACGGCAGAGCCGGCGTTCCTGCGCTGGTTTAAGAGCCAGCCTCAGCTCAGCGAAGAAGAAAGGTACCGCTTCACTCTCTCCATCCTTATCCATGTCATAACAATCAAATTAGTGCATGAGTCCTGGTCTGTTGGACCCATTGTTGACACACAAATGCACAACAGAAGCTCTTTCTCTCCCTGCTGATCTCATGCCATGTCCTCACCCCCCCCCCACCGCTCCATTGTTGGAGTTGTTTTTCCTATCGCTCGCTGACTTAGTTAATCCTCCGACCTCTGTGTGCACGTTGGGCTCATGCTTTGTGGTGTTAGCCGTTAACATTGGGACTCTCACTTTGCAGCTACGCCTTGTCTTGTGAGATCGAAGGTCTCGGCGAAAGCAGCCCGACGTTGCCCAAACCTCGGAAAAGTATGGTGAAGAGACTCAGCCTGTGAGTAAATCCAGAAAGAAAACTTAGAAAAGATGTTCCCACACTATGAACCAGTTATAGATGTGATGTTGACGATGACGTGCTCAGGATGTTGTTTATTTTAATAACACTTCCGCTGCTGTGCAGGTTGTTTCTGGGAACAGAAAGTACTTCAGCCAGTTCTCCGGTCAGAGAGACTCCTCGCTCTCCTCCTACTGGCAGCTCAGGAGAGAGCATGGACTCAGTCAGCGTGTCCTCCAGTGACTCCAGCAGTCCTTCAGACATCGAAGGACTCGCCACGCCCACTCACACGTCCGACTCCCTGCAAAACAAGGTGGATAACCAAACAATGGTTAGCTTGATTATTGTGACGATGCCTCATATTAAATGTGTAAATATTAAAATAGGACTTCCCCGCGACCCTGAAAAAAGGAACAAGCGGGTCTGAATATGGATGGATTGAAATAAGACTTCCTAAAATTCTCATGTTTGCTACATTGATTTCCAATTTAAATTCACTTCACAAAAGTGATGAGTAAAAACTAGCACTCTGCTAAAAGGTTGTAGGTTCAATTCCCACCAAGACCAAGGTCTTTCTGAGTGAATGTTACATTTCCTAATTAACTGTAACTTGCTTTTTTTTTTAGCAAAGATGGGCAATATTATTGTCCGATATTCGCCATAAAATTTCATATCAGTATATACTATGTATATTTATATATAATAAAATGTGAACTAATGGTAGGTTGGTGGGGAGGGTATCTGTGTAATGTATCTATAAAGGTAATTGAAAAGCTAGTGTTGGACAATAAAAAAATAAATATTTTTGGCAAAAAGCCAAAATGCAACATCCCTGTTTTTAATTTTATTTGTTTTATAGGATAATCCAGTTTCCTTCTGTGGTCCAATAACTATTATATTGGGTTCATTTAAATGGGCTAATGATGTGTTACTAGATGGCGAATAAGCAAAAATATAATATTTGATGACTATACTATAATAAATCTCATTAAAGAAAATGTTTCTCCAAATAAAGATGACTTGGTAATATTTTAAGATTTAATTTATTTAGACAACTGTTCCTCAGGAAATCCTGTCAACTGCCAGTCTTCATCAGAGGAGTCTGCTTACCGCTTTGATGTTTTCTTTTGAAGTTTCCTTGACTTCCCGCAATATTCTTTTTGATAATAAATAGTGCATTGAGTATTTATTTTATGGCCCTTTGTATAAACTGTATTGTCCATACCTGTGTGTCCTCAGCTGTCCGAGTCCTCCTCCTGCACTTCACTGCACTCCATGGATACCAGCTCCTCCACAGCCAGTGTCACCATGACTCCAACCTCTCCCTCCATCATTGGACACCCCTGCCTCCACAGGCGCTCCATCTCTCTCACTCCCTTGTCTCCGTCCTCTCCGAGTCCAACTCCAGCTTACAACACTCAGGTGGACGACGCGTGCATCATCAGAGTCAGTCTGGAGCACGGCAACGGCAATTTGTACAAGAGTATAATGGTAAGAACATGACTTTGCTGCCTGTTATGGTCAGGATGGACTGTAAACTGTAGATGGAACCTGTGTAAACTACTGTGTCTGTTGTTCTGAAATAGTTGACGAACCAAGACAAGACCCCAGCTGTCATTTCCAGAGCCATGGCTAAGCACAACTTAGAGGTGGAACCGGTGGAGGGATATGAGCTGGTGCAAGTCATCTCTGATGAGAAAGGTATTAATACAAACAGTGGCTTATTCACCTACATCTGCATTTATATTTATATATAAAGATAAATAAATAAAAACAACTAGAGGCTCTACTGTGTTTAGATAAAAGTAATTCAAAAGCATGGAATAAGAATGTTCTTATCCTACCACTATAACAATAGAAAAACCAATCACATATTTATTTTTTTAATGATCTATAATAGTAATATTGTCCAGCTATATGCTGCTACTTCATAACTATCTGCGCAACTTCCTTTGTGATGAACAGATAAAATACAATTAAAGTAATTAGCTTTATGTTAATCCATACATAAAGTTAAGTGCTGCACACCTACTGGATATCCACTTATAGACTTTCACAATAAGAGCCTGAATATACAGTAGGCTGTACTCAAGTAATAAGCTGGTCATTTCAACACATTTTAGTTGGGGTGTTTGAAAAATCGATTCGGCGATATATCGCGATATTGCGGCGCGCGATTCTCAGATCGATTCAAAATGCATCCATATCGATTTTTTTTCTTTTTACCTTTATTAAACCAGGAAAGTCATTTCTACTACAGGAGACATTGTAACCTGGGCATGTTGACCAGCTTGTGTTTTTTCAAAAAAGTCAAAAAAATGGTAAGATGTAAGAAAAGCTTGATATGAAACATATTTTAACAATTGTTAACTACATATGTGTAGAACTGTAACATGGTTCCCCCGTTTAGCGTTAAATTATAATTGACCATTTATATAGAGTTTTCATGGCAATTACAATTGCAAAGTAAAATATCTAAACTCAACTAAAATTTAATCATGATTACGACTGCGACAGATTTTTAAAATTACAATTGACCCCAACCCTGTGTATTATTAACTGTCGTTCGCTAAATTGGAGCTATGTTGGCATTTTGTGGGTTAGGTGGAGGGATCTAGTGGGGTTATGTAGAGTTAGGGTTAGGTTAATTAAGGGTTAGGTTAACGAATGACACTTAATGACAGCCTTCATGACACCTTATTCATGCTAATGACAGGTGTCATGTCATAATAATGACAGTGTAATGTCAGCCTTCATATACTGTATATAACTTCAAGTAAAATGTTACCGAAAATGTTTTACCAACATTGTAACCTATACAATCAAAAAGAGAAAAATTAGTACACCTTTTTATTTTGTATTTTAACATTTTCCAAATCAGTGGTAGCCTACATTCATATACTTCAAATTGTTTCACATATTTTGGTAAAAAAAAAAAAAAAAATCCCATCTTTGACATGAAGAATAAAAATGTTTTCTTTTCTTGGTTCCATTCAGAACTGGTGATTCCTGACAACGCCAACGTCTTTTACGCCATGAACACGTCGGCTAACTTTGACTTCCTGCTGCGTGTGCGGGGCTCGGCCGGTCGGCCCGTGCAGCTGCGGAGCCGCTGCAGCTCCACGCTTCCTCGCACACAGCACTGCTCCAGCCTCTCGCTTCGACTCAGCAAGGTCACACTGTGACCTTCACTGCCGTGCCCCACAGTCCCCCCTCACACCACTAACTCAGGGCAGCTCAGACTGGGAATGATGGGAGAGATGAGGAGGAGAACTTCACTGACTGCTTTCTCTGTTGATGTTCCCTCCATCCTCCTCCTGCCTATGGCTTTGTGGATGTAAAGGTGTGACTGCTGTGCCAGTCGGACTCTCCTTATTGAATCCTGAGGCCTATGCCTGAGTGGAACAGCGACCCCGTGTGGCCTTCACTCATTACAACACATTTTTGCACATGTAGGAGCAGCTGAACTCCTGACCTCCAACAGTATTCTGATGTTGAATGAACTCCTGTTTGTCCTGCGGAGCTGAAGCTTTACTTTGGCCTTTTCTTAATGAATGAACGAACCATTAACAGTATTCTGAATGAAATGAATAGATTGACAGGAGCTGTGGTGACTTCTGTCTGTCTGACTGATACACAGTGTGTGTGTGTGTGTGTGTGTGTTCCCTGTCCCTCTCATATTGTGAGCTGTGTGATGAACGCACTGTTATGTGCATTCTGATTGGTTCCTGTACTTGGTTTTATCAAGTCTGAGGCAAATATTATTGAGATTCTGTGTTGCCTTCTGTTGCCTTCTGTGTTGCCTTCTGATCCGGGAAGATGTTCTCCTCCATCATCACAACTCATCCTAGAGGAGAGAGAGGAAGTCTAGCGGGGGGAGCAACACGTGAGGCGTCTCAGTCTGATGCATATTTGTACCTCTCTACCCTTCATTATATGAACTATACTAGAGTTGCACTTGTCAGTTGGTAGGAGATACCAATAATGGGATGTGAAAACAGAAGAATGGGTGGACCACTGCTCTATGGGGCGCCGATTCTAAAGTTGCACATGCTAAAATAATCAGCAACATTTAGCAACAAAATCACATTTAAAAAATGTATGTGAATTTTTTTTAATGTTACTTTTGACCAGATTAACAGCAATATTTGTGAAATTAGTGATTATTTTTCTTGTAAAAATATGTCAATTTTATATTTAAATATAAATGTCAAATCTAAATGTTGAATCTAAATGTTAAATATAAATGTTACGGGTGAAACTAAATATATAGTTAATTTGCAAATTCACTGTTTAGATTTAGCATTTAACGTTTAGATTTAACATTTGTATTTAAATGCAACATTTAGAATTAATGTTAAATCTAAATGTTAAATATTGACAGTATAGTTTTATGAGAAAAAATATCACAAATTTCACAAATAATGCTGTAAATTTGGTCAAAAGTAACACAAAAAAAATCACGTTTTTTTTTTTTTTTTTTTTAAATGTGGTTTGCTGCAAAAGGTCTATTTCAGCATGCACAACTTTAAAATCAGCGACCCATACTGCTCCTTCTGTACTCCAATGAGTTTATATCATTGTTTATAATTGTTGCTTTTTACATGTTTTTTGTAACAGATTTTAGAACCATGTGTCAGCGTGAAGAATGATGGATCCTAAAAAGAAAGAGACACAAATGTGCCATTTAAAAAAAAAAAAAAAACACAAAAAAAACAAGCCAGTGACAGATTTACTGTGATACATTTGAAGGGAAAAACTTCATTTCTATCACGCACACCATCGCCAAAACCGCCAACTCACACAGTAAACTCCCACCTGAGTGGAGCGTTTACCACCTTACTGTCCTGTGCCATACATACATGTTTGTCTAACCGTCTCCAATCCCTTGGTTAATGTTACAAACCCAATGGGAGGACTGGTTCTCCTGTTTGTGTGCCCAGTACCTCCAAGTCTTCTCTATGTAGCACTTCACTTTTAAAAGTTGTCATTAAATCAGCTTCTGTATTTTTCTGCCAAAGACTCTTACTCTACCTGAATAAATAAATTATTCTCATTATTATGAATTGCTCTCCCCTGTGCTTTCATTATTCATTTACATTTCAAGTGAAGTGTGCCAAGAACAAAACAAAAGTATAGGCTACACAATAATATTCACGTATACACCGACGCATGAAATGGAGTGGGGAGAAGTAAAACTTACTGAACCCCACCCTGATCTAACAAATAATTAATATAAACAAACTAGCTCTACCTCTTTAAGAAACCGTATTACAGTTGCACATGTGTAAAACCACACATAGCGCTAATAAGTCTTTCAAAGCTTTCGTGGCTAGAGAAAAAATTTGTATTGTCAAACAATACACATTTAACCAACTGAGAAACACTAAAGACACCTTTAATATACTAGTGAAATAATTCAGGGCCCAATACTGACCCCTGGGGGACACCACAAGCAACGTCAAGACATCTAGAAGAGAGCTCTCCCATTTGGACAAACTGTACTCTGTCGCTCAAATAACTTCTTATCCATTTCACCTACTGGTTTCTTTCTATTATTGCACCTACACTACTCCAAATTAAATCATCTACAGACATAGGCAGTCCAGGGGTCACATGTGGTCCCCGATTTAATTTTGCAAAGTAAATGCACTAAATGACTTAAAAGAAACAGAAAATTACACAAAACACTAAAAGTATGCAAAATGACTCCAAAAGCACACAAAATGACAACAAAAACACACAAAATGCTAAATATATATATATATATATATGCACCCAAATTAATTCAAAATTACAACAAATATCGACAAACATTACTTGAAAAAGACAAATGACACCCAAAATAAACAAAACAAAAATGGACAGGAAAACACAAGACAACAAAAATGCACAAAATAAGTGAAAAAGACACAAAACGACCACAAAACAGTACAAAATAACACCAAAATCACACAAAACAACAAAAAAAGTCACAAAATGCTAAAAAAAATGGACAAAACCCTCCCTTTTTTCTGTAATAATGCTCAGATCAGTCATTAATCTAAATGCTGACATGAACGTTTAAAATGTGGCCCTCGGATCAGCCAATCACATTTTTGTGGCCCCTGATATGTAATAAAAGGAGCCTATCCCTGATCTAAATGCACATCAATCATTCTCTTTTCCCATCCTGTCATGGACGGCCCTGCTCAGAACGATAAGGCCAATAAAAGCGTTTTTGCTGAGTGGACGACATTTGTGCTGACGTGACAGCAGCAGTCCTGACCTTTCCTTTCCTTTCCTGAAGTCGCGTTTTCTGCATCGGCCAAAGATCTTTTCCTGGAATTCAAAGCTAAACAAAGGGCTTTGACATTCACAGAGTTTTCTTTAAAGCCTGGACACAGCGTCTGTAAATTTGTTTTACGTGCTTCTTCTTCTTTTTTTGACACAGCAGATCCCTCGAGTTTTGTAGTTTCTTTTAAAGCAAAGACATAAAACACTGAATAAATCAACATGAATTAATGAAGAAAAACAGGTTAAAGTGGAAAAAAGGAACAATTCACGAAGCGCCACAAAATGGAATCTGCCTTACGTTGCATAGGTCACAACACATTAAGATAAGGACTGTGCAAGAGCTCTGGAGGTGTGCTGTCTTATCTGGTATTAAGAAATAAGTAGAAAGTCTGTCAAGATTCCATCGATTGGACTTGTACGTTTGTTTCAAGGCCATGAGAACCCAAACTACTCATGAACTGTTTAGTCTTTGGCAGGTTTTGAGAAGCTGTGTCCTCGTCATTTAGTCAACTTGATTCTGCCTGTTTTTTTTTTGTTTATTTTTCTTTAAGTCTATTTATTTACGATTTTAAAGACATAATCAAAGCGTTTACTTCAGGGGTGTCAAACTCTTTTTAGTTCAGGGACCAAAAATGGATTAGTTTGATCTCAAGAGGGCCACAAATTTTATGCGGGGAAATGAGCAATTTCAACGTTATTGTGGCCTAGTTTATCATTTCTAAGAATACGTGAATCACAAAAAATCTATTTAAAAAAAAAAAAAACGACAAAAACCAAGCAATGAGTGACAGATATCAGTCACTTTAAATTTCCCAGATTCTGTGACCAATTTTTATCAAATTAAGGGGAATAATATGTCATAATTTGAGGAAAATTGAAGGATTTTGGAAGAATTTTTAGGTTTTTTCAAATGTTTAACAGTAAAAAATGACTACAATTATGTGATATAAGCACAGTTATTGCTGAGTTTCATTTACACAATTATTCATGTTTTCTCTGTCATTTTCATTTTCCCTGTGGGCCACATTGGATGCTCCAAAGGGCCGGATTTGGCTCACAAAGCCATGAGTTTAGCACATGTAGTTCACTTCTTCATCTTCCAGATTTTAATATTATGAGAAAGACAACAAAGCAAATATGCTACATTTCTCCTCCTGTATTCATATTTTCCATGGCTTTAGTGTTCTTCTTTGTGCTTTTGACACTAAACAGCTGAGAAGTCCACAGTTGTTCTACAGCTCCTGGTAGTCTAAGAACTGTCAACTAGGCTATCAGTACAGTTGCCGTATCAATATACCGACATTCTATCTGAACACAGCGCCCCTATTTGGCCAGTTTAGGTCACGTGATAGGTCAGTCATTGGTCACAGTTTAGGTCACGTGACTAAGACTAAACCTTACCCTAACCCGAACCCTAAAAATTGTTGCGATATTGGGTTATAACCTAACCCTAACCTTAAACCTAACGTACGTGTACTTTGGTAACCGTACCAATAGCACCGGGGGGTTATCCGTACGGCAACCGTACAAATAGACACTTTGTAACCAAAACCCTAACCCTTAAAATTGTTGCGATATAGGGTTATAACCTAAACATAACCCTAAGACGCTACGTACTTGTACTTTGGTAACCGTACCAATAGCACCGGGGGTTGTCTGTACGGCAACCGTACAAATAGACACTTTGTAACCAAAACCCTAACCCTTAAAATTGTTGCGATATAGGGTTATAACCTAAACCTAACCCTAAGACGCTACGTACTTGTACTTTGGTAACCGTACCAGACACTTTCTATATAGTGTCTGCTATAGCAGGTGGCTGCTCTGCATGACGTGCTTCTTACACAAAAGCCAAAAAAAGGCTTTCACTCCTGTGGGAGTGTGAAAAGCTTTTGCATCACTGTGAAAACAAAGAAACTAACAAAACAAAAAAAAAAAACAGTTCAAACGCGATTTACATTCACATACTATCAAACTGTGAATTATACACTAAAAGTACAAAAAGTGTTTGGTCCTCATGACTTTTCCAGACACAAAATCCAAAATCAAACCCACCATTAGGTTAAATCATGTGCAACACAAAATGACAGTTAGATCTAGTTAATAGAAAATACAACAATTAATGCAACATTGGCCCAAAGAGATGAATGGTTTAAAGTTCATGGTCATGTTGTTACTGTATTAGACACCCTGAGATCCAGTCAGTGTGTGACATGCACAGGATTAACACTTACAGGATGGAGGAACTCCTGAGGTCCATGTGTGATTAGGTAGGGGTGGTTAATACGCTGAGTTCACAACACTACACACAATGGTCCCACAACACTGTTAAGATGCAATATTTTAAAACAAAAAATTTAATGTTTTAGCATTTTTTTTTTTATTCCTATATTGGCAAAATAAAATGTACAATTGTTTGAGATTGAAGTCCGTATGAGCTTTTTAATTTCAAACTGAATAGAAAAAGATAAACTAAGGCTTTTGTCATTGATCGCATTGTTTGTGGTGCATCAATAAAACTCACAAAATGTCAACACAATATAGGCGTATTATATGTCACACTACAAGCACAAAGATTGATTATCCTTCAGTGGACGAATAAAACTCCTACACATCTGGCATTACTGTGGGGAGTGATGAAACCTTTACAAGTGGAGAAAATAACATTTCACAACCTTTTATAGACTACTTTAATAATACTTAGCCCATAAAATAAAGATAGTTTTTTTTCTCTTATTCATGCCTTTCGTGTATGTATGTATTTATATATGTATGTATGTATGTGTACCAGAACCAGAAGCTCCTAATACAACCTAAAACTAAAGTCAGATGTAGAGTATATGTGTTTTTATTTTATTTATTTATTTCCTACTAGTTTTGGTATCTGGGTACTATGAGTGCAATGTTAACATTTAGAATGCATAATCATACCATCAAGCAATATGTTCCTCAAAGTCAAAATAAAAAGAGTTTAAAAAATAAAAATAAGACATTTGTGCCACTGTCAGACTAACAAAAACCACAGAGAAACATGATCACTAGGGGTGGGACGAGACACTGAGTTTACAATAGACGATAATGGGCTCACGATAACGACACAATGTTGTTTTAAAGGAAAAAAACATGTTTTTATTAGATTTAAACTCGGGACACGGTAACAGAATTTTTTCAATTCAACAGAATAATTATATCCAAAATAATTATATGCTGTCGCATGATACATCACCCAGACATCCTTTTAATAAATCTACAGACTGTTTTTGTTCCAGACTCACTTCATTTGCAGATAGTTGGAGGTCAGATTCCTGGTGAAGAACTGATAGATGCTTTACAGTCACAATAAGGAAACCAGAGGAAAGTTCACGACGAGAAGTTTCCTCCATGTCAGCTTTAATATATCAGGCAGGACATTAAAATATGGTGTTATTAAGAAGCACATTAATGTTTTTATTAACTATATAATATACAATACACCTCCTACAAAGTGATTGTCAAACCTTTGTTGTTTTCAGTCTGTTGACCTTGTTTTGACTGTAAAGCAGTACATTATGCAGCTCTCTGATTCACACACTGTTTTGACTCTTCTGCAGTGGAGGCCGTGCACATCCATCATCCCTTTGATACATGTCAGCATAAAAGCTTTCTGGTGTTCAGGGCTGAGGGAGAGGGTGGAGCGACGTGTCGTGTGTGTGATGCAGCAGGTCAGGCTGCACTGACTTTGTTTGCACAGCGGGATCTGTGGCTGCAGCTGTCTTTAATCCGTTAGAGCATCTGAGTGAGACGCCAGATTGTTTATGTAGTCTATAGTAAAAAGGGCGGGCACAACGTGTGTGTGTGTGGAGGAGGGTGACTACAGCTTATGATCCATCTGTCTCTGCCTCGGAAGGCTGGAAGCTTCTTTCCAATCAAAACTTGTCATCTACCAAAAAAACAATGCAATTCTGATTTTAAACTTGTGATCCATAAACAAGTTATGGTCTGGCATGTGCCTTAATGCAGTTTGACATCAGCAGAATTGGCCCAAAAATTATTTTTTTCAAATCTAACAGGGAACAGCTGCTTTGCTGTCATAGTTGGTCACATGGTGTCACTGAATAACGCTCAGCTTTGAGTATGAGGGTTTGAAAACCTTCTGTTTGTACACAATTAAAGGCACTTTTTTTCAGCTGAAAACAAATGTATTTGAGTATGAAGTAGTGTTGTTGATTATTTTCTAAACCCAACATTATAGTATTTCAGATGCTGGGTTTCCATTACCCTTGGATATGTGCATGATCTAAAAAGCACAATAAAAACAATTGAATGGTAATGGAAACACCTGACTTTCGAAAAAAGACTGAAATATCGCAAAAAGGTTTTTTTACGCTTTCATGAGGAGGTATTTCAGACGTTTTGATATTGAAATGTGTCGCAATAGCGCTATGGAAAGACTTTTTGCAATTCCGAGTCAAAGAAAGAACATGACGCGGTACGTGTAAAGACCGAGACATTTCTTAGCATTATACTTAAGAATTATTACTGCTGCATTAGACGTGAAACAACAAAGGAACACAGGGTTATACGGAGGTTCTGAGCGTCCATCTTCCTGCAGCGAAGTCTGGCGGGATGAGATTTCGCGAGAGTTATGAGGTGCCTGACCAAAACAACCTTCAATGGAAATGCGTTCAAAGTGCAATTATGCTTTGTCGAGATTTAGAAATATCGCATTTATTTTGCAAAAATCTGTAATTGACACCCAGCTAATTTGGTTTATTTTTTAACCAGCAGCCATGTGAGGCTCTAAATCACATGACGTCAGCCTTAATCATGTTATTAAAAGTATTGATATCAGAGATAAACCTGAGTCATCAAAACTCAGACGTATCAACAATCCATGTTCTCTTTGCAGATTAAAGTGAAAACACAACGAGTAAAGGATGATAAAAGAAGAAAAGATCCACAGCTGCTGTAAACACTTTGGTTATGTTTTATTATCTCATTCTGTTCATTTCATGGAAAAATGACAAAAATCTTTGAAAGTTAGAAATAGTTTGAATAATGAACGAACGTACAAAGATGAGAATGACACCCACAATCGTTTGACCACAGAAAACCACACATTTCAATGACAGACGTTAACGTAGAGCTCTTCAAAGGACTTTGTTGCATTGCCAAATTAAACTGCACAACAAAATCTAAACCATAAACACTGAAAAACTGAAAACCGATGTCGTAAGATTAAATGACAAAAATGTACATCAACCCTGATGAATAGGAATTAGAACTAGGAAAGTTTCTCACGCTTTCTTATATAAAGACATAAAACATGTCGCTTTGCACTTTGTGAAAAGCAGAGAAAAAGTTCGACTTTGGTTTTTAAATCAGTTAAAGCATAAAAATGAATACTTTTCTTTGTTAAACTAAAAAGAAGAGTGGAAAATTAGCACATCTGTAGCTGCAGAACTTGGGGGGGCCTAATGTTGTGTCCCTAATTAGTAACTAAAAATAAAACAACAGCAGCAGCTTACAGAGTGAGAGTTTTACATAGTTGACACTGTTTAGTACCATTTTTTCTCTAAAACTAAACAAGTTTAACCTAAAAAAATGCTTGTGAAACAGATTTGGGATGTTTATTGTGAACCGTTTGGTGAAACTGCACAAAGCAAAGGAAAAGAGACAATTATTAAACTGGGTTACATTATAGAAGTTGGAGGAAAGAATATGAAAAACAGTTGATTTAAAGCACGACTGTAACCCTTAGGGAACAGAACAAAGGTCAGACATTCACTAAGTCTTCCCAATTATGGACTTATGGTGACACTCCAGCACAGAATGGCAGTGAGCGGTTAAAGTCCTTGAGTTTGATCACAACAGACTGTGCAAACAATGGTTTCATATCGTACACGTGAAGCTAAAGAGTGCATCTTTAGGGCGCTTCTTAGTGGAATCTACAAACACTGCTAAAGGTCACTGCTGCAGGACAGTGATAAACCACATCTGAGTCTAAATAACCATCAGAAACTGTTTAAAAATAAACAGTTTTATACTTAAGGTGAAATAAATGAGTGTGAGACAGATTTCAATAAATAAAGTCAGGTTAAAAATAGTCGACAACCGAGGCCCGTTTCATGTTGGTGTTACCTTACACTGAGCTGACAACTGGGACCTGCAGGAGAGACATAAACCAACCTGTAAGAACACAATCAGGGCAGACAAACTCGCAGACATCCAACAATGTGAAGAAGAATTCATCCCACAATTAAAACGCAAAGGAAAAGGCTACTCTGTACCTCGGTCTCAAAAACAGGTCGTCCTCAAACAGTCTGTGTCAAACTACTGACCGCACGCGAGGGTGCACCCCCCAGTTTGAAAAACACAGGATTAAAAAAAAAAAAAAAAAAGAGAAAAAAATGAACTGACTGCACAATAAAACACAAACTCTCTATAAAGTCTAAAAGGGTTACCTGAGCAGAAAATCCAAACTAAGACTCAACATAAACGTCTTCATATCCCACTCACCAGGAGCTCATGTCAGTTTAAGTCCGCACTGGGAGACTCTGGACTTAATTCATCACGAAGAAAAATAAACTGTTCAGCTAACGTCCTTTTTTATGTGCTGTGCAGACACTGGTAGAACAAATGAAAACAAAAATAAAAAAAAGCCCTGAGCAGAGTTGGATGAGATGATTGTGATGTGTCTGAGAGGCTTTTGGCTCCCTGTGAGCCAAACAAAGCAGGAGGAGAAGATGAAGTTCATCTTAGATAGGATAACCAAAATACTTGTTTCTTCACAATAAAGTAGCAACCATGGTAAATTTAGAACGTTTGGACAACAGCAGAAAATAATGTCTCCGATCACACAAACAGAAATTCCAGGTTCTCCAAGGACGAGGACAAAGATCATTTAGTATTCAGCTAATTCTGATTTCATCATGAATTTATTGCCCTGTGGGACTTAGCAGCTGTAGAGTGACATTGCTTTTATTGAGAAAGTATCTAAACACTGTCCAACACGCGCATCACTCTCACCTAAGACGAAGCACCTTGTTGTAGAGGTCAGGCGTGCTGCACCGTCAGCTCCTGCCCTATGAAGTGGCGAAGGCGCTCCAGATACTGGCTGTACAGTTCGATGTCGTTATGCCCCGCCCCCTCCACCCACAGGGGCTCCACTGCCTTGGGACAGCGCTCGAAGAGTGCCAGGCCGTGAGAGAAGTCAATGACCTCATCCTCCGTCCCGTGAATGATGAGCACCGGAGACGTGATTTTGGACACTTTCTCAATGCTGCAACGGACAATGGAAGATGTTAAAAAAGTAAACAAAGTCGTTCTAAACAAATTTCTGCATTGTCCTGTATACTAGTTGTTAGACAACAGTGTTGTGTTCAAGACCACACTATCCGAGACCAAAACTTGCCCGAGACCAGAATGCATCGAGACCGAGTCAAGACCAAGACCGAGACAAGCCGAGACCAAGACCAAGACCATTTTTTTTTTCAATTTAAAAAAATATATAAATAAATAAAATTATGAAAAGGTTCGACAGTTAAATAACATTCTCTCTTTAATTTTTGTTTATCTTAAATACATCTGACGGACAAAAAAGGTGCCTGCAAAAAATTTACTAAATTATTAAAACTACTACTGCTACTGATAAATTCATAATTATTCTACGTTTTTGAAAACAAGATTTTTATGTCAGCTGAATGTACAGCAAGTGTTTAAAAGCATTTCTACCAAGAAATAATGATTCTTGATTCTGATTCTTTGAGTTGTGCAGGTCAACACGTCACAGATTTCACAAGATAATTTTTTAGTTTGAAAAATCCTTTACACAGGTTATTTTTATTAATTCACTTAGTTGATATAGTTTAATTTGGTTGCTGTAATATAACTAGGATATTCAATTAACAAAGGTTTCCAGCTGTAACTGTAAAAGTGAAACTTTCTGAAATAAAACTAAAAACAAGTTGTCATCATTCTAAAAAACATAGAGCTACAGGTAGATGTGAAACTAAATAAAACAAACGCAAACCCTGGAACAGTCATGTGACAAATTAATCAATAGTTATTGTTGATAATTATTATTATTATTCTGGATACAGTGGAAACAGAAACTATAAAAAAATATTATATTGTGAACCTGTTTATATTGTGGGGAACATATTATATACATACATGTAATTGGAGTCTAAAGACACAAAAAAACACCACTAATATAAGACCTCTTTACAGTTCAGGCGATGACGCGCTGGTGACGACATAATCCAAGATGGCGGCGGCCCGGACTACAGCCGACACTATGTAATAAAAGCTTTAAAAGACATGGATATAATGAAAAGAGTGGATGGACAGAGGCATAAACATGCAGACTTTCACACGGACACACACAAACTTATTAAACACACGGACCTCGGTAAACGGAACAGGCATCACCTGGCACTAGGACCCAGAAGCAGAGTAAGTGCGTCCCCTGTACTGCATTCACAGGCTGTAATATCACCAGTTTATCATTTTACCAGTTGTTAGAGCTACTGTCTTTACCAGGGAGATCATATTTATTACGGGTGATTGTTTTCTGGAGTTTTACTGGGATTTTTACCGGTGATGAGTTCATAGCTCCCTTGCGCTCCGCGGTCCAAACTGAAACCGTAGCCACGCGCGCGCACACGCACACACACGCGCACACACACACGCGCACACACACACACACACTGGTCATTATACGGGGTGGATTAAATAATGAATAAAGGATTGTTTTATCCCGTTCTTCTCGTGTTATTATCACATTATAAAAAAAAAGTTTTAAAATACCAGGAATTAGTGCTGGTCTCGAAGGGTCTTGACGGAAAATCCCGAGTCCGGGCAGCCCGAGTTCGAGACAAGACCGAGTTAAAATGCTTCAGAGTCCGAGACGAGACTGAAACCTTTAAAATTTGGTCTGGAGACCAAGACCGGTCTCTACTACCACAACACTATTAGACAATATTAATCATGTCATTGACTAATGCAGCTAATAATTAATATAAGCACTTCAGACCCAGTTCTTGCAAAGTTAGCAGGCTGTGGTTTCTAATGGGAATCGTGGCATTTTTAACAGTCGATAAAACAAATGTTTGGTACAAAACTGTGAGAAAGAAACTGTGCAACGGACTCCAGAGCAACCAGAGGGCTGGGGACCACATGCGACCCTCAGACTACTTATGTGGGGCCCCACAAGGTAAATGCACAAAATGACTCCAAGAACATACAAAACAAGAAGAAAAATACACAGGATTACACAAAAAGACAGAACATAGAAAAAAAAAACGACAACAAAAATACTCCAAAAACACAACAAAAATATACAAAATCACTCAAGAGCTCAAAAAAACAAACAAGATGACTATTATTAAAAACCACAAAATGGCAACAAAAATGCACAAGATACTCATAGCATGCAAAACAACAACAATACACAGGATGACTGAATGTAGAGAATGACAACAAAAATACTCCAAAAACACACAAAACAACCACCAAATTACTTGAAAAACTCACAAAAATGCAAAAATGCACAAGATGACAAAAAATATATTCATAACTACAAAATGACAACAAAAATACACAAAATACTCATAGCATACAAAACAACAAAAATACTGCAAAAACCAAAAAACACAAAATGACTCCAAAAATATGCAAAAGCAAAACAAAAACACACAAGCTCTTTGTCCTTTCCTGCATTAATGCTTATGTTGGTCTTTAAGGCCTATGCTACAAATTTAGATAAATATATCCTGGATTAGCGGGCCTCAACTAACCAAACATTCCCTGTCAGAGAGAAGATGTCTTTTGATGGTCTATCACAACACGCGTCATTTGTGTATTTCTTTTAATAAATATTTCATTTTTAGTTTTTTGACTCATTTTCATGTTTTTGTCATCATTTGGTGTATTTTTCTGTAATGTATGTTTTTTGGAGTCATTTTGTGTTTGTTTTTAGCCTTTTTGTGCATATTTACAGTTATTTTGTCGGTTGTAAATGAACAGATTGGTGCGCTAGCACCCCCTAAGTCAAAAGCTGAATATGTTTCACTTCTGGGTAAACATGAATTCGGGCGAAATAAAATTTAAATAAATGTTTTACTGAAAATAGTGAAAAAAAAAAAAAAGAAAAAAAAATTAATAAAAAGCTTATTTGTAAAATGATAACTAATCATTTACAATTTTGAATAATAATCAATAATATATGGCTTAAGATTCCTGATGTTTTCAAAAGAAAACTTTACTCTAATAATTCCTTACATTATTTGCATTCGATTATTCATGCACAGCCAGACGGGTTTGTTTTTCCTCACTGAATTTATTTCCCGTCTTCAATTTATAGTCAGGCTTCTGCTGCAGTTACTAATCATTAATGTAAAGTACTTTGTGTTACAGAAATTTTAAAAAATATCATGCAAAATAAATAAAGTCTCGTTAATTGATGAATATTACGTCAGGAGCATAAATAGACAGCAGCCCACTGACTGGTAGGTGTGAACACAGGAAGCTTTGTCAGCCCACTACGCAGTACTACATACACACAGAGCACGGCATTACCCAGATTTGTACCACTGCAGCTCTACGCCCACTCATACCATCTGTGTCAGGATCCAGCACTAAAGTATTGGCTGCTACAGCTCTCATTCACATTAAATCATTAAAACCCAACCAAATTAAAAAAAATAAAAAAAACAGAGAGCTTAAGTAACACCCAACTGCACTTCCATTGTCTGGATATGGCAGCTGTTATTAGTAAAAGCTTTAAATAAATAAATACACACCAACAAAAGTCAGAATGTTTATGAATACGTATGTATGTCAATTATATATTTATTTCATTTTCTTCTTTTTTGAAGAAAAGGGAAAATATTTATGATTTATGAACTAAGCTGTGTTATTTAAAATCCAGCTTGATTAAAGGCTGGTAGCTCCAGATATCCATTCATTTTCCAACCCGCTGCTCCTTTTCAGAATTGCGGGTATCTGCTGGTGCCTATCTTCAGCTGACATAAGGCACTATTCGGGGGTACACGGCGACAATCCATGGCTCACCGCAAACGGTGGAAGCTTTTAAGAAAACACTTAAAACTCACCTTTTTACACAAGCTTATTTTAACAGTTAATGCCTCTTTTTAACAGCAAATGCTCGTTTTTAGTCCTGTCTTTTAATATATGTTGTGTTGTATTGTTTTAATCTTGTAGCACTTTGAGATTTGGTATCAAATGTAAAGTGCATTACAAATAAAAAGTATTATTATTATTATTTAAAAAAATAAAATAAAATAACCTTAGCAAAGACTTACTTGGGGAAAGCATCAAAGCAGTAGGTTTTCTTTGTGTCTGGAAAGGCCACTCTCATCCCCGATGTCAGAGGTGAGTGAAGAACGACGGCGGCGCACTCGTACCGTGACGCCAGGTCAACGGTGGAAACGGTGCCGATGCTCTGTCCGTAGAGGATGATGTTCTCTGGGCTGATGCCGTACCTGCAGTGAAAGGTTGAAAGTAAAGGAAAACTTTAAAGCACAAAAATATTTGTGAAAAAAGGTTAGCTTTCATTTTAGTCGTTTCTATTTCAAAAATGGATGTGAATTAAGTCATATTTTAGGTTCAGTACAACAAGCTGATATTTTTTTATTGGTTAGATGGGCGACATTATTGGTCCGCTGATATTTGCCATAAAATGTAATATTGTTTCACATAGTATCGGTTTTTCCAGCCCATGTCTTAGGTTGACGCTAAAAATGTAGTGCAATCTGTTCTTGACAAATATGCATGTTTTTTTTTCTCTTGCAAATAAACTAGACCACCACCAGCCCGCCCTAACAAAGAGCATGGGAAACATTATTTTAAATAAGCAGTTTTTTCCACCAATATTAAAAATAAATAAAAATTGAACACATTTTTAAAGTGATTCTGCTGTAGGAGAATCATCCAGGTAACAGTTTATAACCAACACTGCAGATTTACACCAACGAATGCATCGTGCACCATATGTAATGACTTCTCTGGGCTGTAGCTGCATGAGGACAGCTTTACTTCCCCTAATGGCACACTTTATCACACCCCAGTGTCCTTGAGACGCATCATCCCGCAGCTTGTCCTTCCCTCCAACATCACTCACTCTTTTTTTATTCACACAGTCTCTTAATACCAACCCTGATATTAAATCTACCTCTGCTCACTTGATTTACTCCATTGCATCTTAAACTTCACCGTGCTACGTGACATGCAATATTCTTTAAAGCCGCACCAAATCTAATCCACCTGCAAAAACGCCTCCTTTCAGAGGGGAATAAATCTATTCCTTGAAGGACACGTCATGACATCACAACACACCGTGTGCGCAGGGTGTGCCAGGCTGCATCGATGTCCGCATACAGATTCTTCTCAGTCGGTTTGCCGGTGCTGACGCCGTAGCCCGAGTAGTCGTAGGAGAAGATGTTGCAGTTGATTCGAGTACCGAGGCCGATGTAGAAACTGCTCATCTGGCCCAGATCGACCGCATTGCCGTGGGAGAACAGTAGCGTGAATCTGTGGGGCACAGAAACCAGTCTCTGATGTTAGTGATGACGACACCTTTAGTTAATGAAGGACAAGCTTATGGACAATTACCAGGCATTACATTGAGAGTGTTACTGATACAAATAAAAGTCCTTGTTTGTTATAAAAGTCTAAATTAAAAAAAAAAAAACTGACAAAAAACATAATCTGGATAAAGAGAAAACTCAAATGAAAATGTAAACCAGTTTTACAAACGACGTTCAACACTAAATATCAATGTCAATGGTTGGTTAAGTCTACAAATAATAAACATGAGAATGCATAGACCAGTTTTTATCCATTTTCCTCAACATGCTTCATTAACAAAATAATGTCACATCACATTAAGCTGTAATTTCTTGTAACACAACTAGGGATGTCCCGATACAACTTTTTCACTTCCGATACAATACTGATATTGCAGCCTTGCGTATTGGCTGCTACCGATATCAAACCAATGCGATATCAGCACAAATCATACATACTTTTATGACTTATTTTGTAGTGTGGAATGTTAGAAAAGTCTTGATCACGTGATGTTACTCAAATAGAGAACAATAGTCAGCAACAGTAGAAAAAACTGGCCCACTTATTATTAACCCTTTGGTTACATAAATGTTAACCTTTAACATAATATCTACAGTATTCGACAATTGAATAAATATAATATAATACATATCGGAGATTTTAGATGCAGTTCAATAAAATCCGATATTTGTTTTCTGGCTGATATCAGACTAATATCTAATATCGGATCGGGACACCCCTAAACACAAAATCATAACAATACACAATAAATAAAAAAGTCAAGGGGGATTGATTATTTTAATGTATTAAAAATAAAACTATCCTAAAAAATGACTTTAAAACAACAAAATGAAAACAAAAATACACTAAATACTCATAGTAGGGATGGGAATTAAAAAATTTACCGATTCCAAGTCCATTATCGTTACTGCTTATCAATTCGATTCCTTACCGATTCTCTTATCGATTCTCATTGGGTGAGGGAATTAAATCATACAAATGGATTTGTTTGCTTTAACTCTTTATTATCTTATCTTTGTCTCTTTAATTTCCTGCAGAAATATCAGCTCTCTTTTAATCCACCAGGTATAGATTGTTTTCAATGGATAATAATATATACAAAAGCGCTATACAAAATTTATGAATTATTATTATTATTATTATAACATATGACACATTTTGGCTACAAACATTTGAGAATATTGATCCAAAACTATTTCAGACATAAAACAAATAATTGTTCTGTAAAAAAAAAAGAACATCTTAGCCAAAAGTACAGCCGCACTTATTATGTATTTAAACGGTAAAGCTTTAGTTTAGCCTTTGTTTACATTTCTATAAATATACCTTCAGAGACGCCGTCCCCGTTGTTACATGTGACATCATCAGCCGTGTGTGCGAACGTGTGAAAGAGCAAGCGATCAGTACCAGTCCGTCTGCCGTGTCTGATTACTTGTTATGAGGATGTAAACTAGCGACGAGGTGTGTGTTCTTGTGGAAGTTTGTAGTTTTCGGAAGAAAAGTCCACGCAAGAAGCAACTTTTGCGCGAATGTACAGAACCCAGAAGTGAGTAGCGTAGCAACAGAGATGCTACAAACACAGCACGTAGGACAGCACAGCTAGCTCCAGTCTAGTTCTGTAGGCTACACAATCATGGGGAAGACTGCTGAAAAAACTGTTTTCTAAAAGACGACCATTAACACCTTACACATGGAGCGCAAGACCCAAATGGTCATCGCAAAAGAGGCTGGCTGTTCACAGAGCTCTGTGTCCAAGCACACTAATAGAGAAATGAAGGGAAGGAAGAGATGTGGTAAAAAAAAAAAGTGTACAAGCAATAGGGATAACCGCGCCCTGGAGAGGATTGTGAAACAAAACCGTTTCAAAAATGTGGGGGAGATTCACAAAGAGTGGACTGTAGCTGAAGTCAGTGCTTCAAGAACCACCACGCACAGACGTATACAAGACATGGATTTCAGGTGTCGCATTCCTTGTGTGAAGACACTCTTGAACAAGAGATAGCCTGGGCCAAAGACAAAAAGGACTAGACTGCTGCTGAGTGGTCCAAAGTTATGTTCTCTGATGAAAGTACATTGGGGCAAAAAGGTATTTAGTCAGCCACCAATTGTGCAAATACTCCCACTTAAAAAGATGAGAGAGGCCTGTAAATTTCATCATAGGTATACCTCAACAATGAAAAAATCCAGAAAATCACATTGTATGATTTTTAATGAATTAATTGGTAAATCCTTCAGTAAAATAAGTACTTGGTCAGCTACAAACAAGCAAGATTTCTGGCTCTCACAGACCTGTAACTTCTTCTTTAAGAGGCTCCTCTGGCCTCCACTTGTTACCTGTATTAATGGCACCTGTTTCAACTCGTTATAAGTATAAAAGACACCTGTCCACAACCTCAAACAGTCACATTCCAAACTCCACTATGGCCAAGAACAAAGAGGTGGACACCAGAAACAAAATTGTAGACCTGCACCAGGCTGGGAAGACTGAATCTGCAATAGGTAAGCAGCTTGGTGGGAAGAAATCAACTGTCGGAGCAATTATTAGAAAATGGAAGACATACAAGACCACAGATAATCTCCCTCAATCTGGTGCTTCACACAAAATCTCACCCCGTGGGGTCAAAACGATCACAAGAACAATGAGCAAAAATCCCAGAACCACACGGGGGGACCTAGTGAATGACCTGCAGAGAGCTGGGACCAAAGTACCAAAGCCTACCATCAGCAACACACCACGCTGCCAGAGACGCAAATCCTGCAGTGCCAGACGTGTCCCCCCTGCTTAAGCCAGTACATGTCCGGGCCCATCTGAAGTTTGCTAGAGAGCATCTGGATGATCCAGAAGAGGATTGGGTGAATGCCATATGGTCAGATGATGTCAAAACAGAACTTTATGGTAAAAACTCAACTCATCGTGTTATGGAGGAGAAAGAATGCTGAGTTGCACCATACCTACTGTAAAGCATGGGGGTGGTAACATCATGCTTTGGGGCTGTTTCTCTGCAAAGGGACCAGGACGAATAATCCGTGTAAAGGAAAGAATGAATGAGGCCATGTATTGTGAGATTTTGAGTGAAAACCTCCTTCCATCAGCATGGGCATTGAAGATGAAACGTGGCTGGGTCTTTCAGCACGACAATGATCCCAAACACATCGCCCGGGCAATGAACAAGTGACTTCATAAAAAGCATTTCAAGGTCCTGGAGTGGCCTAGCCAGTCTCCAGATCTCAACCCCATAGAAAATCTTTGGAGGGAGTTGAAAATCCGTGTTGTCCAGCGGCTGCCCCAAAACATCACTGCTCTAGGGGAGATCTGCATGGAGGAATTGGCCAAAATACCAGCAACAGTGTGTGAAGACTTACAGGAAATGTTTGACCTCTGTCATTGCCAACAAAAGGTACATTACAAAGTATTGAGATTACCTTTTGTTACTGACCAAATACTTATTTTCCACCATAATTTGCAAATAAATTTATTAAAAATCAAACAATGTGATTTTCTGGATTTTTTTCTCATTTTGTCTCATTGTTGAGGTATACCTATGAAGAAAATGACAGCCCTCTCCCATCTTTTTAGGTGGGAGAACTTGCACAAATGGTGGCTGTCTAAATACTTTTTTGCCCCACTGTACATTTTGCATGTCCTTTGGAAATCAACGTCCCAGAGTCTGGAGGAAGAGAGGAGAGGCACAGAATCCAAGTTGCTTGAGGTTGAGTGTAAAGTTTCCACAGTCAGTGATGGTTGGGGGTGCCATGTCATGTGCTGGTGTTGGACCACTGTGTTTCCTTAGGTCCAAGGTAAACGCAGTCGTCTACCAGGAAGTTTTAGAGCACTTCATGCTTCCTGCTGCTGACCAACTTTATGGAGATGCATATTTCTTTTTCTTGGCAACATCATAACCAACACACAATAAAATAATCAATCAGACATACAGATCTAACCAATCACAGCTCAGTGTGATTGTTGTCTTCCTCATATTTGTTTAGTCACCCTGAAAGCAACACAACCACAAAGCTTATGAACGCTTTTCCTCTGACTCACAGTGGAAAGTGAAATAACTTGCCACTGAATGTGACGCCCATTTGTTTAGATCATTAGAATGAGTTGCCAAGCAATAATGATAATTCTCATTAAATTTTAACGAAGGAAAATAGGAAAAAGGCACAACATTTTAGGGAATCCAGAGCCATGGAAAAAGGAAGAGAGGCCGGAAGAGAAAATCACTGAGTCAGCTAAACTGACAGTACAAGTAGAGGAAGCGTGTAAAAGAGGGCTGACAAGAAAGAATGGTGCGTAAAGCACCAGGAGGAAACGTGACTCATTATCGTAACCAGGAGGAGCAGATCAATCAACTTCCGTGTTTTGAAACAGAAGAAAACAACAGTATGTTAATCAAAGGCCTATAAGGGATGGAAAGTCCTCACCTGGCATTAGGACAACAGCGGATGTACATGCAGCCCACTCGGTTTCCCCGGCTGGATCGAGCCAGAAATACCTCGGTCATATCTAACTCTCTCTGAGAGTACTGAAACTCTGCCCGTTCTGTCAGGTGAAGCTTCCATCTGCCCTCCACAGGAGCAGAGCCCCCACTGCCAGCAACTGACGCGCCACTCCGTGAACGCGTGCTCCCGGTTGCCGACGCCCCCGTGGTGGCAGTGCCTGGCTCAGGGTCGGGCAGGAACGTGTACGTAGGCTCTGGAGGCAGGAAGGCCAGTTTGGCTGCGATACGGCTCGGCCACGGTGGGCAGCAGAAGAGGCAGCAGAGCTCAGAGAAAGAAAGGCCGTTCATCTTCTGCTGCACAGGAGGAGGACAAGAGGGTCAGTCTGCTGTTAACAACACCAGTGTAGCACAATGAGACACAGATCACACCAACAAGGGTGACGATCAGCACATTACATTACACTATAATTAGTTAAGATTTCACTTAATCAGACAACTTTTCAAGAAATGTACTTCTTCTTTTTCTTCCTCAGAGGCATCTACTGATTGCCAGGACACACTTTTAAAATACATTATTAATCTCAATGTGGTTCGCCTGACTAAATAAAGGCTAATAAAATAATTGCTTTGGTGTGTCCCTACAAGTTATTTCATAAAGAAAGCATCAAAGCATCTACTGATGGCTTTGATGATTTCTTTCTGGCCTGTCTCTGGAGAACAGAGTCCCAGGTGTGGTAGGATGTTCCCTCATCCCTGTTGATATTGAAGCTCCGCCCCCTCCAGTTGATCCATTATCTGTACCCAATTATTGTTTTGACAAAATGAACTTGCATTACACATTTAAAGCCTTTACTATGATTTTGAATGAGTGAAACGTTACATAATTGTTAATTTTAAAAAAACAAACACAATTAGAACAGTTTAGAACCAATGTTACACATCCAATTTTAACAAACTAGTGAAAAACAATGATTGACATTGCTCATCTCATTAATTAAAAAGTAAAAATGAATAAATATTTAAAAAGGCAAAAATATGAATATTTCACCTTTAAAAATACATATACGAAAAAATAAACATTTTAGAGTATTTCCTGGGTTGGGATATAAAAATACATATACAAAAAAAAAACATTTTAGGGTATTTCCTGGGTTAGGGATATAAAAATACATATACAAAAAAAAAAAAAAAAAAAAAACATTTTAGGGTATTGCCTGGGTTAGGGCGAAAATAAACAGTCTAATGATACGGAAATGTATTAATAGACCCTGAGACTATTTATACGGAAACGTATGTTTTCCCAGATTTTTTCTACATGAGCATAATGTCCCTGTGTTTTAATCGTGTCAGGATGGCCGAGTGGTCTAAGGTGCCTGGTTAAAGGATTCTTCCTTACGCTGCCGTGGGTTCGAATCCCACATTTGTCATAAATATTTTTTAATTTCAACATATTTAACATGGCAAATTCCACCTTTAAAAATAAATATATACAAAAAAAATAAACATTTTAGGGTATTTCCTGGGTTAGGCGGCTAAAATAAAAGGGTTAGCGGGTAGCTAAATATAAATATGAGCTCAAATAAAATTGACGCAACTTTAAGTCAAGTGGTGCACCTATCACGTGACCTAAACTGGCCAATGAGGGGCGCTGCGAATGCATAGAGTGGCAGGCCATAATATGTTATTTAAAAAAAAAAAAAAAAAAGACAAAATGAACTTGCTGAAAATATTGCATTACATATTTACAGGCTTTACTATGATTTTGAATGAGTGAAACGTTACATAATTCTTAATTTAATAAATAATAAATACATAACCCTCAAAACAGTTTAGAACCAATTTTGCACATCCAATCTACAACACATTTTTTAACAAACTGGTGAAAAACAATGATCGACGAAACGATTAATATTTAAAGTAGGCATAAATATATGAATATTGTGAAAGAACACAATGATTATTTAATTAGTTTCTTTTTTAGTAAAGTTTAGTCATAATGCACAATGAAAATACCATGACAGAACAAACCTACAGAGCTGAAATAGTAGACCTACCTGTTGATCTTTTATGGACTGCTACCAGGACACACTTGTAAAAGTTAATGTGAGTAGAATAAATGTGATAAGGAGGGCCTGTGGCTTTAGTCAGCAGTGAAAAGCTGACAGGGCGTTATTTACAAAGTCTCTGCTGAGTTTTGGTAGAGGGAAATGAAGTCTTCACAACACCCATTGTCTCTCCTTTGGTTAAGAAACAAATGATTAAAAAAAAACAATCAAGGTCGGTTCAAGACAATCCAGGACGGGTCGGAGTGCAGAGGCCAGTCCAGTCTGAGATGACAGAAAGTCACCTGAGGAGTCGTGACCTTAAAGGCACCACAATAGACGAACCTCTAACACTTCTCACACCTCTCTCTCTCTGTCTGTCTGTCTGTCTGTCTGTCTGTCTCACAAAGGTCCGATTTGTTAGCACAAACTACACCGAGGGATAATAATACAAGTGTCTGCGTGGAGCCGCAGTGCTAACGCTACACTGGTGTAAACTAGCAAGCAGGACATAAACATACACACGGTGCGTTCACGGACAGGTGACCTCAACACGACGTCAGCCCAAGTTCTCCATTATCCGTGCGTGTCTCCAGGAGTCGATGTCCGAGCTGGTGAGAATTTATGGACAGCGTCTAGTCATTTGAGTTTAATCCATATCGGTGTTTTCCTACTTCACTGTTTGTCCGGAAGAGACAGCCGAGCGGAAGTGAGGTAGAGAGTTTCTATTGGTCACGCAGAAACCTCTTAGTGACGTCATGAGAAGATGTCGGTAAAACAAGCTCTTCACTTACGTGGCTCGTCTCAACTTTTGGACAAAGAATGGTTTTCAATCGTCTGTTGTAAAAGAAAGTCTGTCTCAAATAGACGCTAAAAAGCTGTGTAGGAAAATTACACCTTACAACGTATTTCCTGATTGATGACACGTTCATTCTAACCTCTTTTTAATTCTCGTTTCCCTGTGGGAGCTACTCTGACTATAAATATGGGCATCACTTCCTGTGTGATAGTTGAAGTAGCAGTTTCACACCAATAAAGGTCTTTCTTGAGTCTTTCTTAAAGTTATTTTATGAAGTAAAAATATTTCACTTGTTATTTGTCAATCACAAGTAGCATATATAGTAGAGCTGGGCGATATGGAGCAAACCATATCTCGATATTTCTTTCTGAAAATGTCGATATATCATGTACTATATAAATTTTTATATTTTTAAATTACTAAAGTATTACCAGGAAGACAATTCGACAATTCTGGGTAAAATTTGCCAACAAAAAATGCTACACAAGCACATTTATTAAAAAACAGCTGCACAATATGTTCCACTTTTGGGTGTTTCTCCTCTAAGGGACAGCACGTGTGAGTGAGTTCTGTAGTGTGGCTTGTTTATGGGCAGGTCTGGGTTAGAACGCACTCAGCAATCTATCAAACTGTGCTTTTCGTAATGTTCTGAGAAGTAATGAAAGCAGTGACTTCCAAAAATGCGTATTTTAATACAAAATAAGTTATGAAATATATATCTCAGAAATATGAAAAACTTGTTAAGGACACTGTTTGACTGTGCTCAATGAATAATATGAAACACTTGTATGATGTGATTTGTACTGTGTGATTGTATAAATAAAAAACAAGTTAAATAATGTTTATATTTTTCTATACCATCAAAATCGTGAATCACAATATATTGCCCAGCTCTTATATATGGTATATAAAATGTCTCATTCATGCTTCAACTAAAAAACGGTTTTCATTAAAAATCTGTACAAACACGATTAAACTATGGCTTGATGATAATTCTTTTTTCTTTTTTACATTCTTACATTATTTTTCTACATTCAAGAATAAATTTCTGCTCCATAACTCGTGTCCTAAATTTAGTCGTATTTTACCCACTAGCGTACAATATGTTAATGACTCTGCTGCTATCATTTGATATTATTGATTTTTGGGTGAAAATAAATTGTCATTCTCCCATTCCAAACTATTGGAACAGTGTAAACAGTGTCCCCTGCTGTTAGTGTATTCATAATACTGACTCTGAGGGGTGTACAAACATACATGTTTGTAATGTAATGAAAACCTGTTTTACATACATTTTTTTTACTCAATAATTTCTTTATTCCTTTTGTGAAAATGCATAGTTGTACAAGCCACATGCGGTTCACACTTTCAGTGTTTTATACATTTCCATGATCAGAAAGGAGCAGATGGAAGAATATTATATATATATATATATATATATATATATATTATTAATGAAAAAAGTTACACCCATAGTGAAGTAGCAAATATAGGAGATATGTTGTGGATGTGTTCACTTATAATAGTGTGACTGTGAACTTTCTGATGTCCTTAAACGCTCCATATCCAGGCTAAACTAATAAAGTTGATTACTTAACCCAGGCTGGATACCAACACAGTCAGTAGTATTACACTGTAGTATGTGGTTTTGTAGCTGGAATTGTTATGACAAGAATCTCAAGATGGAAACTCACTCAGCTGCTTATAACTTTGAATATTAATATATGCATCTTGATAGATTTCCCTCTATATCTCTATATATATATATATATATATATATATTTAAATGCACAAATCAATAGTAAATGCAACAATTCATTTTAGAAACATTTTGTGAAGGTTTTAACATTTTAATATGTTAAGGTTTCATTTACTTAGACATTTTTTTTTCAAGAAATTGACTTTGATCTCCCTACATGTTTCTACTGTCAACCGTCAGTCGTCCTCAGAGGCGTCTGCTGATCGCTTCGATGTGTACCTATTAGTTGTTAACATTTTAGTTTGTTGTACAGCGTTTCTTAAATCAGGGTTTTACAGTGGATATCTCAGAAATCAATTGCATTTAAATGCCAACTAAATGTGTCAAATACAATAAATAAATATGTATGTAGCAAATAAACTATAAAATCAATAAACACAAAAGACAAAAGTAATTTAAAATAAACTTTGTGATTTTATTGTTGTATATGTACTTGTACACACCATACAATCCTATCGTTTCAGAGGAAAAACTAAATACGTGTATCTGGTGGCATTTCTGGGAGACTGGGGTTCAAAGATCATGAACTACTTATCGTGAACATTGTAGCTTTTATTTTTTAACAACCTCAAAGCTGATGCGGAGAGATCAAATGACCAAAAGCTTCCTTATGCCTTTTTTTTTTTAAATTATTATTATTTCTGTGGAGAAAGAAACTAAACTACAAACGTAATAGAAACCATTCCCAGATGGAAAGCGATAATGAATGACTGTGCTACAGATGAGATTAAAGACATCAGTGCAACAGAATGGAGAATTTTACATTATTTGATATCTTAAACATTTGCGTATGATAGCCCTAGATGCTGGTGCTGAGTCACTGTCGGGCGTTTGCAGTGACCTAGCCGTTTTCAATCCCCATCTGTCTGATGACGCTTGTTATCAGGGCCAAGACAGCTTGATACAGAGCTTGTGTGAATTGTTGTGATTTACATTCAAACTGCTCACATTTAAAAAAGGGGTTGAAAGGAACTGGGCTTTGATATGAGCAGTCAGCTAGAAAACAAGATCAAACTATCTCCACACATTCAGACTATTACATGGAAATGATCTGTAAAGAAAAGACAATGAGAAGCAGGCTGTTGTAGGAAATAATGATGTTTGGTCAGTGTACTCAAACTATTTGATTACAGAACAAAAAACTGTGGCGTAGCGTCTCCCCCAGAATTCTGCAAACCAACCTTCTAGTCACGTCGCACCATAAACCCCCTTAGAAATTAAGGAATCTTTTAGAAATAAAAGCTTTTTTTTAAAAAAAAGGGCACAAATTATAGAAATTGTCAGAAATTACCAAATTGAGCAGAGTTAGAAGCTACTGAGTTAGCATTGCTTATCATTAACACAACAGCCTCGACAATAAATATGATGAAGGCCCATTTAGAAATGAAAGAGCATGAACCACCACACCCATCCATACTATTTTGCACACACAGAAATGAGATCAGAATCATTCACAGAAAACACACTGTATTGGCTTCTTTAAAAAAAATAAAAAAAAAAAAAAAAAAAATCCATATTCTGCATATTTTTTATGTTTCTACTGCGCTTTCATAAATACTCAATGACCGAGATGCCAAGCAAAATGTACAGGGAAAGCTTTTATTAACTGAACCACTGCTCTCTAATGCTCAAAGGGCCTTTAGTAATCTCTGTAATATTGCTGTGCTATGATACACTCGAGTAACAAGATAAAAGCATATTTAGGATAGTGTATTTTAGCAGCGTTAATAAAAACTTAGAGGGGACTTGTTAATCTAAATAGTGTTGTGGAAGAGTCGGCAGGTCGCCCGTAATTTAAAATAAAAAATATATGAAGTAAATAAATTGGGAAGCAAAGATGGGGAGAATATCAGGTGCCATTTATGGCACAAATTCTTTAGGATAACTGTAAAAAGCACTTTGATACACGTCGTAGTATTCTTTACTTTAATCCCCAACCTTTATTACCTGGGGAAAACAAATTCTACATTAGGCTTATACTATACGAGTAAGAGCTGTTATTTACATGTGGCTGGGGGAAAAAAAAAAACCCTGTAGATGTAATGCTAATGTGAACCTTGAGGTTCAGGCCATACATTGTGCTACTACTCTGTGTTTCTTTATAACATTCCAGCTCCTTTTCAAACTGTGCCGTCTCTTCCTAAACAATCGACTGCACCAACGTTTGAACCCAAAAACATAAATCTACCTACATAGAGTCAGAGCATTTGAAGCTCATGTGATTTTGAGCCCGTTTTGAAAAAGCACAGCGTGTGGCAGTCTTTGCAACTTTAGCTGCGCTAAACATGTGGCTGAGGGAAGGGTAACTGAGACCCAGGTTGGAGTTTCTTCAGCATGTGCCAGTGGTTTTGCTGGTGGTTTGAAAAAACAAAAACAAAAAAAAAAACAAGATGTTTCACCGTTACTCGGAAAGACAAAGCAGCATCCACGGAGGGGGGGGGGACACTGCTTTTAGAAGAAGAAATTCTTTAGTTAGCCTGGTATACAGCTCAAATATGAACTAAAACAAATGACAAGCAGCTGAATGAAACCAAGTGTAGCATGAGAATTTATGCTCTGTAGTCGACACACTGACGTGTACTACTTAGTATCCAAACCCAAAGTATTGGACTTCCACAGCACAATCTTTACTGTAACAGCTTCACTGGACTCGAGCCTGTCAAATGTTGAGTATCTTCTCTTGGCTTGACTTTAATATGATGGTTGAATACAATCTCAAAGATTTACCGGCGTGCTGCCAATTCTCCAGCACAGACCAACCAAACGGAAAAAAATAAATACGATGCAATCACATAATTCAAGTTACCTACAATATATTAGATCTTCTGATGTCATTCGCTCATTAAAACAAAAAGAAAAAAATAAGGACATTCAATCACTCAGTGAAGTCAAAGTTCTTGGTTGCCTCTACCCTTTCCCTCCCCGCATTTCTTCTTCCAATTGCTTTCCATGCACCCAGTATGTGTAGATGTAAATATAGCAAAGAGAGACATAGAAGAAATGTCTCACTTTGGAGCTCTAAGAAGTTAGAGGGGGATAAATTAAATTTCCAATTTGACAAAGGTTGACATCATTTTTCAGTCAGGCAGAGAATCGTATATCCCAAAGCCCTTTAAAGTCTTGCTGATGCGTTGAATTCTCCATTTGAGGTTCTTTCAATCACTCAAACTTTTTAAATCTCCCTCTGAGTTCTCATCCAAGCTGTGACTCATTCCTCAACAGCTCATCCTTAGTTAATTACTTTCACAAATTGTATAAAAATAAACTAAAACACTCCCCCAAAGTTGAGAAAGAAATACGGGCTTAAAAATCAAACACCGTCCCTCCCCACAGCAACACAAAGGTCCATCACGACCCAACAACTCTCTCCCTAACACTTAAGCAAATGCACACACACACTCATTCACTCAGACACACATACACAAACACTCAGGTTCGCCTGCAGTCACTAGCACACCGAGAGATGGAGATGCTAGTAAGGGAAGTGTCTGGACTGTGGCTGCGACCACACCACCCCACCCATCCTGCCTTCCGATTACCATGAACAAACACAGCCATGATATCAGGTGTTTCCATCCATGACGCCATTGTTCCAAGTCACCAAGTCGGGGAGACTTTGTTTTTTTTTGTTGTTGCACCAAGTCCTCATAATTTCTGAATTTTCTCAGCCACCACTATGGGGTTCTCCTTGCGTAGGCGGGCGGCAGCAGCGCTTCGGTAGTCGTAGGGACAGTCGTGTTTGTCAGAGTAACGATGGATGGCACAGAACAGGTTGCCGCAGCGACAGTCAAAACCTTTGGTAAGAAGATACAGGAGTCAGTAAAACTTGTTCAGAATAGCTGTCTGTTTATCACCTATAAACATGAACTCAGCAGAAAGTTTTCTTAGAGCCAGATATGTAACAAGAACTGAATTGTTTTCTGTTTTTTTTTTTTTTTTTAAATGTAACAAAACCCAAAATATAATAACTCGTCAAGAGTGTAACAAAAGTCCTGAGCCCAAAATGTAATAAAAAAAAATGTTTTAATAAAACCCAAAATGTTACAACTGGTCCACAATGTAACAAGATGCTGAGCCAAAAACATAAAATCTTTTAAACTTTTTTAAATTTATAAACTTTTTTTTAATATACCTATATAAGATAAGTAGAATAAAGTTACCAAAAATGTCAAGATTCTCCAAAGCTTTAATATATGTAATAACGCTAAAAGTCTTTACGTTTTGGGCTCAGCATCTTGTTACATTATTGACCAGTTATTACAATTCGAGTTATATTGCAATTTTTTAACATTGTTGTCTAAAATTATACAAGACTCTAATATCATTGATGTAATTTCCACATAAATAAATACCAAAAATGTCAGTTAACATCTGTTTAGGACGAGAGGAAATAAAGAATCACTGTCATTAACAAAGACTTTAGGAGCCTAATAAAGTGGATAAGGTAATACGGACGCCTTGAAAATGTCAGTTACTGATATTTTGATTCATTTCTAAATATTTGAGTTATTCTGAAATATTCATAAAACTGGATATAATAAATGAATTGTGGTTTTAACTGAAATTTTGATCATTTTAAATGCAATTGTAATTAATTAAATTACTTGACATCTAACAGGCTCACTTAAGAGGGACGTGATCTCTCTGAAACAGTTAAAGTTTAAACTAGGTAGCATGTAAACCTGTGTGTGCGCGTGTCTTTTTCCTTACCAGTAAGGCCCACTTTTTTCCGGCATGAAAAGCAGCGATTCTTTTTCTTGTTTTTATCTGGAGTTTGGTCACCATCTGAAGATCCCTGTGCTGCTTCTCCTAGTTCTAATGGAAAGACAAAACATTGTGCTAACTCAGCAAATACACGCTAATAAATGTACAATGTTTCCTGGGTTTACAGAAAGAGGTCCAGACTCTGCTACACTAGCATTAAACCAATGAACAGCTCTAGCAGAGCAAGCACGGGGAGAACATGCAATCACCACACATATTGTGGTAAAACAGTTGATGAACGCACTATTCAGGATGTGTTCTTGCATTTATCATCAACATGACTTTGTCATGTGCCCTTAAAGATCCATTAAAGGGGACATATCATGCTAAATCCACTTTTTTAGCCCTTAAATGCATTTTGTTGTATATTGAGAGTGCTTAGAAGTACAGAAAAAATCAAATTAGTCTCTTCAGGTGCTCCGTAGATATCTTTATATTCTGTTTTGCTGATATTTTTCAATCTGTTTCGATTTTTCTATTCTCTATTACGTTTTTTGAACTATTACATCACAGTATTTGCAGCGGAACTGCCAAATTAGTACATCAACTCCAGGTCCAACACTTCGAGCAATCCGCCATTTTTATTTCTCGCTTTTATTTTGTAGTCCAAGCCCAACCTTTTCAAAGTGCTTGGTTGAGTTTTATTTTTCACGGAAATAGGTCATTTTTGTGTGCGCGAAGCACTTCAAGGTTGTTTCAGCAACCTCCACCAGTATAAAGAAGGATTTGCTGAAAGACTTTGTCTGATTGAGGGTTCAATTCCTTCTATCTTTGGAGACGACGAACAGAGCACTTCGGTAAGCTGTAAATAACGCTAAAAAGTGTGATGATAAGACGTCCCTGTCATTGTTTTGTTAGCATTAGCAGTTGCACCGTCTTCAGACTTCATATGTTAGCGCTGTGTGCTCGTTTTAGATCCTTGATGATATGGTCTACGTGATTTAATTTAAGTCTAAAGTTAGTCATTTAATTTTGCCGTTTTTGTCTTTGAAAAGACTGTATTAAAATGCATTTCGTGACGTTAGCTTGGCGCTAGCGTTAGCTCGGTGCTTGTGTTAGCTCACTTGTTAGGGTTCTGCAGGTTCATTATCTTCATTTTCATCTCGCTCCGCCGGGTCCGAGTCTGGCTCGAACATGTAAGACTGGATGGACAAGTCTTCTGTTGTTGACATTTTGTAAATAACCTCTGAATAAAAAGTTTATGCGCCGCTACATAGCCGTATCTCTTCTATCAAACTACAAAAATGGCCGAGCAGGGTGGAGTTGAACCAAGTGTCACCTGAAGAGGGGGCGGGGTATGGAGTGTCTCATATGCATTTAAAGAGACCGCACCAAAACGAGTTGCTCTCAGAAGCACATCAGAAAAGGGTAGAAAAGGGGCCTGTGGAGCTATAATAATGAGGAATTCAGACCCAAGTATTGCAGTTCCGCTTTATATAGACCACAACTGTATGATTTATATGTAAAAAGGAAGGATTTAAAACCATGATATGTCTCCTTTAAGAGTGAATCTTATCACAGAGGGTATCTTTGAGACTTGCTTGAAATTCATCTAGTCTTTTTCAAATTCTCTGTGACGTTTACCCGTGCTATTAGAAGAACTCTCCTCTTCTCCATCATCAGCCTCTGCTCGATCAGAGTCTACGGCTCCTGAATCCTGAGAGATACTCATAGCCGTCATCTGTTGAGTTACAGGACTGGGAGAGCTGGGACTAAAAATAACAGACAGAAAACAAACAAAAACATATACAAATCAAACACCCAAAAGATGAAACTTTGAAGTAATGAATATGGATTACGTCTAAAAAGTACTAAACGGATTTTGACAAAATTTTATCCAAAAAACAGACCTTACACCATGGTAGACTCTATTAAATGTTGGAGGGGATCTAGATCAATATGCTGATTCTGGATCAGTTTAAAAAAAAATAAAAACTCTCTCATCATTGGCAACATTTCAAAATGTCATATTCTGGTTCAAAATGTATTAAATTTGACTGAGTTATGCCAGGTTTCATCCTTACCGTGTTCATTATAAAAATGTTTTCACCAAGGACATAAATAATATTAACTCAGTGCTTAGAAGTCCAACTCTCAGTCCCCCCTACCTAGTTGTCTGTTCTTCTGGTGGGGTTCCTGCCACTTCTGTGATTGGCTCTGTGACTGTGGTCTCTAAAGCGACACCAGCTGACCCTGGTGATCCCACTGGTGATGAAGCAGCTGTGTGGGGAAAACAAAGTATGTTAACAAAAACGACAGGGAATTTGTTGTTCTGGCCCTCTCCCTCACTGGTATGTTTTCTTTTAAAAACCCCACACTGTCTGGGACATTTTTCTACCTGAAAGATTGTTTTCACACATTATTATTAAAGAAAAGAAAAGAAAAAAAGAGGAAATAATAGAGCCAATGTATCTTCAGCTTTTTCACAGTGCAGTGTTGCTACCTCAGAGCTTCTAAAAAACATGAAAACAGTTTGAGAGATTCAGATCAATAATACCTGGTGAATTTCAGGTATTCTCCTTCCTACCTTTCTCCTCAGGGGGGCTGGATCGACCCCCTCCCTGTTGCCTCTGCAGGTGTTCCTTATAGCAGACTGAGCACATGCCATTGTTGCGGGGATTACCATAGAAACCACATCCCATAGTGCAAAGCATTGGCACCTGCGTCTGATTGGTCTCCTGAGCCATGCTCTGACAGAAGGGGCGAGGGGGGGAGGGAGAGGATATTCCTGAAAATGGAGATACAACAATTAGTTTGAATAGTTGTGTC